>NC_135804.1:126747727-127066889 GCF_964213995.1 Mustelus asterias
ACACAGAGGGTGGTAAATGTCTGGAACCCGCTGTCCGGGGAAGTGGTGGCAGCAGGTATGATAGCGGCATCTAAGGGGCAACTAGACGAATACATGAATAGGATGGGAATGGAAGGATATGGACTCCGTAAGTGCATACAGTTTTAGTTTAGGCAAGCATCATGATCGGCGCAGGCTTGGAGGGCCGAACGGCCTGTTCCTGTGCTGTACTTTTCTTTGTTCTTTGTTCTTTATCCTCCAGGTTGCAAGCTCAGTGACATTACCACCATCGTCGCTCCCCACTACCCCCACCCCCTCATCCCTCTGCTACACTAACTGAAACAATGAAGACTGATCTGTCATTATTACAGAACTAGATAGTTATAATGCACCCTGTGTCTGATCTGAAAGATGGACAGCAAAGTACTGAAAAATGGCAGATGAATTGACAGGTGTTACATGAGTGTGAACATTCTGCAATTCACATTGAAAACTAAGTACTTAAAAACAGTTTGTAATATGGGCGGTTATCTTGTGCCTAAATGCCTATTCTGTCTGTACATAGTAAAGTAAGAAGGCAGAACAGGAAATAGTACTCAGATACAGACACAAAGATACAGAATGTAAGGGCAGGACATCAAAAACAGAAGATATAAAGATAGCAAGAATCAGAATGTATTGTATTAACATATTTTGAATTAAGTTGAATTAACATTTCTCTGGTGTAATGTGAATGGTATCTTTATAGTGTGTCATAGTACAAGTATATCATTATCGTCAATATTAGTTAGTTGGATCTTTTGGATGTTTGTTAGATAATCTCAGAACAAATTTGATTAATCTTTGCTGCACACCACAAAGGTTGCTACCATATAAACTTTGAAGAAAAAGTTGCCTTGTTGAAGTTTCTTTGTGCTTTCTCATAGTCTCCTGCTCATTTTCCCGTATACTTATCTGGTTGTTTTATTCTTTGTATAACTGACATCAGTCTTTTTTTTTTACTACCCGAAACAACCTAGATTTGAGATTACTGTTGTTGATGTTGTCAACAACGACAGCACAGTGGTACAGTGGTTAGCACTGCTGCTTCACAGCGCCAGGGACCTGGGTTTGATTCCTGCCTTGGGTCACTGTCTGTGTGGAGTTTGCACGTTCTCCCTGTGTCTGCATGGGTTTCCTCTGGGTGCTTTGAATCATAGAATCCCTACAGTACAGAAAGAGGCCATTCAGCCCATCGGGTCTGCACCGATCACAATCCCACCCAGGCCCTACCCCCATATCCCTACATATTTTACCCACTAATCCCTCTAACCTATGCATCTCAGGACACTAAGGGGCAATTTTAGCATGGCCAATCAACCTAACCCGCACATCTTTGGACTGTGGGAGGAAACCGGAGCACCCGGAGGAAACCCACGCAGACACGAGGAGAATGTGCAAACTCCACACAGACAGTGACCCAAGCTGGGAATCGAATCCAGGTACCTGGAGCTGTGAAGCAGCAGTGCTAACCATTGTGCTACCGTGCCGCCCACAGTTTCTTTCTTCCCACAGTTTTGGTTTCTTCCCACAGTCCGAAAGACGTGCTGGTTAGGTGCATAATAAATAAACTTTAACTTTTAGGTCACAGTCCAACCTAGAATTTTTTAAAGAAACAACAATAGAAATAATACATATTTTACTGGAAGAGAAAAGAAATCAGAGGGGAGGAAAAGTTAAAGAAAGTACTGGTAACTGTGATGGCAGGAAAAGGTGACGCTATGAAAGCATTCAGTGAGAATTTGGAATCATGGGGTAACTATGAAGAGTGATTTCAATATTACCTTGCGGCATGGTAGCACAGTGGTTAGCACTGCTGCTTCACAGCTCCAGGGACCTGGGTTCGATTCCCAGCTTGGGTCACTGTCTGTGTGGAGTTCGCACATTCTCCGGGTGCTCCGGTTTCCTCCCACAGTCCAAAGATGTACGGGTTAGGTTGATTGGCCATGCTAAAATTGCCCCTTAGTATCCTGGGGTGCGTAGATTAGAGGGATTAGCGGGTAAAATACGTAGGGATATAGGGGTAGGGCCTGGGTGGGATCATGGTTGGTGCAGACTCGATGGGCCGAATGGCCTCTTTCTGTACTGTAGGGTTTCTATGATTTTCTATTTCTATGAAACAGGATACCTGCTGATATTAAAGGAGCAACTTTCTTGAGCGTAATAGGGTGGAAAACCTTCACTCTATTACAAAGTCTTGTCCATTCTGCTAATCCTGGAGCAAACATTTACGAGGAATTGACCAGGACACTTGAAGAACACTTCTCGGCCAAGCCTTTAATCATAGCGGAAAGATTCAGATTTCATCAACGGAGTGAAGAAGAAATGGAAAATATTCCACAATTTGTAGCCGTACTTTGGAAACGAGCAAAACATTGTGAGCTTGGCTTGACCTTCGAAGGTACGTTGCAAGACAGACTTGTTTGTGGACTTCGAAATGAAGCAATTCAAAAACAATTGCTCACCGAAAAGTCTGACACTAAACCTTGCTCTTGGGATCGTAATGTCCATGGAATTTGCCACAAAAGAAGCTTTTCAAATCAGATCTAACCAACATACACAAGATGAGTATGCCCAGGTGGAGAATTCTCCGCAGGAATTTTGGTGTTGAGAAAACAAATGCTGTAATTGTGGCAAGAAATGTCACATAACCAGGTCATGTTGGACCAATCAGAATTCCCAAACCTCGAACAAGGGTAAATGCAGAAACTCACCCAAATCTGTACAAAACACTACAGAATAATTGAGGACACTGAAGTTTCACAGGAAAACACAATGGGGGCAATTTTACCATTTTTTGTCTAAGTTCTGAGCGGATTTGAAACTGGGAGAGTTTCAGATTCGTCTTTTGGGCATGTTTTCAGGTCCCCCCCATACGCACTCTGCCTGCAATACTTTGAGCGAGCCTGTTGCTCGCTGCTGAAGCCTGCAAAGGGGGGTAGTGCACATGTGCAGGCCTCTGATGCTGCACATGCGCATTAGAAGTAGCAGGGGTCTGACAGACGAAGGGAAAGCTGTCAGGCCCCTGTTACTGCAGGTAGCCTGAAGCAGCTCCCTCCCCAGCAATCGTGGGGGCCCACAGCCGTAGATACAGCCCCACCGACCCCCCCTGCCATCCAAACCGTTCACGGACCCCCTCCTTCCCCCACCAATCGCTGGCCCACTGCCCTCCCCCAACTGATCACTGCAGAGTGGCAGTGGACCCCCTCCCCATTAGCCCCTCCCCCATTAGCCCTGCCCCCACTGGCCCCAGGCCTACTGGCCCCTCCCCATTAGTCCCACCCCACTGTCCCTGCCCCGACTTGCTCCTCCTACCATTAGCCCCACCCCCACTGGTCCTCCCCATTAGCCCAGCCCCCTGGCTTTGCCCAGTGGGCACTGCCCAGGTGCCAGACAGTCATTGCCCAGGGACGAGGTTGGCAGTGCCAGTCTGGCACTGCCCAAGGGGCACCCTCTCTTGCCCTTGGTCTCCTGGGGGCCTCAATGGCCTCCAGTTCCATCGGTGAGGCCAAGTCGACTGTTCTCTGTTCATGGGAAGCCTGTCTATTCCTCACCGGCGAGAACCTTTCCCGGCGAGGTCATAAAGGGAGGCTAAGTCCGGACGATTGAGCACCACTCTCGCTAAGCAGATGTTAAACAGCATTTAAATAATTTTAAATATATTAACCTGCCTCTCGCCCATTTCCGGTGAGAGGCTGACCGTGCCAGAAGTCCGGCGCTCGTAAAATGGCGCCAGTCGCGAAAACCGGCATCAATCACTTTTACGCCCCACTTTACCACTGCGTCGCACCCAAAAATGGGTGCAATGTGATAATAAAATCACGCCCAACGTCTAAAGAGATCATAAGACCATAAGACATAGGAGCAGAATTAGGCCACTCGGCCCATCGAGTCTGCTCCGCCATTCAATCATGGCTGATATTTTTCTCATCCCCATTCTCCTGCCTTTTCCCCATAACCCCGATCCCCTTATTAATCAAGAACCTATCTATCTCTGTCTTAAAGACACTCAATGGTCTGACCTCCACAGCCTTCTGTGGCAAAGAGTTCCACAGATTCACCACTCCCTGGCTGAAGAAATTTCCCCTCATCTCTGTTTTAAAGGATCGTCCCTTTAGCCTGAGGTTGTGCACTCTGATTCTAGTTTTTCCTACTGGTGGAAACATCCTGTCCATGACCACTCTATCCAGGCCTCGCAGTATCCTGTAAGTTTCAATAAGGTCCCCCCTCTTCCTTCTAAACTCCAACAGGCCCAGAGTCCTCAACTGTTCCTCATACAACAAGCTCTTCATTCCAGGGATCATTCTTGTAAACCTCCTCTGGACCCTTTCCAAGGCCAACACATCCTTCCTTTGATACTGGGCCCAAAACTGCTAACAATACTCCAAATGGGGTCTGATCAGAGCCTTATACAGCCTCAGAGGTACATCCCTGCTCTTGTATTCTAGCCCTCTCGACATGAATGCTAACATTGCATTGCCTTCCTAACTGCTGACTGAATCTGCACGTTAACCTCAAGATAATTTTGACCAAGGAATCTCAAGTCCCTTTGTGTTTCTGATTTCCTAAGCATTTCCCCATTTAGAAAATAGTCTATGCCTCCATTCCTCCTTCCAAAGTGTATAACCTCACATTTTTCCACATTGTATTCTATCTGCCACTTCTTTTCCCACTCTCCTAACCTGTCCAAGTCCTTCTGTAGCCCTCCTGCTTCCTCAATACTACCTGTCCCTCTACATATATTTGTATCATCTGCAAATGATTGAGAGCTAAAACTTGGAGTTGTATCAATGCAACAGAGATTTGGGTCTATCCGGAACTGTATGGGAATGAAATTGAAATGGAAGTAGACATAGGAGCCGGGAGAATCGTGAACATCTCTTATTTCTGAAAACTTATATCAGCGAAAGCTCAGGAGTGTACCATTAAAGCTTTCTAATACAATAGTGCAAATTTACCCAGAAGAAGTGGTTCCAGCGACAGGTTATATCATGGTGCAAATTGAAATAAATAGTCAATTTCAAAAATTACCATGACATGTTGTTGAAGGAAATTTTCCTGTTCTTGAGATGGAACATGAAAAGTCAATCAAAGATGGAGTAATTGAGTCCAAACTCACCAGTGATTGGGCAACTCCAAGCATTCCTGTCATTAAATTAGATGATTCCAAAGGATTTGGGTGAGTTCAAGATGGCGACAAATCCAGTGCTATGTGTCGACCAGTACCCCTTAACATGAACTGAGAATCTGTTCCATGGATTGTCCTGTGATAAAGCATTCAGTCAGATAGACTTGTTCCAAGCATACCTCAAATGAAGGTGAACTGAGTTGCAATCACTGCTAATGATCATTACTCATAAAGGGTTTTCTCGGTACAAATGCCTACTGTTTGAAATAACGTCAGCGGTGCCCTTATTCCAAAAATCAATGGATCAAATCCTAAGTGGCCTTAATGGCATCCATTGTTATGTGGATAACATTGTAATCACTGGCAAAGATAAACATGGATATTTATGCAACTTAGGAGAAATTCTGGAGAATCTTCATGTGAAGAAAATGATGCTAATGTTTCAAGCTGTCAGTAAGGTATCTAGGCCATGTAATTGATAAAAATGGACTTCACAAAGAACCTAAGAAGATGACTGCGATTTTAGATGCACCTAGACCATAGAATAATTCACCATTCATATCCTTTATAAGATTCATCAATTACTATGGAAAATGTATTCCAAATCTCACTAGCATATTAAAACCACTTCATACATTATTATGTACAAACCAACAATGGACTTGGACAAAAGACTGCAGAAAGGCTTATAATTAAGCCAAACCTTTGCTAATGAAATTGGAATAGAAATATAAATAGAATAGAATAGAATATATAATAAAGAGAATATAAAGATAAGGAAGTATTATTGCAACTATACAAGGCATTGGTGAGACCGCACCTGGAGTATTGTGCACAGTTTTGGTCCCCTTATTTGAGTAAAGATGTGGTGGTATTGGAGGCAGTCAGTGGAGGTTCACTAGATTGATTCCAGGGGTTTGTCATATGAAGAGAGATTGAACAGTTTAGGCCTCTACTCTCTGGAATTTAGAAGAATGAGAGGAGATCAAATTGAAGTATACAAGGTGATAGAAAGTATGGATAAAGTAGACATGGAGCGAATGTTTCATCTTGTGGGACATTCTGGGACAAGAGGTCACAGTCTTAGGATAAGGGGTAGCAAATTTAAACTAGAGTTGAGGAGTAACTACTTCTCCCAAAGGATTGTATATCTGTGGAATTCGCTGCCCCAAAGTGCGGTGGATGCTGGGACAGTGGGTAAATTCTGCGTGGATTTCTTTTGGGTGCTCCGCTTTCCTCCCACAGTCTGAAAGATGTGCTGGTTAGGTGCACTGGCCATGCTAAATTCTCCCTCAGTGTACCCAAACAAGTGCCGGAGTGTGGCGACCAGGGATTTTCAAAGTAACCTCATTGCCATGTTAACGTAAGCCTACTTGCGACACTAAAAAATAAACTTAAGCTTAAAAAACAGGCCTTTAACAATAATTTTTGTCTCTAGCTGCGAGTTGTTTGCAGAGATGGTCCCTCATTTAATCAGTGCATAATTACAAGACGATACAGAAGATATGAGCAATATGAACATTGAGGGGAAATCATTCTTGACAAATCTGTTGTAATTCTTTGAAGATGTAACTTGTAGAGTTGACAAGGGAGAGCCAGTCGATGTGGTATATTTGGGCCTTCAGAAAACATTTGACAAAGTCCCACATAAGAGATTATCGTGCAAGATTAAAGTGCATGGGATTTGGGGAAGTGTATTGAGATGGATAGAAAACTGGTTGGCAAAGAGGAAACAAAGAGTAGGAATTAATGGGTCCTTTTCAAATTGGCAGGCAGTAACTAGTGGAGTCCCACAGGATCGGTGCTGGGGCCCCAGCTAGTCACAATATATATCAAATGATTTGGATGAGGGAACAAAATGTAACATCTCCAAGTTTGCAGATGACACCAAGTTGGGTGGGAGGGTGAACTGTGACGACAATGCAGAGATCCTTCAGCATGACCTGGACAAGTTGGGTGAGTGGGCAAATCAATGGTAGATGCAGTATAATTTGGATACAGGTGAGGTTATTCACTTTGGAAGCAAAAACAGGGCGGCAGATTACTACCTGAATGGCTGTAAATTGGGAGAGGGGAGTGTGCACCGGAAGCTGGGTGTCCTTGTGCACCAGTCACTGAAGGTAAGCATGCAGGTGCAGCAGGCGGTAAAGAAGGCAAATTGTAATTCAGCCTTCATTGCAAGAAGTTTTGAGTACAGGAGCAGGGATTTGTTGTTGCAATTATACAGGGCCTTGGTGAGGCCACACTTAGAGTATTGTGTGCAGTTTTGGTTTCCTTTTCTGAGGAAGGATGCTTTTGCTCTCAAGGGAATGCAGCAAAGGTTTACCAGGTTGATTCCAGAGATGGTGGGACTGATGTATGAAAAGAGATTGACTAGGTTAGGATTGTTTTCGCTGGAGTTCAGATGAATGAGGGAGGATCTCATAGAGACTTATAAAATTCTAACAGGACTAGACAGGGTAGATGCAGTGAGGATGTTCCCGATGGTGGGGGAGTCCAGAACTAGGGGTCACAGTCTGAGGATTCGGGGTAGACCATTTAGGACAGAGATGAGGAAACATTTCTTCACCCAACAAGTGGTGAGCCTGTGGAATCCATTACCACAGGAAGTAGTTGGTGCCAAAACATTGAACGTATTCAAGAGGTGACTGGATATAGCACTTGGGATGAATGGGATCAAAGGTTATGGGGAGAAAGCAGGATTAGACTATTGAGTTGGAGAATCAGCCATGATTGTGATGAATGACAGAGCAGGCTTGAAGGGCCGAATGGCCTCCTCCTGCTCCTATCTTCTATGTTTCTATGATGCTCTATCATGTCTACCAATACAGAACCACAGGAGAATCATAGAGAATCATAGAAACCCTACAGTGCAGAAGGAGGCCATTCGGCCCATCGAGTCTGCACCGACCACAATCCCACCCAGGCCCTACCCCCACATATTTACCCGCTAATCCCTCTAACCTACACATCCCAGGACTCTAAGGGGCAATTTTTAACCTGGCCAATCAACCTTACCCGCACATCTTTGGACTATATGAACATTTTGTACTGCATCTGTAAAGAGAGAAAAGAGAGAAGAGAGAAAAGAGAAAAGTCCAGATGACCTTTTGTCAAAGCTAAAAGGCATAGAAAGTGGGAGATATTTATACTGTAGGGTTATTATGTTCCAGTAAAGCTCAACGCAAACTGGAGGAACAGCATCTCATCTTCCTGCGAGGCATTTTACAAACTGCCAGTCTCAACATCGAATTCAACAACTTCAGGTGATCAGCTGTACCCAACCTCGACCCCTTTGTTTTCATTTTATTTAGTTTTTAATTGTCTTTCCTTATTTTTCTTCACCCCCCCCCACTCTTTCCCCCTATTTTATCTCCCCCTTTATTACCTTTTCTCCCTTTTGCTTCCCCTTTCCCCCTTTTTCTCAATTTTACCTCTCTCCCACCCATTCCCCACTCCCCCCACATCTTCATCTGTGTCAGTTTACCCTCTGATTTCAACTTCTCTGCCATTTGGCAATCACACCTTCTATTCTCTCTATGGACTGCCATCAGCAGCCTTTCCCCTTGTTTTTGTGGCTATGACTCATCTTTCATTCCCTCACCCTGCAGTATAAATACCTCCCACTTTCTCTGCCTTTTAGCTTTGGCAAAGGGTCATCTGGACTCGAAACATCAGCTCTTTTCTCTCCTTACAGATGTTGCCAGAGATTCTCCAGCATTTTCTGTTTTGGTCTTCTGATTCTAAACTGAATCCAAAAACACTAAATTTGAAGACTTGAACCTACCCTGTTTAATCACAGAACTTGATTTTCACACATCAACTACCAAGTGTTACTTTTCAAGTGTAGTTACCAGGTAGCAGTCTGCTCGCCTCCAAAGAGTAGAGATAAACTTGCTCTTATAGAAAAGGTGCTGGAAATCCCCTATGTTCAGCAGCTGTGTAAAGGAAATGTGTTTGATGCATACTGCTACAGAAATCATTACTGTTTGACACCTTTATGAACGGTTTGATACCTTTGCATGAGCCAGATAATGAAATATAACCTTAAATGTCATGAACACATTTATTAACACTTACATTTTCCACTGCAAAATAACCAGTCCTGGAAGAAGTGAAACAAATTTAAACTAACCATAGTATGACAGTTTCTTTCAGATTTGGATTATTCTAATGCAGTTATGAATAGTGTGCGGGCGTGTATAAGATGACTTTATATGAAACCTCAAACTCATTTTATCTTAAGATATATAAATTGGTATTTTGATTCTGTTTACGTATTGAAACGATGCTACAAAGACTTGATATAGCCACTATTTACCCATCAAAATCAGTGGATGGAGGGAGGGAGGGGAAGGGGGGGAGGGAGGGAGGGGCTTCATGTAAATCCCTGACTTGACATTTTTCATTCTAGAAACTACTTTGAATCTGTAAGAGGAGAATGAGCTGCTGTAACATGCCTTTGTAGTATTGTGTCTAAATTGTCTACACCTTTCTAAATGTTTAAAGTTATGTCAATCACAAACTTCAATCTGTAACCATTTTATTTCCGAAAGTTGTTGGTATCATACTTTTGTGCTGTGTACAATCATGGAAGTTAAAGCAAATAAGGTGGCCATTTTGCTGATTGCATCTGTGTCAGTTATTCAATAATGGAGTTGTCGACATTAATCCCATCTATGTACACCTTCTCTATTATATTTATTCTTTTTGAACACCGTGATCCACCGTGGACACAGCAGTAAAGTGTAGGCCATGCATGTGCACCTTCACATTCAGTGAATCGCTGATCTCAGATCACTTTCTCCAGGATAACTGGGGATGGACAATGAATGCTGCCTTGGCCCTGTGATGCCCAAAGTATGCCACCAGAGGGAGACACCGAGGGAAGGTCAAGTACATCCTTACAGGAGAGGAGAATAAGTTGGGAGAAAGTCACCTTGCACAGCTCAGCCTGACCGGATCATTCATCTGAAATAGTAACTGTGGTAGAAGTGTTGGTGGAGGGTCAACTAGGGTACGCGATTATCCTGGGCAGATCCTAAAGCAAGCCATTCAACATGGGGTTTAATAAGAATTGATGTTGTAATCAGTGCAAAATTCTCAGTGTCTGTAAAATTGAAGGACTGGTTGACACAATTCATTGTGCAGTGTAAATTAGCCAATGGCTTTAGCCCTATACCCCTGCAGCCTGAAGATGGAGTGCAGTGAAGGTTCAATGGCAGGATTGTCATATGAAAAGGGATTGGATCGACTGGGCCTGTATTCACAGAAAGTTAGAAGAATGAGAGGGGATCTCATTGAAACAGATAAAATTCTGACAGGGCCGGACAGGCTGGATGAAAGGATGTTATTTCCTCTGGCTGGGGAATCTAGAACAAGGGGTCACAGTCTCCAGATATGGGGTGGGCCATTTAGGACTGAGATGAGAGGAATCTTCTTTACTCTTTACTGGGGTGGCACGGTGGCACAGTGGTTAGCATTGCTGCCTCACAGCTCCAGAGAACTGGGATTAATTCCGGCTTTGGATCACTGTGTGGAGTTTGCATGTTCTCCCTGCGTGGGTTTCCTCCGGGTGCTCCGGTTTCCTCCCATAATCCAAAGATGTGCAGTTAGGTTGATTGGCCGTGCTAAATTGATCTTTAGTGTCTGGTGGTTAGTAGTGTAAATAAGTGGGGTTATGGGGATAGGGCCTAGGTGGGATTGTGGTCAGTGCAGACTCGATGGGCCAAATGGCCTCCTTCTGCACTGTATGATTCTATGATCTATTCAGAGGGTTGTGAACCTGTGGAATTCCATACCACAGAAGGCTGTGGAGGCCAAGTCATTGAATATATTTAAGAAGGAAATGGATAGATTTCTAGGCTGCAATGGCATCAAGGGGTATGTGGAGAGCACAGGAAATAAGGGATTAGCCATGGTTATATTTGATGGCCATGCAGGCTCGAAGGGCTGAATGGCCTACTCCTGTTCCCACTTTTATGCTTCTAAGAAGAAAATCGATATACAATGTCCGCTAAGAATGTCCATTGTCGTATCTGGTATTCCTTAGCAGCTGTTCAGGAAACCAAGTGTTGGTCATACTGAAATCTGATTGGGATACACATCAGCAAAATAAACTGGATTTAATCTATTTGTTGCTGTATTAGAGCGCCACTGGAGTTTCTGTTCAGTCTCATTGCAGGATGATAAATTGGCTCCAAAGAGAACTGCATCACCTGAGCTTGAGTATACAGATGTGTGAGTCATGTCAAAGGTCATTGGTGGCACCATGTTCCCTAAAGGAAATAATCAACAACAAGATGCATTTATATAGCATCTCTAACACGGTAAAATTCCTTAAAGCACATCACAGGAGCATTACCAATTCAAATTTGATAATGAGTCACACAAGGAGATGTTGGGACAGGTGACCAAAAGAGGGAGGTTTTACAAAAGCCTTTTAAAGGTTTTAGAAGTTTTAAAGGAGGAAATGTGTAGAGAGGGGAGAATTTCAGAGTTTAGGACCTTGGCGACTGAATGCACGACAGCCAATGGTGGAGAGACTTAAACAAAGGGGGCAGAATTTTCCCGTCCTGCCCGCCACTGGAATCGTAGCAGACAGGACACAGACCACACAAAGGTCTGTTGACCTCGGGTGGGATTTTCTGGCCTTGGGGCGAGGAAAATTCCACCCAGGATGCTCAAGGGGCCAGAATTTCAGGAGACAGAAATTTTGGTGGGTTGCAAGGCTGGAGTAGGTTGCACAGAGGAAGAGGTGGCAAGGCCGTGGAGGGATTTGAAAATAAAGATGAGTATTGTAAAATTGAAGCATTGATGGAGCAGCAGTGATATGTCAACCAGCAGAGGAGCGGTGGATGAATGGCACTTAGTTGTGAGTTGTTGCTACTTATTCCCTTTCAGCTGGGGTGTAGGCAGCAGAGTTTTGGAAGCATTTAAGTCAGTGCAAGATAGGACAGCCTTAGAATTACAAGCCTTGAGGTACAAAGGATGGATGAGAGATACAGCAGCAGATGCGCTGAGGCAGGGAAGAGACAGGCGATGTTATGGACGTGGAGTTGGACAGCCTTGTGATAAGCGCGAGTTCGGGGCTGGACCTGTAACATGAAAGTACATTGCTTGGCTTTTGAGATGACCAAATTGAAGCATCCACTTATTTGTTACAGAGGAAGGAATTTTAAACAATGGAGGCCTCATTGCACTGGAATAACCTTTTGAACATTCTTTGGAAAATCATCCCTTCAATTAGTTTTAGGGTAGCATGCAACATGTCACAGAAATACGACAATTTTCCAACAGGATTAAGGATTCCAGTTAGATGTTTGATTTAGGTGCAAGTTAGTAACTTCGAGCAACCCTCTATTTTTTGTTTCAGTGCAAGGTAACATCATTAGCCCTCCTGATTGGCCAATAAATCTTGCCCATTCAGTCCACAGATCTCTGGATTGGTGGCAAAATGTTGTCAAGAAAAGAAAAAGTATGCTTTGTCTGTATAGCGCTCAAGAAACAATACTTTTCACTGTATGCTAATACATGTGACAATAATAAATCAAATCAAAATCAAGTCAAAGCATTGCCAATAAAAAGCATTTTGAACACCGCGAGAAATGAGGTTCTGTGAAGGAAAGATCTGGTTACACTTCTAGTTATAATTTTCCTCACCTAATGAGAAAATTCATCTTCTTGAGTAATAGGGTAGTGTGAACTGCAGCCTTGAGAGTGCTTTGGCAAACCAATTGTATACACAAGGATGGAAATAGATGGTGCAGAAAAAGATGGATGTGCTGACTTACTCTGCGAACGCTGTTTCAGAACAAAAGTGAAGAGCATTCTCATCAATAACTTTGCATATTCTGCCATGGTTAATTTAGTGAAAAAAATTTGACTTTGAGTAGTGTGTGCCTTTGCGATTCACAGCTGCCTTATGCAAGGGCATTCTCACATTTTGGCTGCCGACGGCAGTTATATCTAACTTGCTAAAGGTGAGACCCATGCACTTTCCAAGTCCCTCGAACTGGAAATAGGAGGTAGCAGGGATGCACAGATTGCAGACAGTGGAAGGATGGTCAATGAGTGTGGAAATGAAGTCAACCATGTCAAAGGCAGGCAAACAAACAGGTGGCTCTTGAGAACCAGGAAACTCTGTTCTAAGAGCATTTTCATTTTTAAATTTGTCCTCCTTGAATGATGTAGGATCTAGATGTTTGGAAAGGGCTGTTTATAGCCCTGTAATGGCTTCATAATTACTCATCTACATCAACAATTGGGGGCAGCACGGTGGTACAGCGGTTAGCGCTGCTGCCTCACAGCTCCAAGGACCGGGTTCAATTCCTGGCTTGGGTCACTGTCTGTGTGGAGTTTGCACGTTCTCCCCATGTCTGCATGGATTTTCTCCCGGTGCTCTGGTTTCCTCCCACAGTCCAAAGATGTGTGGGTTAGGTTGATTGGCTATGCTAAATTGCCCCTTAGTGTCCTAGGATGTGTAGATTAGAGGGATCAGTGGAGTAAATTTGTGGGGTTAGGGCCTGGAGTGCAGACTCGCTGGGCCGAATGGCCTCCTTCTGCACTGTAGGGTTTCTCTATGATTTCTATAACATTAACATTATACATTGTCATCAAGTTCTGTTTGTAAAGGCAGCTTGAGATCTGCACACAATAATGGGGCAAGGTTTTAAACTTTACACAAATCTCTCCAGTCTCAATGGAGTACACCACTGTAGCTCCAGATGACAAAATCATGCACAATAGGGTATTACTGTTGATTCTGCAATGAGAGAATAAGAGATGCGTCCCAGCGCCCATCGGGACTTGAATATTCTCCCACCCCATGCAGGATTCAGGAATGCTGACCTTAGCTTCTACAGAACAATTAGCCTGTCCCTTTTTGTGCATGTCCATGCAGGTTGCCAAGTCCTTGCATGACTGTGCCGATGACTCATTGTTTCTCTTTGTTTGATCTCTGTTTTCCTTCACATTCCAAGCTCATTCACCATTTATATATATTTTTTTAAAGGGTGCCCTGACCTCTGAAAGGAGAAAAACAGGAACTCTCACCTATGCACTTAGAAACCCCCTCCCCCCCCCCCACCCACTTATACGGGCAACACCCCCCACCCCATGCCCACACCACTCCGTTAGCCCTCCCCCACCATGGACACAGGGAACGGCCCCCTCCCTGGATAAGAGGAACACCCTCCATGGAACTCCCCATGAGGCCCCCCACCGGCACTTGCTGCTGCCAAAAGGCAGTACCGGGGTGCCAGAGAGCAGTGCTGGGGAAGTATCAGGGCAGTGCTGAGGGAATGCTATGGTAGAGCAAGAGGGCAATGCCAGGTTGTTGCCCAGGCATGTCTCTCTCTCTCTCGCCCCAGGTGTTATACTTACTTATGTGCCCCCAGTGGGTTGACGTATAAGGAGCGTCTGAGGACACTGGGTCTGTACTCGATGGAGTTTAGAAGGATGAGGGGGGGGATCTCATTAAAACTTACAGAATATTGAAAGGTTTGGATACAGTGGATGTGGGGCAGATGTTTCCATTATTAGGAAAGACCAGTATCTGAGGGCACAGCCTCAAAATAATGGGATGACTCTTTAGAATCAAGATGAGGAGGAATTTCTTCATCCAGAGAGTGGTGAATCTATGGAATTCATTGTCACAGAAGGCTGTGGAGACCAGATCATTGAGTGTATTAAAGATAGAGATGGATAAGTTCTTGATTGGTAAATGGATCAAAAGTTATGGGGGAAAAGCAGGAGAATGAGGTTGAGAAACTTATCAACCATGATTGAATAGTGGAACAGACTTAATGGGCCGAATGGCCTAATCCTGCTCCTATATATTATGGTCCTATGGGTTCCCTCTGTCTGGTTCCCGTTTTACCGATTATAATCCTCACCAATGTAACCTCATGTCAGCGAGGGGGAGATCCCAATGTGGGGGTACAATACGGTTGGGAAACCCTTTAATTACATTATAATTTGTTTTGATGAGCTGCCTGATTCTTTTGGGTGGGAACCTCATTATGTCGCTCATAGGAAGGGGTGGAGGTGGAGGAGGTATCCGGAAATGAGATTTGTCGGCGAGGTTCTTGTTTTCTGACTCTTGTGGAATTTTGCATCCACATTGCCATTTGTGGCCATGGAGGAGACGGGCACAAAATCCCAGCCATTGAGTGCTTTCTCCTGCTGTGCCCGCTTTCCCCTTGCTCCTTCCACATTCAGCAGCAATGTGCAAGTCCTCCTCAACATCATTTACAAGCAGGAGGGAAGCTGTCACCATTAAACAAAAAGGAAACTCTTCCCATTCTTGGCCTACAATTCAAGTGCCGGGTTAAACCTTGGAATACTGAAGCAGAGTTTAAAAAGCTGATGGCACTCGCTGAAAAATCAGGCTGGTTTTTAGCAGCTTTCGAAGGATGGGCAGCAGGCAAGGGTCATGTAAAATGGTGCGGGAAGATGGGAGGGTGGAGTGCAACGGTAAAGGAGGTGGAGGATGGACCTCCCAGTCATGGGCCAGTTTTATCACTTATGCAGACACTTAAGGGCCTCTTCCCACCGATTGCTGGCATTTTATCAGTGACGGGTGGGCCTCTGCCATGTGGGCAGATGGCCTGGTGAATCCTGCCACCCTCCTACTGGGGTTGATAGAGTGTTGGGAGAGCGGGAAGAATCCTATTTAGGCACTCTGTGGTCTAAAGAGAGGCCAACAGAGGAAATGGCCACCAGCCCCCATTGGCATCACCCTGCCTCCCACCTTCGCCAGTCATGCCCCCCTTGCCAGGGCCTGCCCGAATGGCAACACAGACCACACTCACCAAACTGCGAGAGTGGCAGCCATTCTGTGTCCTCGTAGCTGGGTGCAGTCCCAGAGGCGACCACCTCTCCTGGTGGCGCTGCTCAGACTGAAGAGCCACCAGCTCTCTGATTGGCGCACAACTTTGAGGCGGGAGTTTGAGTTTCATAGGGATGGCCTGAAGGGCCTAAAATGTAGCTCAGGGGGGCTCAAATCGGCCACGGTCAGGGTGCCTCTGAGTCTCTGGCTTACTGTGGTGGCCTCTGCTGCTCAGACTAAATTGGATGCTGTGTTGCACCTCAAAGCGACGCTGTTAGTTTTCTGTCTGGTTTACAAGTGGTTGAACTTGACTCAGAGTGATGAAAGTGAAGCAGCGTGGATTAGATGCAAGTGAATGTCAAAGGCCTGAGCATTCAGATTTCCTGTGTTGGGTGCAGTTTGGAAGCAGACTGTTCACATATAAATCTGGCATGACAGCTTCCTGAGCTGCTTGTTCAGTGCTCTCAGACACAAAGTATTGGCAAGAAATGTTTATGTTTTTGGCACTCTAACCTCGCCATTCCAGAGACTTGAGCAGAAAAATCTAGGCTGACACACTCGTCTAATACTGACAGAGGGTTGGACTGTCAGGGGTGCCATCTTGCAAATGAGGCTTCATCCACCCTCTCAGCTGGCCACAAAGTGGGTAGTTTTCCAAGCCCCATGGAGGACGGTTTGGTGAAAGATCTTATTTAAAGTTTATTTTATCAGTGTCACAAGTCAGTTTACATTAACAGTGCATTGAAGTTACTGTGAAAATCCCCCAGTCGCTACATTCTGGTGCCTGTTCAGGTACACTGAGGGAGAATTTAGCATGGCCAATGCACCTAACCAGCGCATCTTTTGGAATGCGGAGGGAAATTGGAGTGCCCGGAGGAAACCCATGCAGACATGGGAAGAATGTGCAGACTCCACACAGACAGTGGCCCAAGCTGGGAATCGAACCCAGGTCCCTGGCACTGCAAGGCAGTGGTGCGAACCACTGTGCCACCGTGCTGCCCCTATCTAGAGGAGGGGGTGGCTGAGGAAGTAGTGGAAAACACCATTGGGACAGTTGCTTAATGTTTCCCTGCCCCGAGCGATTCCCGGGGCAGGCTGTAAATGGAATCGGCAACCTGCTTGTTAGAAGTGGGCAGGCAATCAAATAACTTAAGGCCACAATTAGCGGCCATCTTTGATGATGGAGGCAAGTTTGTCAGCTTTCCATGGGCCTGCACCCTGCCCCCCCAGTCCGGGTGCCTTAGAAGCATGGTTATGATAATGGGTCACGTGACTTACTGCTCGTCCTGCTGCACAATTCACCAGGAAAACTCCATCTACATAATTAATGGGCCGAACATTGCACGATTTGGCAGGTTTACCCGCTAGGCTGTACCGCAGGAGCTCCTCCGACTTCCCACCACCATCATGGGATTTAGGCCTGTAGCGGAAAATTCCAGCTGTTATACTTTACTGAGCCACAGTGATCCTGCTCATCTGTATGCCATTGACTTAAATTTCCTATTGGAGCTCGTGTTAAAAACAGGCTGAAGACACAAATGAAGGATTTCATTAAATAGAATTGCAGGCAGGGCGGCACAATGGTTCGCACTGCTGCCTCACACGCCCAGGGACCCAGGTTCAATTCTCGGCAGAGTCTGTATGTTCTTCTCGTGTCAGTATGGGTTTCCTCCAGGAGGCTATTGGGCCCCACTGTCTATGCCCCCTCTTTATATGAAAAATTCACTTAGTGCCATTCTCCTACCTTCTCTCCGTAGCCAGGCACATTTTTCCTTTTCAGATAACATAATATGGTGCAATGGGGGCACAGTGGCTAGCACTGCTGCCTCACAGCGCCAAGGACCCAGGTTCGATTCCTGGTTGGGGTCACTGTCTGTGTGGAGTTTGCACATTCTCCCCATCTCTACATGGGTTTCCTCCGGGTGCTCCGGTTTCCTTCTGCAGTCCAAAAGACGTGCTGGTTAGCGTGAATTGGCTATGCTAAATTCTCCCTCAGTGTACCTGAACAGGCGCTGGAATGTGGTGGCTAGGGGATTTTCACAGTAACTTCACTGCAGTGTTAATGTAAGCCAACTTGTGACACTAATAGATAAACTTTAAACTTTTCTATTTGAAATATGACAGGAAGCTGAAAAGTATTTGCTGATCAAGAACAAAATCAGAACAGGCAAAAGTTTAACTATTCAATTTAATTTGTTTCTACGTTCATTTGTGAAAAACCTACATAAATTCAATAACCATATTTAAATTCTTTACTCACCCTCCAGATTTTGCCTGGTCAAAGTATGTTGGCCTGGCCACACTGAACCCCACCTCCCAGCCTCTCCAGGGAATACACAGTTTCTGTTGTCGCAATGCTTATGTGACTCGTTAAGTTACGTTTCTGGTTAATGCTAACCACACAGGATGTTGATTTCGGGAAAGTTCATAGAAAACCTATAGTGGAGGAATTCAGCCTATGGCCAATCAGTCCATCGAGCCTACACAGACAACAATCTCACCCAGGCCCTATCCCTGTAACACCATGTATTTACCTTCCCAACCCCCCTGACACTAAGGGGCAATTTACCACAGCTAATCCACCTAACCTGCACCTCTTTGGATTGTGGGAGGAAACCCACGCAGACATGGGGGAGAACGTGCCGACTCCACACAGACAGTCATCTGAGGCCGGAATTGAACCCGGGTCCCTGGCTCTGTGTGGCAGCAGCACTAACCACTGTGCCACCACGCCACCATTTGAAATTGATTATGATAATGCTAAAATGACAAGAGTAGCATGATTTGAAGCAATTTCATTTTGCGCCAATGGTAAGGGGCTGTATTGCAGAAGGAAGAAATAGAAAGATTTGCATTTACATAGCACTTTTATGATGATCGGATATCTCAAAGCAATTTACAGCCACTGAAGTACTTTTTGTAGTACAGACCCGGTCATAAATGTGGCGCCTACCCCAGCAATGGGTTAGATTCCCACAAATAGCAATGTGATATTGACTAAGGGATAAATAATTGGTCAGGCCTCAACCTTTGGGTCCCATTGGACTCTGGAGTAAAGCAGCGTGAGACATGTAACAGTAATAAATCAAATCAAAAGTTCCTCCTTCATTTTCATTTCCGGTCATTAGTCTGGATCCAATTGCAACTTTAACCTAGGTGCAAAACTAAACTCTGTTGGTTCAAGTGTAAATAGAATCTAAGAATAGTTAGGGCAATTTAACATTAACTTTGTTCTGCCGATGCTGTATCTTTTAATCCAGTTTTGTCCAATGCATTTTCCAAGAAACAGAATTGGCAAGCCAGATGGGTAAAATATTTACCGGAATTTTTTTCAAACTGCTCATGTTAATTTATATTAACTGCAAGGAATTTGAAACAAAGAAATAATATTTGGAAAAGATCATTGAACTTGGCAGGTTTGTAGCAACAGAAATGCATTATTTAAAACAAATTTTGTTCAACAGCACCTTTTAGTGGTCGACAGTAGCTACTTACAATTGCAAGCTTCATACCAAATATAGCCAGTTACCTTTAGTGAAATGTTTCATTGGAAAGATAGAATGATAAATAGAACATGGGTATTAAGAACATAAAGTAAAAAGAGAAATGGAAATGAAGATATTTTTACCTCCTGGCATTGAGAGCACCTTTGTCAATAATTCCCACTTGACTATCCAGTCACTTAATTAGTCAAGAAAAGAATCTCCCGGCTTCTCATTAGTTTTGCAATTAAAATTTGCAGTGAAAGAAAATGGAAACGTGAACTTTCCAACATCAAATTACCACCACTATACATATTTAAAAGTTTGATTTGAGAGAATCCGGTGTCAAATAAGAAATTATTGAAAAGATTCCGTGTGATCCTCTGCGACAAAAGCATCGGTGGTGCTCACGCAGAACGGTTCTTTGAAGAAGATGTGGAATTTTAAGACCAAATTTAGCTCTGATGTTGGCAGGGTTTAAACTGATCTTATTTTAAGCAATTGCCTCATCTTCTCAAGCCTTAGAAATCTTCCAAACTGTTCCAAAATTAAACGTGATCCTAGCCGACCACTGCCATTTTATTGCTGCGCGCTAGCTTTTTCAGAGCATCTAATGTTGGCTGTGTTATAAAATATTGAAAAGAATATGCTCTTCACTGGCCAAGGACTTCCCTGAACATGGCAGATAGATTTCCGATAGATCTACCAAGGTTGTGCTGCCAATCCCATTCGGGAATCTGACTACACTCTCTCAATTTCCATTGGGGGGTCTGTCTCTGGGAATGGGAATCTTGAAGTTAATTTCAGGGTTCTCACGTAGATCAAGAACAGAAGTTCGCTGAAAAAAAAGATAATTTCCTGACGTATTTTAAAATCTTAAGATCCGACAACTGAAGAACATTCTAGCACATGTTATAATGACACCGTTATTTTGACTCATGTTTGACTAAAGTTGGAATAAAATCCCAAAATGCTTGTCTGTTAAAACAGCAGGACTCAGTAAATCAAAGAGACCAAGGGAGGATAGTGAAGGGAAAAAAAAATCACTCTTCCAAAACAGATGTCCGATGGCTATACGATTCAGCCCCCAATCTTGAAACAAGATTGGGGGCGATTCTCCCAAAAGTGCTGAATTGGCGAAGAAACTGGTCTAAATCATGACTGTTGGGGGCGATTCTCCCATCGCGACCTGCAAATTTTCTGGCGGGCCAGGTCGGGAGATGCGCATGTCGGCCATTTTGCAGGTTTCCCGCGAGCGTTTACGACCCGCGCGCATCTCCCAACTGGAAAAAAATGGCGCCGCCGGGACCACACTGAAAGCCAGCATGCCGCTGATTTGCATTACTTACCATACCTTAGCATGCCACTATCGGGATCGACACGGCAATCTCTGCCCACGTTAGCATCTCTCCCCTTTTTGGTGTGATGACACTTTGGCGCGAATCAGAGAAGGTATATAAAATTCCCAACCTGGCGTGGCAGCCTTGAACTGTTGTGAGGAGGCAAGTGCTGCTAGTGGAGCGCAGGGGATGTTGCAGGCAGGCCCTGGAGATGCCTGGTGGTCTTCTTCCTGCTGTCTTCAGGTGCTGGCCCATGGACCAATGATATCTGGGGTGGGGGGAATGGGGGAGCTTCTATTTTCTCAGAACTCTCTGGGTGAGTTTCCGTGAAGGAGACCTGCTCAGCCTTCCCCTCCAGGGCAGCACTGTAGCTCAGTGTGGGAGGCACCCTCAAGGAGTTCTGCTCACCCTCCCCCTCCAGAGCACTTTGCAGTGGCATTGTTTTGCCGCGGGGTGTGGTTAGGGACTCGACTGAGTGCTGGGGAGGAGTGAATCATGTGCTGACTGAGGCCTAACCAGATGAAGCAGCTGCTGCTCCAGGCCGGGGTGCAGAGGTTCAGACATGGACTGCATGGAATCTGCTGTCACTGGGCACACATCTGGTGCTGATTTGCAGTCTGTCCCTGCCCTGTGACACGGACCAGCAACACATGCCTGTAACGGATGCTGCAGTAGCACACATAGCAATGGCTCAAGGGTGCGCATTGCCCATGACTGCACACCGGCCTGTATAAGCTGTGCCAGCATTTGTCATGATGGGAATCTCACACAACCCTAATCGGGTCACGCCTGGCACCATGGATTGTGTGGTGTTGCCAGCTCCCACAAGTGGGGGTTCTGGCCCAAGTGAGGGATTGGGGTGGTGCTGGGTCTATGCAGCCAATGACAATAATCCATCATTCTATGCTCTTTCCAAACTCCACTCTGTAGATGGATCTCGGTTTGCTCGATCTGGAGCTGCCATTATGGTGGCAACAGGGGCGGAGGAGGAGGAGGCGGAGGCAGTTCAGGAGGTGGCGGGCGTGGAGAGACCACTGCAGGAGCAATCACTACCAATCCCCCACGATGGAGGGCAGGGGGCTGCCGCTGAGGGCCAGGGGGTGTGTGAGAAGGCTCCCGAGAGGGTGCACAGAAGGCGGAAGGTGCCGAGGCCAAGGAAGTACAGGCTCCGCAATTCATTCGAGGTCTTCTTGGAGGAGATGTGCAGTTGCCAGCTGTGGCTCTCCAAGACCACAGTGCGACACCTTTGTGAGGTGCTCGCACACCTAGCACCTCAGGGGAGGGGCGTTGACCCTGTTGACATGAAGGTTATGGCTGCCCTGAATCTTTATGCCTCTGGCTCATTTCAGGCACCCAGTGGCGACCCAGTTGGGATCTCCCAGATCTCCATGCACAGATGTGTGCGGTAGGTCTCAGATGCCCTGAATGCCCGGGGAGGGCACTACATAAATTTTGATGTGGGCCGTGCACAGCAGGAGGCCCGGGCTCTCAGCTTTGCTTCCATTGCTGGGATTCCCAATGTCCAGGGAGCAGTGGACGGGACACACATCGCCTTGCGGGCCCCACATGCAGCACCACAGCAATTTGTCAACAGGAAGGGGTTCCACTCCCTGAACGTCCAAATTGTCTGCGACCATCTAATGAGGATCATGCAGGTCGATGCACACCATCCAGGGAGTGTCGATGTCAGCTTTGTGCTCAGTCAGTTGGATATCCCTGGGCTCTTTGAAAACCAGCCCAGGCTCCCGTGTTTACGACTGGGTGATAAAGGTTACCCTCTAAGGTCATGGCTGATGATGCCTGTGCGGAGGCCCGAGATCGAGGCGGAGACCCGCGACAACGAGGCCCATGCAGCCACCCGGTCCATCATTGAGCGGTGTATCGGCCTGCTGAAGATGCGGTTTCGCTGCGTGGACCGCTCTGCGGTGGGAGTCCTCCAGTATGACCCTGTGTGTGCTTCACGCATCATCGTTTGCTGCGCTCTGCACAACATCACCCAGCAGCGGGGAGGCCAGCTGGAGCAGGGGGAGGAGCGGCGAGGGGGCGAGGTGGATGTCCCGCCATATGAGGAGCCGGAGGAAAGAGGGCAGGCGGTGATGGCAGGTGTCCGGCAGGGAAGGGCAGCGAGGGACACCTTGATTACAGCCCGCTTCACCAGCTGGTGCTGTGCAGTGAGGGGGCTGCAACCACCACACATCCACCACATCCCAGGAGCAAGTGCAGCCGCTATTCCCCCTCCAAACCGACCTGAGCTCTCAAACCACCACATCACCCTTCCCCAGCCTCTCTCATCCCACCACCCTATCCCCCAGAAACATCCAGACCTGTTAATGTGCCTGGGCTGGCAATGGTAGCGAGTCTTGGTTGAAGGCTGGAGGATGATGACGACTCGCTGTTGTGCACACTGGGATCCTGCCCCTCGTGCCACTCAAGCCTGACTCCTTTCTGTACTCCGAATGCACGCTGCCACCCTGGCCCATGTAGCTGTAAGGGTTGGGGACACATGATTTTTGGCCAATAGATGTGGGCGATGGGGAGGGGGCGAGAATCAGAGACACATTAGCCACAGCTGTGAGGTGCAATTAAAACTTTATTGCGTTCTTAATGTTATTGATGAATAAATCCTGACTACAGACGACCTTCACCCGTGCCCTCCATCTACAACTTTCTTACTTTGTGCGGTCCACTGCTTCTTCTAGTTGCTACCCCAGGACTCACATCAGAGGTGGAGGTGTCCACTGTGATGCACGCCCCATTGCCCTTGATGCCCTTGGCAGACATCCCCTGGGTGGCCGGGACCTGGAGAACTTGTGGATGGCACTGTTTCGGTGCCACCCTGTTCATCTTGCTGGCCCTGAGATGCCCCGGTGTGGGGAAGGGGGGAATTGGAAGGTCTTGGGACGTCCAGAATCTCCTGGGTGGAAGGCCCTGGCATGGACTCGAGGCCTTCCTCCTCCCTTGGGGTGCCCAGAGGCCCTGGGGACACTCCATGGGATGCCAGGGTAGCTGGACTGAGCTCTAGAAACGTCGGTGTCATCTGGCTCTGCCAGCCCTGAAGGCCCAGATGCTTCTGCCCCTTGATCCCTCAGTCCTGGCCCTCTCAGGCTGGGCCAAGTTCTGGAGCCCCTCCGCTACAGCATTCTGTGAGCAAGCCAGGCTCTGGAGCCCTTCAGCAGTAGCCCTCTGAGCCTGGGCTAAGTTATTGAGGCTCACAGCCACGGCCTGCTGTGTCTCCAGAATGCCAGCGAGAGTCCCAGCCATGGCCAGCAGTGTCTCCCACATGCCCCCGACACCCGTGGCCATGGAACGCTGTGCCTCCTGGATGTCGGAAACACACTTACCCGTGATCCACTGTGTCACCAGGATGGCCTGGACCCTGTCACCCATGAGGACAGACCCCTGACTCTCTGTCTTTTCACTGCAGTCACCACCCTTGCAGTGTTGGCCTGGTTCGCACGCTGTGTTGGCACCACCTCTTGCATCAGCACTCTGTTGGACTCCCCTAAACAGTCTTGCAGTCGCAGCATATTTGCTGACAACCCATCCACAAATCCCCGGGTTTGCTGGTGCATCGGCACCAGCCTTGGGAAGAACACACCCCGAGGCCCGGCACCTGGCTTGGGGACAGCTGAATCCTGGCCCCCGGCAGCCCGAGCCCTCGGATGCGCCCGCCTCCACCCGATGTGCATCAGTGTCTGTGATGTGTTCACTAGCTCGTGACCCAGAAGCCTCAACATTTGAAGCATTCACCCACAGTTCGTCTCTGTGTTGGTGGGTTGTGTGGTAGATGCCGGTGCCGCTTCAGTGGTGCTGCCCTCGGAGGATTCCTCATTGCCTCCCTCCGAGGTGTCATCCAGGGGTCATGAGCAGTTTACTCCAGAGCAGTGGGGGCGGTCGAAGAGTTCCTCTGGGTCCAGAGCTGCAATAAAGAACACACAGTAGGGGAAGGGAGGCAAAACATTCTACGCAGCATCGCACTTACTTCGAGGAGGACCTAGGTTGAGGGTGCGCTTCTGCTCACTTGCATGCTGGATGCCGACTTGGCTGTCTGTGACCATTTGGGATGCCCCATCACCCCCTGCCAGCTCCATGGCACACTCTTCCATGCTGGTCAGCTGCCGCAGATCAGGCACACTACTACCAGTCTGTGTCGTCTCACGTAAATTGTGAATGTTCTTCTCCTGTGGGAACATAAGGTGGAAAGCAAGCATTAATATATTGCAGTGTATGGTGGGCAATGTGTGCCTGTGTCTCGGGCCTTGTGTTGGCAGTTTCGGGGAAAAGGGTCATCATTAAAGGGTGCTCGTTGAGGGGTGAGGGGAAGCGGTTAGATTCTGTTCTTGGGGGAAGGGTCCATGCCCTTCAGGTGTCTAAGCAGGGTTTGAGATCCGTGCCAAGCATGTGTGCGGTTCCAAGTGGGATGCTCACTCACCCTTGCTGCCCGAAGAAGGTCGTACATTTTTTTCCGACACTGCCGGCCAGAGCGTGGTGTCAGGCTCCTGGCATTCACCACTTCTGCCACCTCCTCCCACAATGCCATGGTGGATGCACCCCTTGGGTAAGGGCCCTGGCCGGGGAAGATCCGCTCACGCCTCTCCTCCACAGCATCTAGCAGGTGTTCCTGGTCGGCCTCTGTGAATCTGGGTGCCAGTTTGCACGCAGACATCTTTGTGGTGTGACTGGTTGTGTTTCCATTCCTGCAGCTTATATACAGCACTGGCTTATTCGGAAGTGCAGGTGCAGTGAGTGTGGCCAGTCAGGGGAGTGCGGGTGCAGTGAGTGAGGCCAGTCAGGGGAGTGCGGGTGCAGTGAGTGCGGCCAGTCAGGGGAGTGCGGGGGCAGTGAGTGCGGCCAGTCAGGGGAGTGCGGGTGCAGTGAGTGCGGCCAGTCAGGGGAGTGCGGGGGCAGTGAGTGCGGCCAGTCAGGGGAGTGCGGGGGCAGTGAGTGTGGCCAGTCAGGGGAGTGCGGGTGCAGTGAGTGAGGCCAGTCAGGGGAGTGCGGGTGCAGTGAGTGAGGCCAGTCAGGGGAGTGCGGGGGCAGTGAGTGCGGCCAGTCAGGGGAGTGCGGGGGCAGTGAGTGTGGCCAGTCAGCGGAGTGCGGGGGCAGTGAGTGTGGCCAGTCAGGGGAGTGCGGGGGCAGTGAGTGCGGCCAGTCAGGGGAGTGCGGGGGCAGTGAGTGTGGCCAGTCAGGGGAGTGCGGGGGCAGTGAGTGTGGCCAGTCAGGGGAGTGCGGGGGCAGTGAGTGCGGCCAGTCAGGGGAGTGCGGGGGCAGTGAGTGCGGCCAGTCAAGGGCCCGTTGGCAACAAATACTTGTGAGAAATTTTGAAGGCTGCTTTCAGTTGAGTGTCATGCATCCTTCGGGGTGCTGATTGGCTGCCATTCAATAAGCTGCTGTATCCAGGGGGAGTGCAATACTCAAGGCTCCCATTCGAGAGAGGGAATGTTCGCAAGCTGGTGTTGTGCATGTCAGCACAGCGCGAGTTCTCTGGATCCATGGGGGCATGGAGTGAGCGGGCAGCCATGTCTGTGTGTGGGGGGAGACAGTGGGGGGAGCAATGATGTCTGTATGGGGGAGGGGGCCAGCGATGTCTGTGGGGGGGTTGTGGGGGCCAGCGATGAGGCCAGTGATGTCTGTGGGGGGTTGTGGGGGCCAGCGATGAGGGCAGCGATGTCTGTGGGGGTTGGATGGCAGTGATCTGGATGCTGAGAGGTCTTTTCAGCGATCTCCCAGCGATGTGCGCATGCGTGGGTTCCCACTCGTCCTGCACATTTCAGGCTCATTGGTGTGTATAGGCTCCGACACCTGAGCTTTTAATGATGTTCACGATTGTGACCTCTGCAATGCACAGAGTGCGGAGATTTGGGTCTGAAGTTGCACTGAATAAACAGTTATGATCTAGACCAGTTTTCCCACCAATTCAGCACTTTTGGGAGAATCGCCCCCGTTTTTTCAGCAGCTTCAGACCTGAATCTCTGCACTCTGTGCACTGCAGAGGTCACAATCGTGAACATCATTAAAAACCCAGTGGGGGCGGGGCCCATTCACCCCGGAGGCCGACAGTTCTGGAACTCTGCACATGCGCAGTGGCCCCGATCTGTCAGTCTCCCCGTTTGCTGCCCAGCTCAATCACTGGCCAGCACAGGACCAGCTCCCCCGCAGTAGTGGCGATCCACCCACCACCTCCCCCACACCACAGCAGACTCCGCCCCCCCGCTGACCAACTCCCGGCAGACCAATACCCCCCCGGAGGCAAACCACCCCCGGACAGGAGGCAGAACCCTTCCCCGACAGAGCACTCCACCCCAATCACTGGCCTCCCTCCAGCCCAGACCGATCCCCATGCAGAGTGGCAGCAGGACCCCCCACCCTCACTGATCACCTCCTAGGCCCCGCCCACTGTAGGCCCTGTCCCCTTGGCATTGCCCAATGCCCAGTGGACAGTGCCAAGGTGCCCCTGGGCATGGGCACTTTGCCCCTTGGGCAGTGCCAGGGGGCACAGGCTGGCATTGCCTGGGTGTCCATGCCCAGGGGCATCTGGCCACCTGACCCCCTGGGGGGCCCTAATTGCCCCCCCCTTCACTCTGGTGGGGTCTCCCGCTAGTTCCCTGAATGTGGGGAACTACTCAAAATCCCGCCGGAATGAAATACTCCTGGCGGGGTGGGAGATGCTATCGAGCTCAGCAAGTCCATGCCGGGCCCATAATTACATTTAAAATCGATTAAAAATACATTTCAAACAGATTAAAATCACTTACCTCTCTTCCCGACAGTTTCCAGCACGGTCCCGACTGCAACTGTTTTCTGGCTCTGGGAGACACGCATGCGTCAGGAACGCATGCGTGAATCCCGCAAAATGGCCGACACGGGCATCTCCTGACCTGACCCACCAGAACATTTGCAGGTCGCGATGGGAGAATCACCCCCAAGGGGTGTAATTCTTCCATTTTGAGATTAAGTGCCATCACAGGGGTGGGAACTTGCAGTGTTTCCCGCTACAAGAAAACGCACCAAATCTTCTAGCCCCAACCTCGTTAATTATGTACCCGGTGTTTTGCACCATATTCAGCGGCTGGACAGGCCTGGATGGAATGTCGTCTGCTCTATCTGGGTGCCATATTGAAAAGGCGCCCAATACCACTGACCCACTATTGAAGAAAGAAGGTAAATCTCCTGAAAATTAAGATAAATCTTTGGGAGTGCTCTGAGACTGGAAGATGGACTGCTTAAAAACAAAAATAGATCTCCAGGAAAACTCTTGAGGCTGGAAGATGGACCCCCTCCAAGCACACCTAATCTGGACGGTCGACCTGCAGATGTTCATCTTGACTCACTGCTGTGGTGTTCCGGGATCCAGGGTTGTGGGCGACCTCCGTCCTGAACTCCGGAAGCAGCCGCAGACATTATCCAGATGAGTCCCAGCATTTGAACGCCGCGTTGTTCTGAACATGTTTCACAGTGGCGTATTTTCCAGCATTGCGGGAATCTGGCATTGGTCGGTGGCAGGATTTAAGGGGGTTTCTCAGGGTTTCCCTCTGCGGAGGGTCTTGTATTCAGCCGAATCCAGCTAACACAAAGACTTGCAAAAGACAGTATGCAGTTAAAGACGTTCTTTATTTGACCAACACCTTGGGAGAGAGATAGTCAGAGGATTCCAACTTCTCTCTGATGTTATATCCCATGAGCACAACAGATATACTGTCCAGCTTGGATGATCTTCCCACCCAACCTGCCATCCAAGCTGGATGGTCCAATTACAATAATACACTTTATTTACTTTGGCCAGCAGAGTTAGGAATTGATTGGTCAACCAAACCCAGAGGTTCTTCCCTACGTTGCCTAGCAACCTTCCCTATGCAAATCCGGTAGGTTCAAGGGTCGCTCCTAACACCTGCACTCCTGGGAACGAGAAGGGAATCATCTTGTCTGTTTCCCTTTATCAAAGGAGGCTGGATACATCTATTCATTACAGCTAGAAGCTGAACTCTTCTATTCATTCCAGTAACTTTGGCAGCTTGTAGCTGCCTGGCCTGCCCCTGATAATAAGGTACATCTCACCATGAATGTTTAATTCATTTGGCACTGCTAATGGTTGTAAATCAGGTTTTCAAAGAACTAAAATCCAGTTTGAACAAGTTAGATAGTGATGAAGTCATTAGAATTGAGCAGCCTGAAGAAGGCTCCACTGAGGGGCTACTGATCAGGCTGGTTAATCTCGGGACCTAATAAATTAATAACCAATTAAACTGGCTTGATGGCAGAAGCCAGAGGGTGGTTGTAGAGGGTTGTTTTTCAAGCTGTGACAGCAGTGTGCCTTGGGGATGGGTGCTGGGTCCACTGTTATTTGTCATTTATATTAATGGTTTGGATGAGAATATAGGAGGCATGGTTAGTAAGTTTGTAGATGACACCAAGATTGGTGGCATAGTGGACAGTGAAGAAAGTTATCTCCAATTGCAGTGGGATCTTGATCAATTGGGCCAGTGGGCTGACTAATGGCAGATGAAGTTTAATTTAGATAAATGCGAGGTGGTGCATTTTGGTGGATTGAACCAGGGCAGGACTTACTCAGTTAATGGTAGGGCATTGGGGAGAGTTGCAGAACAAAGAGATCTAGGGGTACATGTTCATAGCTCCTTGAAAGTGGAGTCACAGGCGGACAGAGTGGTGAAGAAGACATTCAACATGCTTGGTTTCATTGGTCAGAACATTGAATATAGGAGTTGGGACGTCTTGTTGAAGTTGTACAAGACATTGGTAAGGCCACACTTGGAATACTGTGTACAGTTCTGGTCACCTATTATAGAAAGGATATTATTAAACTAGAAAGAGTGCAGAAAAGATTTACTAGGATGCTACTGGGACTTGATGGTTTGAGTTATAAGGAGAGGCTGGATAGACTGGCACTTTTTTCTCTGGAGCGTCGAAGGCTGAGGGGTGATCTTATGGATGTCTATAAAATAATGAGGGGCATAGATCAACTAGAAAGCCAATATTTTTCTCCAAAGGTAGGGGAGTCTAAAACTAGAGGGCATAGGTTTCAGGTGAGAGGGGAGAGAAACAAAAGTGTCCAGAGGGGCAATTTTTTCACACAGAGGGTGGTGAGTGCCTGGAACAAGCTGCCAGAGGTAGTAGTAGAGGCGGGTACAATTTTGTCTTTTAAAAAGCGTGTAGACAGTTACATGGATAAGATGGGTATAGAGGGATATGGGCCAAATGCGGGCAATTGGGACTAGCTTAGGGGTTTAAAAAAAAAGGGCGGCATGGACAAGTTGGGCTGAGGGGCCTGCTGTAAACCTCAATGACTCTATGACTCTATGAGAAGATTCAGGTGTGCTGATGAAAGATCTTGCATTTTGAACAACTACAACAACTTGTAATCTTATTGTGATCTAATGGTGATCTTTTTGGTATATCTAGAAATAGGAAGAATAAAAAGAGCAGATCCCAGAATGTTCATTCCATGCCACCTTGGCCAGAATTTTACATACCCACCAGCAGGTTCTAAGGCAGTGGGGGAAGAAATGTGAAATTGCAATGTCAGAGATTCCATCTCGGATCCTGATTGCCAGCCTGGTTATGGTCTTATGCCGGAGCCGGCAGGGCCTTGGACGGGAAGCCCACCCTTGCCCCAATTAAGGCACTTAAGTGGCCACTCAGTGATCATTTAAGGGTACTTTCCTGCCCAGTCTCAATTCTTAGGCTGGCAGCCAGATGATAGATCAGGGGATGGGGAGGAAGCCCAAGATTGAATGAAGTTTGATCTTGGGTGGGGATGGGAGGGGAATGGCACCTTCTGACAGGAGGCATCCTCCATACCCCCCAACCCAACTCCCGACACCTGAAATGCCCATCGCAGTTTCCTCCAGGCTTTCCCTACCCTCCCACCCTCTCCTCTTCACCCCTGCCACTTACCTTTCCTCTGCTTTCAGGCACCTCATTCCAGGCAGCTAACTGCAGTACCCCTCTGGCCACTGCAGTGCTGTTCCTGAATTGACTGGAGAGCTGCCAACCAGCTGGTGGGGAGTTAAGTCCCAGCCATCTTGAAAAGGCAGATGGCTTGGATTCAATCTTAGCTCGACAAAGATGAAGACAGTTAAAATAGAAATTCTTAATGGAAGTGTGTAGAATGGAATATCCAGGAAATCACTGGAGATGCTGGATGCCATAAATTTTAGGATGATAATGGGTACAATTTTGGTAAACAGACCTGTGAAGGGTGTTAGAGTGTTACAGATAGGAGGGGGGTTAATTTAAACAGCCCTAATTTCTCCTCTGACTACCTGTAAACAAAAAGGTGTTTCTTTTTATGTCTGATTGCCCTCTTTGTAAATAATGGCGTTTTTTCACCAAACTTTAAATTTGGAGTGTTCCAATCCTCTATGAATAACTTACAGAGCAAACTCGAGATAAGATAAAATAAAAAGGTTGGTTTATTTTTACACGCACACCCAAGAGGGGTTTCGCGATATCCGCCCATTTTACACTCATGCAATAAACAGAAGATAAGGAAAAAGGAAGAGGGCTCAGTGCATGACTGCAATAAAATATAAGTTAGGGTTTTACATGTGTCCAGAGTCCAGAATCAAAAGTCTAACGGAATGTTCCTTCAGAGGGGAGGTTGGCCGACTGTTGCAGGTTGTTCCGTCTTTCCAGAAGTCAGACTTCCATGATGGGAGAGGGCATGGAGAGTGAGTTAGTCTTCGAGGCACAGGTTCCAATGTTCCAGTTTCTGTTGCCTCCAGTTTGATAGGTTACTGTATCCTTCGGAAGTCCAACAGCAACTGCCTGAGTTTAGTTCCGCAGGACAATCTTACAGTGCAGCTTGGGGAAGTTGGGGTGGCACGGTAGCACAGTGGTCAGCACTGCTGCCTCTCAGTGCCAGGGATCCAGGTTCAATTCCGGTCTCGGGTCACTGTCTGTGTGGAGTTTGCACATTCTCCCCGTGTCTGTGTGGGTTTCCTCCGGGTGCTCTGGTTTCCTCCCACAGTCCAAAGATGTGCGGGTTAGGTTGATTGGCCATGCTAAATTGACCCTTAGTGTCAGGGGGATTGGCAAGGTAAATGTGTGGGGTTACGGGAATAGGGCCTGGATGGAATTGTGGTTGGTACAAACTCGATGGGCCAAATGGCCTCCTTCTGTACCGTAGGGATTCTATGGAAGTCATGTGATGTACCTCCCACCATTCATCCTAGATGTTGGACAAAGGGACTGGAGTCTTGAGATGTTTAATTGGAGTCAGGATTCCTTTTGTTCTTGGGGACACTGGTTTTGGGTTGCCTAAACGTGGCCCCCTTGTTGAAACAATTGTTTTAAAACAGTTAATGCTTAGCTGTTAGCATCATTATTGGAGATTAAGACATGTAAATGGCTGCCTTTGTTCGTAGCTCGCTCGGGTACACAATCCATATGCTAGGCCAGTGAGTTAGCTTGGCTGAAATGTTTATACAATACAAGGAGTGCTACCTTCCAGGATCTTTGAGGTATTCACTTTGAACTGCCTCAGAAACATCTGGAAGTCAGCATGTGACCAGCTGCAGCTATTTGTCAGCTGAGCAATTGTCCATTTTGAAAAGCATTAAAAAATAATCACTTTATAAAGTAGTCCAGCAAGTGAAGATATCTACATATATTTTCTTTCCTGTCTTAACCATAAAAGAAGTAAAGCAGGTTAACAGAGACAAATAGGAGGGGAGAGGGAAGTGTAACTTCATGAGTAGAATTTTAAAGCCCTGTCGTGGAGGGTGTGGGACTTTACAATGTGGTGAGCCTTTCAGAACTGTATTGTCTTCAGCGGGAAAATAACACTGGCGTAAAATTCCACCCTGTGATTACCCAGTTAATGGCTGAGGAACTAAGTTCGTACTTTGCTTCTGTCTTCACAAAGGAAGACATGAATAATGTACCAGAAGTTCGAAGAGGAAGAAATTTTAGTGAGGAGCTGAAGGAAATCATTAGTAGAGAAATCGTTTTGGGGAAGTTAATGGAATTGAAGGTGGATAAATCTCCATGGCCAGATAAACTTCATCCCACAGTAGTTAAGGAATTGGCCCTGGAAATAATAGATCCATTGGTGGTCATTTTCCAAAATTCTTTGGACTCTGAACTGGTTCCTACAGATTGGAGGGTAACTAATGTGAACCCACTGTTCAAAAAGGGAGGTAGAGAGAAAACAGGGACCAGTGAGCCTAACATCAGTGCTGAAGAAGTTGCTAGAGTCAATTATCAAGGATTTCATAGATCAGCATTTGGAAGGCAGTAGTATAATCAGACAAAGTCAGCATGGATTTACAAAGGGGAAATCATGCTTGGAATTCTTTGAGGATATCACAAGTAGAGTTGATCAAGGAGAACCAGTGGATATGATTTATTTAGACTTACAGAAGACTTTTGATAAGGTCTCACATAGTAGACTACTCTGTAAAGTTAAAGCGCATAGGATTGCGGGTAGTGTCTTGAGATGGATAGGAAGCTGGTTAGCAGAAAGGAAGCAAAGAGTTGACATAAGTGGGTATTTTTCCAATTGGCAGGCAGTGACTAGTGGGGTACCGCAGGGATCTGTGCTGGGACTCTAACTGTTCACATTATATATTGATTTGGAAGAGGGAACAAAATATGTTATCTCCAAATTTGCCGAGGATACAAAGTTGGATGGGAGGGTGAGCAATGAGGAGAATGCAGAGATGCTTCAGCGTGATTTGGACAGACTGAGTGTGTGGGCATATGCATGGTTGATGCAGTATAATGTGGATAAATGTGAGGTTTCCACTTTGGTAGCAATAATAGGAGGGCAAATTATTATTTGACTGGTGCAAATTGAGAGAGGTGGATATTCAGAAAAGCCTTGCTGTCCTTGTGCATCAGACACTGAAAATAAATGCGCAAGCAGTAAAGAGAGCAAATGGTAACTTGGCCTTCGTAGCGAGAGGATTTGAGTATAGGGATAGGTATGTTTTATTGTTATTGTATAGGGCATTGGTGAAGCCACGTCTGAAGTATTGTGTGTACTTTTGGTGTCCTTATCTGAGGAAGGATCTTCTTGCTATAGAGGGAGTGCAAACGAAGGTTTACCAGGCTGATTCCTGGAATGACAGGTCTGTCATGTGAGGAGAGACTAAGTCGATTAGGATTATATTCATTGGTGTTTAGAAGAATGTGAAGGGATTTCATGGAAACTTATAAAATTCCAACAGATTAGACAGGATAGATTCAGAAAGAATGTTCCCGATGGTGGGTAGTCCAGAACGAGGGGTCATAGTTTGAGGATAAGGGGTAAACCTTTTCGGAATGAGGTGAGAAATTTCTTCATCCAGTGAGTAGTGAATCAGTGGAATTCACTGCCACAGAAAGTAGTTGAGGCCAAAATGTTGGGTGATTTCAAGAAGAAATTAGATATAGCTCTTGGGGCTAAAGGTATCAAGGGATATGGGGAGAAGGTGGGATCAGGATATTGAATTTGATGATCACCCATGATCAAAATGAAAGGCGGAGCAGGCTTGAAGAGCTGAATGGCCTCCTCCTGCTTCGAGTTTCCATGTTTCTATGTTTAAAGCTCAGAGTGATTGTTTCAGTTGATTGTCTCATGATAAGGAAGATAGGAATTTTGCAATTTTTTTCCCTCATCTGTAGCTAGCCAAAGGTGTTTTCCTCTGGGTTTTCCCTTCAAGATTATTACAAATGATGGTGGAAGTTAGAATATGAGGTTGTACTAAGTAATTGATGGGACAACCACAGATAGGCCTTTCATTTCAGAAACAAGAAGTGAGAGTATGTGGGATACAATGAGGACAATGTTGTAAACAGGGCCTGCATGACTGGCAAATTGTTCTTCTTATTGCCATGTAGAAACTAAGGTCTCCCGTAGAGGCCCGGAATTTCCAAGCAGAGATGGAAGGCCTTTTAACTGTTTCTTTTCTCTTGCGTTACCTCCATAAATTCTCAAGAGTGTCTTCATGAACAGTGGCCAACAGGTCTCTTTCTATTACTTAATTTCTCCAAATAGGTCATTATTATCTCCATCCAGTTAGAGCCAACATTTTGCACTGGCACAATACAGAACAGTAAGAAGTCTCACAACACCAGGTTAAAGTCCAACAGGTTTATTTGGTAGCAAATACCATAAGCTTTCGGAGCACTGCCCCTTCGTCAGATGGAGTGGATATCTGTTCTCCAACAGTGCACAGACACAGAAATCAAGTTACAGAATACTAATTAGAATGCAAATCTCTACAGCCAGCCAGGTCTTAAAGGTACAGATAATGTGGGTGGAGGGAGCATTCAACACAGGTTAAAGAGATGTGTATTGTCTCCAGACAGAACAGCTAGTGAGATTCTGCAAGATCAGGGGGAAAGCTGTGGGGGTTACTGATAATGTGACATAAATCCAACATCCCGGTTTAGGCCGTCCTCATGTGTGCGGAACTTGGCTATCAGTTTCTGCTCAGCGACTCTGCGCTGTCGTGTGTTGTGAAGGCCGCCTTGGAGAATGCTTACCTGAAGATCCAAGGCTGAATGCCCGTGACTGCTGAAGTGCTCCCCCACAGGAAGAGAACAGTCTTGCCTGGTGATTGGCGAGCGGTGTTCATTCATCCGTTGTCGTAGCGTCTGCATGGTTTCCCCAATGTACCATGCCTCGGGACATCCTTTCCTGCAGCGTATCAGGTAGACAACGTTGGCCGAGTTGCAAGAGTAGGTACCGTGTACCTGGTAGATGGTGTTCTCACGTGAGATGATGGCATCCGTGTCGATGATCGGGCACGTCTTGCAGAGGTTGCTGTGGCAGGGTTGTGTGGTGTCGTGGTCACTGTTCTCCTGAAGGCTGGGTAGTTCAGGAGAACAGTGGTTCGGCACAGACAAGAAGGGCCAAAAGGCCTGTTTCTGAGCTGTAATTTTCTATGGTTCTATGGTTCTATTCTGTAACTTGATTTCTGTGTCTGTGCACTGTTGGAGAACAGATATCCACTCCATCTGACGAAGGGGCAGCGCTCCGAAAGCTTATGGTATTGCTACCAAATAAACCTGTTGGACTTTAACCTGGTGTTGTGAGACTTCTTACTGTGCCTACCCCAGTCCAACGCTGGCATCTCCACATCACAATACAGAACAACATTTTTATTTGCCTCCGCACCCATAATTCCAGCTTCCATTTTACATTACAATCCTACAATTTAAAATCAGAGAACTTAAGATGCCACAGAGATGCTTCATTCCATTACATTTTACTCAATTTTCCAGCAATATGTTCATTTTTCCAAGCACAACACCATAGGAAAGCAATAAATCAGCTGCAAGTGTGGCATATGCTTTCAAATGTATTACTTAGAGGTATTATGCATAATAGAGATGAACTCTCCCGTTTAGAATAACTCAAATTTTGTTTACTTAAAAACAATTACACTTTATTACATTAATAGGCCAAATCTGCCCCTCAGGAGAATAGGCTGTGAACTATATAATATTAAACTCTGTGTAGCCATGAAGCATTTGTTTTGGCTGGTAACGTTGCCACAGACTGAGCTGGCCAGGTCCCAAAGGACATAGCTGTTAGATTAGGTCTGCAGCAGGTGGTGAAGGGACCGACAAGAGGGGAAATCATTCTTGACCTCATCCTCACCAACCTGCCTGCCACAGACGCACTGGTCCATAACAGTAATGGTAGGCGTAACCACTGCACAGTCCTTGTTGAGATAAAGTCCTGTTCTCTTAAATGATACCCTTCATTGTGTCATGTCGCACAAACATCATCCTGAAATGGGATAGATTTTGAATAGGTCCAGCAACTCAAGACTGGACAACATGAGGCATTGTGGGCTATCAGAAGCCTCATAGCCTGGCAGATCCCCCACTCTACCATTAACACCAAGCCAGGAGGTCAACCCTGGTTCAACGAAGAGTGCAGAAAGGCACGTCGGGAGCAGCACCAGGCATACCTAAAAAAAAAGAGGTGTCAAGCTGATGAAGCTACAACACAGGACTAATTGCATGCCAAACAGCTTAAGCAGCAAGTAACAGACAGAGTTAAGCAATTCAACAACTGACAGATCAGATCTAAGCTCTGCACTCCTGCCACATCCAGCCGTGAATGGTGGTGGGCAATTAAACAGCTCACTGCAGGAGGAGACTTCACAGATATCCCCATCCTCAATGATGGAGGAGCCCAGCACATCAGTTCAAAAGATAAGGCTGAAGCACTCGCAACAATCTTCAGCCAGAAGTGCTGAGTGGATGATTCAGCTCAGCTTCCTCCAGAAGTCCCCAGCCTCACAGATGTCAAACTTCAGCCAATTCTATTCACTCCTCAAGAAACAGCTGAGGGCACTGGATAGAGCAAAAGCTATGGGCGCTGACAATGTTCTACTAATAGTACTGAAGCCTACTCTAGTTGATCAGTAAAGTGATGGAATGGATCATCGACAGCTCTATTAAGTGGCATTGATGCTCAGTTTGGGTTCTGCCAGGGCCACTCAGCCCTGAAGGATGAGGTCAAGTATATCTTTCCTTCCTGTTGGTTCCCTCATCACCTCATTATAGCCTGGGTTCAAACATGTTCAAAACAGCTGAACTCCAGAGGTGAGGTAAGAGTGACTGTTCTTGCCATTAGACCAGCATTTGGTCAATTGTGGAATCAAGGAACTCTAGTAAATTGGAGTCAATGGGAATCAGGGGGGATTTCTGAAGGAAATAAGTGCCAGGCAATCATCATCTTAAACAAGAGAGGAACTAACCATAGCCCTTTGAGATTCAATGACATTATCATCACTGAATCATAGAATCCTTACAGTGCAGAAGGAGCTATTCGGCCCATTGAGTCTGCACCGATCATAATCCCACCCAGACCCTGGTCCCGTAACTCCTCATATTTACCCTACTAATCCCCCTGACACTACAGTTAATTTAGCATGGCCAATCAACCTAACCCGCACATCTTTGGACTGTGGGAGGAAACCGGAGCACCTGGAGGAAACCCACGCAGACACGGGGAGAACGTGCAAACTCCACACAGACAGTGACCCAAGGCCGGAATTGAACCAGGGTCCCTGGCGTTGTGAGGCAGCAGTGCTAACCACTGTGCCACCATCCCCCACTATCAACATCCTAGGGGTTACCATTGACTAGAAACTGTCTGGACTCGCCGTATAAATACTGTGGCTACAAGAGCAGGCCAGAGGCTAGGAATCCAGAGGTGAGTAACTCACCTATTGACTGCCCAAAGCTGGTCCACAATATAAAAGGCACAGGTCAGGAGTGTGATGGAATATTTTCCATTTGTCTGGATGAGTGGAGCTCCAACAACACTGAAGAAGCTTGTGTTGTACCTGCCGCACAGTCTGTTTTAACCCTTACACAGTGGACAAAGAATTGCGAGTAGACTTCTTGTTAGTACAACCAATATTTATTTAAACACACAATCAATAATCACCCACCCAACCAACAATAAGTTATCTTACAGAAAATACTAAAGTTCAAGTCCAATACAAGACCTTGACGTACCTTTGCGTGACTGGCATGTTACCAAGCAGATATTGGCCTTTATCTTTGTGCTGGTCTCTGTAGTCCTCTGCGTAGTCTGGTCCTTTGGTCTGGTCTGACACTCTGGCTCTGGTCTTCCTTCCTTCTCGGGTGTGGTGGCTCTCCTCATGCTGGTCGTTGCTGGCGATGGTCACCGTTGTTGTAGTCTGTTCATGGGGTCAGAGAGAGAGAGAGAGATTCTTGGTTGTGCAGCATCCTTTATACCCGGTTGGGTTTCGCGCCCGTTTTGGCCATTGCCAATCAATCGATCAGGACTTGATCACCCTGATCGATAAAGTCCAATTGGGTGCTGCCACACCAATCTCTGCGTGTGTCCCCAACGGCCATGTCTGCAGGTGCTGGGGGCACGTAGGGTTCACACCTCCCTCCCAAATAAGGGGTTACGACGCCCTTATGTCTGGTAAACAACCTAGTTTGACCAGAAAGTCTCTTTTGTTCTGGAGATGGCCCATATCCTGTGTATTCAGTCGTCTGAGCTGCAGCCTGTTTATCTCTGTCTTTTAGGCTGCAGCCTGTTGTTTTAGTTCTTGCCCAATTGTCCCAGAGTGCTTTACAAATCGCCATTTTAGGTGGTGGCCCATTTGGCCACAGTCCCCCCTTTGATCCTGAACGTGAAGCGTGATGGATCACAAACTCAGGACCAGTATCTGTCAGGAATTCCCCAGTCACTCAACAGTCAAGCAAGGCCCAGGCATTGGCATGCACAGTAATAATACATCCCTACAACATATTTACATTCCAGGAGCTACAGACAGCAACACTCCACAAGTACAAATAACCGCATATTCTAAACACCATTATTACAATAAGCTAATTATAAACCAACATTCAAATAAATGTTACAATAAAGTATTCGCAGATCTGAGGCACATTTTGGTAGTAGAATTTTCAACGGTTCATTCGTACAAATTGCAAATGGCAGGTTTCCTGTAAACATTGCTCTGCTGAATTAGAGGGGACCGTGGTTCAAGGGCGGACCCTGCGTCCTGCCTCCGGGTGATCCTCTTTTTCCATCGGCTGAATTGGACTGTGAGGATGATTAGATATACCAGAGTGAAAAAAATCAGTAATACCGCTAGGTGTGACATGATGCTAACAAATGGGTGGATTTGGATGTTTGAGCCCCAGTTCCAAAGGTCACCCCACCAGGAGGTGACTTTAATTTCTTTAATTCCTCTTTTCACCTCTTGGGTCTGCTGTACTACTTTGGTGAATGTTCTGTGGGCTGTAGCCAATTTTACCCGAATTTGGTTCAACTCCTCTGGCAGGAGTTTTAGGCTTGTGTCATATTTCTCATGGTACTCCCCTAGAGTCTGTTGGAGCTCGTCAGTGGCGTTCAAATCCATCCTCTCCCTCTTATGGATGTCTATTAGTTGAATGAGGCCCACCCTGGCTGGTATGTCTGGTTTGATACAGAATGTAGTGTTAGTAATGTTACAATGTGTCGCGCCATACTGATATTGTTTCAGGGAGGTGGTGAGACAGTATCTCCCAGCTCCCTTGTAAGCCACCCGAGTTATGTCTGTGTCCAGGCTACAAGCTTCTACTGAGCAATTTAGGCTAGTGTTTGTTCTGAAGCCACACAGCGCGTGCTCATTTAAGTAAACTGGGTACGGGCATGCAATTATTTTATCAGTTTGCTGACATCTGTCCAGAGTAGTGCCTATGAGCCTCCTTTCTTTCTCCACTGCGTACGGTAAAGTGCCGTCGTGCCCTATCCAGATATCCTCATGGATAGTCCCTATATTTTCCACTTCAAAGACCCTCAGTCCGACCCGGTCGTCAGTGATTATGGGGAGCCCTAATATCTTTCCGAGGGCTTTCCCTGGAGTCCCTTTGCAGTTGTCATTGAACCAGATTTTGGTCAACTGTCGCATCTGGCAGCCAGATAACTCGGGGTGTTTCTTACCCGTAAATAGGTGTTCCATCTGTTTGTCACTAATCCAAGGCGGAACCTGTCCATTGCGTACCTGCTCTAGGTTTTCCCTTTGCTGTTCTATCATCCACTGTCCGTATGCACTACATAAAGTCTGGTTCTGTTGTTGGTCATCATCCTCTAATTTTTCCCTGATAATTTGATTGATTGTCTTGGCGTGTCCTTCTAATACAGCTACCATGTGGCTGCTGGCTGTGTTCCCGGTCAGTTCCCCTTCAGCATCTTGTTGATTGTCCTCATTGATACAATTTAGTGTCTGTTTAACCTGTTGGATCAGAACCCTAAGTTTATTGTCCAGGTCGGCTAAATCAAGGGCGTTGATGGTTGCTATCCCTGCCCCGTATGCTGTGGCCATGTCATTGACTAACTCCTACTTGGATCTTTCCTGTCTTTCGTCCATTCCTATCTTCCACCCTAACAGTCTGCGAGTTAAGTGGAGGTATAATCTCTTAAGTTGGGGAGAGCACCACTCTGGCAGTTGGGTCCCAGCTATATCCACCACCACAGGTACTAATTCGTGGTGAATGTTGTCATACAAGGTTTTCCCTGTGTGTTTTAGTATCAATCCATTCTGTGGTCCGGGGGTGGCTTCAGGACAAATTGAGTGGGATGGGTCTGGGGTTGGCTTCAGCCCAGTTCTTATTTCATACAATGCAAAGTTCCCCCCTATGAGTGTCCCGGGGCACTGCTGCCTGAGCTCTAATCCTTTTTCTGGGCTGTTGGCCAAGCATCCAATTTCAGGGCACCCATTAATTGAAAAATCCCCACCAATCCCCTGCTACGGTGACACTCAGATAACATTCAGTTGAACTGCCATTTGGTTTTTTGTACACCAGCCGCTGGTTGTTACAGCCAAACATTATACTTTTAACGGGATGCACCCATAACACGCCATCCTCACATTCCCTTGCATCAGGCGGGGCAAACCATAAATAACCGGGATACCACAAGTTCATCTTGCTTGGAGTGTCCTGCATGCTTATCCCGATGATGAGTCCGATGAGGTAGATTGTAGGTTGCATCTCTGTCGTCGTCCGTCGTTGTCCTGAGGAAATCAATGTAATTTCTGCTGTTATCGCATCCAATATTTGATGTATATACAAGTATTTAAACTGTCCATGTCCCCCTTTTTTTTAACACTATCGACAGTGATGTGGTCAGGAGGACCCGGATGTATCAATTGTCGCTTGGGTGTTGTAGTTTTTATTCGAATTGTGAACCACTGCCGAGGAAATTTTTGTTCAGATCGATAAATGGATGAGTCATGGAGTGGTCGGAAAGAGCTTGTTTAACTGGCCAGCAAAATCAAGGCAGCCTGTTTTATTCTAGCAGCAGTCACCATTAATAGAACATAGAACATAGAAAGCCACAGCACAAACAGGCCCTTCGGCCCACAAGTTGCGCCGATCACATCCCCACCTCTAGGCCTATCTATAGCCCTCAATCCCATTAAATCCCATGTACTCATCCAGAAGTCTCTTAAAAGACCCCAACGAGTTTGCCTCCACCACCACCGACGTCAGCCGATTCCACTCACCCACCACCCTCTGAGTGAAAAACTTACCCCTGACATCTCCTCTGTACCTACCCCCCAGCACCTTAAACCTGTGTCCTCTCGTAGCAACCATTTCAGCCCTTGGAAATAGCCTCTGAGAGTCTACCCTATCCAGACCTCTCAACATCTTGTAAACCTCTATCAGGTCACCTCTCATCCTTCGTCTCTCCAGGGAGAAGAGACCAAGCTCCCTCAACCTATCCTCATAAGGCATGCCCCCCAATCCAGGCAACATCCTTGTAAATCTCCTCTGCACCCTTTCAATGGCTTCAACATCTTTCCTGTAATGAGGTGACCAGAACTGCGCGCAGTACTCCAAGTGGGGTCTAACCAGGGTCCTATAAAGCTGCAGCATTATCTCCCGACTCCTAAACTCAATCCCTCGATTAATGAAGGCTAGTACGCCGTACGCCTTCTTGACCGCATCCTCCACCTGCGAGGCCGATTTAAGAGTCCTATGGACCCGGACCCCAAGGTCCATCTGATCCTCTACACTGCTAAGAATGGTACCCTTCATATTATACTGCTGCTTCATCCCATTGGATCTGCCAAAATGGATCACTACACACTTATCCGGGTTGAAGTCCATCTGCCACTTCTCCGCCCAGTCTTGCATTCTATCTATGTCTCGCTGCAACTTCTGACATCCCTCCAAACTATCCACAACACCACCTACCTTGGTGTCGTCAGCAAACTTACCAACCCATCCCTCCACTTCCTCATCCAGGTCATTTATGAAAATGACAAACAGCAAGGGTCCCAGAACAGATCCCTGGGGCACTCCACTGGTCACTGACCTCCATGCAGAGAAAGACCCCTCCACAGCCACTCTCTGTCTTCTGCAGGCAAGCCAGTTCTGGATCCACAAGGCAACAGCCCCTTGGATCCCATGCCCTCTCACTTTCTCAAGAAGTCTTGCATGGGGGACCTTATCGAACGCCTTGCTGAAGTCCATATAGACCACATCCACCGCTCTTCCTTCGTCAATGTGTTTGGTCACATTTTCAAAGAACTCAACCAGGCTCGTAAGGCACGACCTGCCCTTGACAAAGCCGTGCTGACTACTTTTGATCATACTAAACTTCTCTAGATGATCATAAATCCTGTCTCTCAGGATCCTCTCCATCAACTTACCAACCACTGAGGTTAGACTCACCGGTCGGTAATTTCCCGGGCTGTCCCTGTTCCCTTTCTTGAATATAGGGACCACATCTGCAATCCTCCAATCCTCCGGAACCTCTCCCGTCTCCATCGACGATGCAAAGATCATCGCCAAAGGCTCCGCAATCTCCTCCCTCGCCTCCCACAGTAACCTGGGGTACATCCCATCCGGTCCCGGCGACTTACCAACCTTGATGCCATTCAATAGTTCCAACACATCCTCTTTCTTTATGTCCACATGCTCAATCCTTTCTGTCCACCGCAAACCAGCAGTACAACCACCCAGATCCCTTTCCACCATGAATACCGAGGTAAAGTATTCATTAAGCAGCTCCGCCATTTCTAACGGTTCCGCACAAACTTTTCCCCCTTCACCTTTTAAGGGTCCTATGCCTTCACATCTCATCCTTTTACTCTTGACATATTTGTAGAAAGCCTTGGGATTCTCCTTAATCTTACCCGCCAAGGCCTTCTCATGACCCCTTCTCGCTCTCCTAATTTCCTTCTTAAGCTCCTTCCTACATCCCGTATACTCCTCTAAATCCTTAACACCTCCTAGCTCTCTGAACCTTCTGTACGCCTCTCTTTTCTTATTCACCAGGTTCATCACAACCTTCGTGCACCACGGTTCCCGTACCCTACCAACACCCCCCTGTCTCATCGGAACGTTGTCATGCAGAGCTCCAGACAAACATTCCTTGAAAATCCTCCACTTTCCTTCGGTACTTTTCCCCAAGAATGCCTCCTTCCAATTTACCCGTCTAATTTCCTCCCTGATGACACTGTATTTCCCTTTACTCCAGAGAAACACTTTCCTAGCCTGCCTGTTCCTATCTCTTTCCAATGCTATCGTGAAGGAGATAGAATTATGATCGTTATCCCCAAGATGCTCACCCACCGAGAGATCCTCCACCTGTCCAGGTTCATTAGCCAGCACCAGATCAAGTACAGCCTCTCCTCTAGTAGGCTTATCCACATACTGTGTCAGGAAACTCTCCTGGACACACCTAACAAACTCCTCTCCATCCAAACCCCTAGCCCTAGGGATATTCCAATCTATGTTTGGGAAATTAAAATCTCCCATCACGACAACTCTGTTATTCCTACATCTCTCCAGGATCTGTTTCCCCATCTGCTCCTCAACATCTCTGTTACTAGTGGGCGGCCAATAGAAAACACCCAGCAACGTTACCGACCCCTTCCTGTTCCTAACCTCCACCCACAGAGACTCCGTAGTCAATCCCTCCACGGCGTCCACCTTCTCTACAGCCGTGACACTATCCCTGATCAACAGTGCCACTCCCCCCCCTCTCTTGCCTCCCTCCTAGGGATTAGCCCTAGGGATTCGAATAGCACTGGAGTCGGTCTGTAATGACCTGAAGAGGTGTCTGTTCCATGAGTGTCTTGAAGTTTGAAGGCGGAACACATTTAAAATTTAGCACAAGTGCCTCTTAAGAGTTGAAAATGTAGTCCAGTCGCCTTGACGATTTTAAAATTTAGCACTGCTGCCTCAATAATTTGCATAGTTGCCTTAATGATCTCAGAGTTTGGCACAGTTGCCTCAATGATCGTCTTAACTGGAGAAGGGTGGCCAAAGGGCACGGTGTCGGACTGTGTAAATAACCCGGTTAATTGTACTAGCAGTATACAAATGGTATGGGAATGAGTCGGTTGTACTTAACCGTGGACATTTTACTGTCAGTCGGTTACGGTGGACCTGCAGGTCGCGGGGTTTTAAGTGGGTGCTTCCATCAGAGATTCTTGTACCTTGCATTGGTCTGAATTGTAGGCTGAATTTCATCATTTGGTGCACCTTAGATTCCTTCATTCAGCATTTCCATTAACAAATTGCCCAACAGAGACTCATCTTCTGAATCATTTGTCTCATGGGGCTCCATCATTACCTCCTCACCTGGCCTCCATACCCGTGTCTGTTTGTTGGACTGCACTGTGGGGTCTGCGTTTGGATCTGGGTTTGGGGGTCCTTTATCCTCGTCTTCCATTCTAATTAATCTGCGTGTCTGGTCCCTTACCCAAGTGGGGAATGCAGCACCGGGTGTCCCCATCAAAATAACCCGGTACCGTTTAGTCAAGGCCTCCCTGTTGGGTCTGGGGTTAGTAAGGTTTATATTTTTAGGAGAATCCATAATGCTGTGAGGGCCGATATCTAGCGAGTCGCGCCAGTCCTCGAGGGTGCGCAAGTCTCCTGTTATGTCTGGGTCGATCAGTACCCTTAGGGGCACTTCAGGTGTGGACAAGGCTCTGGGCTGTAGTGTGGCCGGGGAAAGGGTCTGGTCTGAACTTGGAAGTGGATGAGAAGGTGTCCGGGGAAACACATTTCCTGGGTGAGGCCATTCCGGTCGCCTCGTGTCATCCTCCCCTATCTCTAATGTGAGACGGTGGGAGTGATTATTCTGAGTCCCGTAAGCTTTCAGTTGATTGACGTGGAACCAACCAGTTTTCCCGTTGGCGATTAGGACCTTATACACTGAGGGGCTTATTTTGTCGGTGATGGTGTGCGGGCCTGCATATCTCGGGGACAAGAAAGAACTGGGGTTGCAGAGGTAGATCATTACCTGCTGGCCAGCTGTACATTCTACCGGGTATACCCTTTTATTGAAATATGCCTTGCTCTGTTTCTTTTTAACTCCTAATCGGACAGCCACGGCTAACTGGGCTGCTTTCATGTTTTCGGTTATCTGCTGGATGGCTTTCTCGTGGGTGAGCGCTGTGATAGCAGGCTCAGTTAAGTCAAACCCCAATAAGTATTCAGCTCCCCTCATAGGTCGGCTAGTCATTAATGTATTGGGGGTGAACCCAGTAGAACTGGAAACAGTGTTACGTACCATCATGAGGGCAAAGGGAAGTACTGTACCCCATGTTGTGTTGTTTTGCTGCAATGTCTTTCGAATGATCCCTTTTAGCGTTCGGTTCATGCGCTCTACAATTCCACTGGATTGTGGATGGTCGGCAATATGGAATTTCTGCTTGATGCCAAGCAAAGCCATAATGTTCTGCATCACCCACCCAGTGAAATGTGTCCCTTGGTCGGACTCTGTGCTGCGGGGAAGACCCCATCGTGTAAACACCCGCTGGGCTAATATCTTTGCGGTGGCCTTAGATGTGTTGGATCTAGTGGGGAAGGCCTCAACCCATTTGGTGAAAGTGTCTATTATTACCAGGACGCAGTTAAATTCATTCCTACATGGCGGTAGTGGGCCGATATAATCAATTTGGAGATTTGTCCAGGGGCCTTCTACTGGGCGTGTGTGCCTTAGCTCCGCTTTTCTGGCATACCTCAGGGTTGTTCTGGACACAAATTAAACAATTGTCAATATAATGGGCAACGTCATCGTGCAGTTCGGGCCACCAACATAATTATTTTAATCACTCGATTGTTGTCTCTATGCCCTGATGTCCAAGTCCGTCATGATACTGGTGGAGGAGCTGATTTCTGTCCTGGGTAGGGACTAGGTACGTGCCTGCCTTTAATATCAAACCATCCTGAAGCTGTATTTTGTCCTTCCATTTCTCATTTGGGTGACTCACTACGTGCGCGACTGCTGCTAGTTCGGCAGCTTGAACACTCAAATGGCTGGGTAGACACCTTCTAAAATTTGTTTTAGGGAACTGCTATGCGCTGCGCCTGCCTGGACCAGGTTAGCTATCTTATTTTGGCAGATGGCCACAGTGTTTACTCGCTCTCGTACAGGTGGCTGCCAAAACTGTCCTGTACGGGTACCGGCCTTGGCCAATGCATCAGCTTTACAGTTGCCAGGTGGGGAGGTCATGTGGTGGCTTCTAACCTTAATAATTCCATATGTGCGCCCTTCGGTGGCCTGCAGAACGTATTTTAATAAGGGGGCTGACGATCGGGGCTTTCCGTCCGCAGATACGAAGCCTCTGGCTTCCCATAACGGTAGGAACTCAGTCGGGCTGTTGCACACGTACATGCTATCGGAGTGTATGTTGGCAGGGGTTGGAAGTAGGTCTGGGTGACTCACTACGTGCGCGACTGCTGCTAGTTCGGCAGCTTGAGCACCCAAATGGCTGGGTAGTTTGAGAGCGAGTTCTATTAGTGGCTGTTCCTGTTGATTTTCCACATAAATACCACATCCTGTGATTCTGGTCCCATCCTCTATGGTGGATGAACCGTCTACATAAATTCTCATGGCTGAATCTGTCTGTTGGGTGGCTGTCTGGTTTTTCCCTGACCTTGTCCCCTGTTGTTTCGGGAAAAACAGACCTGTGGGCTCCTTTGTGGCTATAACCTGACACTCATGCGGATCTTCCCCGTAATTTAAATTATCTGCTAGGAACGTGGGCACTTTGGTTCACTTTACAGTGATGTCCCTACCCTGCAGTCGTAGCGTCCAATGGCTAGTGCGGACCTGGCTTACTGAGCCATCTTTAAGGCGGCCATCCAGCAGAAGCTGGGTCGGGGTGTGTTCAGTGAGGACAGTTATTGGGTTCAGTCCGGTGATATAGTCGAAATGCTGCACAGTCCAAAATACCGCGAGCAGGTGTCGTTCGCACCCGGAGAAGCCATGTTTTACTGGGTCTAATACTCGTGAGGCATAGGCTACTGGGCCTGGTCTACCATGTCTTTCTTGTAATAATACTGCTGAAAGTCAGTAGCTGCAACCTCTAAGGCGTATGGTAGATCTGGGTCGGGGACTAGTAAGGCTGGCGCTGTGGTGAGGGCGCGCTTTAAATCGGTTACTGCAGCTGTGTGCTGCGCAGTCCACTTCCAGGTCGCGCTTTCGTTTAGCAATTCGGACAGTGGGGCTGCCTTGGTGGCAAAGCCGTCTATATTGTTCCGACAGTACCCTACTAGGCCTAGGAAAGATCGGGGGGCACTCACATCTCGGGACAGTGGGAGGTGCACAATGGAGTCTATCCTTTTCTGTTTGATCTCCCTCTTCCCCTGGGTAATCACTGTACCTAGATATATGACCTTGGGTTGCAAAACCTAGGTCTTTTTCCAGTTGACTTTGCAGCCTAATGAGTGGAGCAGTGCGAGTAATTCATCCAGCAATCTTACATGCTCTTCTTTGGTGTTAGTCTGTAACAATAAATCATCTACATATTGGACCAAGCACTCGGGTCGGGAAAACTTTTCTATTCTGGTAGCTAGTCATCTGTGGAAGGTGGACAGGGAATTATGGAAACCCTGTGGTAGGCAAGTCCAAGTGTATTGCTGTCCCTGGAAGGTAAAGGCAAACTTGTACTGGCAAGACCGATTTAAAGGGATGGACCAGAAGCCGTTACTGATATCTAGTGCCGTGAAAAACTTTGTCTGGGCTCCCTGTCTCATCATGGTGACGGGGCTTGTGGCTACTGTGGGGGCCGTGAGTGGGAACCTTATTTAATTCCCGATAATCGACCGTTAATCTCCATGATCCATCTACCTTTTTCACGGGCCATATCGGCGCATTATTTGTAGATGCCACTCGTCTCAACACCCCCTGCTGTAATAGACTATCAATTACTTTGGCCACCGCCCCCTCTGCCTGTCTGGGGAAACCGTATCGTCTCTGTGGTTTCGGGTCCGGCCCTTCAATTAACACCTCCCCAGGTATCTGGCCACAATCGTGCTTATGCTGCGCAAACACCCCATTGTTTCTTTGAAGCACCTCCCTGACGGCTGGATCACTGCTAATCATTAAAGGATCAAACCAGAATTCCCCTATTGTGCTAACCCTATTAGCATATGTCCCAACTGGAATGATTGATGGCGCTCTGCTAATCGTAGCCATCTGCCAAATGCATCGATTAGCTGGATCAAATGAAAGATTACATTTATTCATGTAATCGGACCCAAGGATGTGTTCAGCGTTTGGGGGAAGGTCAACTGACACCACCGGATGGTCACACACCATGCTACCCAGGCAGACCTGTAAAGGGGTTGTAATTTCGTCTCTCTTGCATGTGAATCCACTGAGTGTAATTGTGCCCGTAGTTGGCCAAGGGATGTCTGTTTTTAATTTTGATACATTCAGGATAGTTCGGGAGCCTCCGGTATCCCAAAGGAATTTTACGAGTGGCCTCTTACCTTGCCGTTAACTAGGGGTCTCCCTATGTTATCCCACCTGGTGCTACAGACCAGGTTGAGGAGGCCAGGCACCGTCAATCTAGGGTTCCATAGGGGGGAAAGTTGGATACAGTGGTGGGCTAGCGCTTACGGTATGCATGGGGTGACCAGGATCTTCTATCGATGGTGGGCGGTGCTCTCCCTCGTACCTAGGAGCTGGCCTAACTGGTGGAGCCGGTGGTCCTGGTAGTCTCAGGGACAGTGTATATGATGGCGGGGGTCTCCTTCAATCTTGGGCGAAGTGTCCTGGCTGCCCGCAATTAAAGCATGTCCCTCTATCTCTCGATGTGGAGATGCAGGCGTTGGACTGGGGTAAGCACAGTAAGAAGTCTCACAACACCAGGTTAAAGTCCAACAGGTTTATTTGGTAGTACAAGCCACTAGCTTTCAGAGCGCTGCTCCTTCATCAGGTGAGTGGGAGTTCAGTTCGCAAACAGGGCATATAAAGACACAAACTCAATTTACAAAATAATGATCTTTGCAGAAACTTGATATCTGTGTCAATATGCGTGATCTTCTTGGAGATCCTCTCCACTTGGAGTCGGCAGTTTGTGGTGTCGATGGTAGCCATGATGTGGAGATGCCGGCGTTGGACTGGGGTAAGCACAGTAAGAAATCTCACAACACCAGGTTAAAATCCAACAGGTTTATTTGGTAGTACAAGCCACAAGCTTTCAGAGCGCTGCTCCTTCATCAGGTGAGTGGGAGTTCTGTTCACAAACAGAGCGTATAAAGACACAAACTCAATTTACAAAATAATGATCTTTGCAGAAACTTGATGTCTGTGTCGATATGTGCGATCTTCTTGGAGATCCTCTCCACTTGGAGCCTCTATCTCTCCCCAAGGCTGCTGTGTAAGGTGGAGCTGTACCTCTCTGGTGTTGGGGATCCTCTCTACCCTCGTTTCTCCATACTGGACCCTGGCTAGCCCTCATCGGAAGCATTCTCGCTTCCCTATCTGACCGTGACGTTGGGGGTCCCTGAACTTCCTGCTCCCAGACTCGAGCTAACCATCGGAGAACCCATGCTTCATTGTGGTCTCTGCAGGATCAAAATTAGCGCAGGCTTTCTTGCCTTCCTCTGTGGTGTGCGACATTAGTATCCTAGCCCATTTGGATGGATCAGCTTCATTTAATCTAGCCCAATCTAATTCCCCATACACTCCCGTGAAATGGATCCATAAACGACTGGCAAAGGCAGTCGGATGTTCCCCTTTCCTCTGTCTACATTTATTTAACCCATCTACAGGATCCTCTTTATTAAACCCTACCGTGGTCAATATCGCTTCCTTAATTTCGTTTAAGGTTCCTTCCCCAACATTTTGAGGGGCTGGCAGGGCAGACCGTACAGACTTGCTTAAACACATGACTATCAGTTTCACTTCTTCCCTTTCATCTAACCCGTGCATCTTTTGCTGCCTAACATCCTCAAAGAAACTGTGTGGGCCAATCGATGACTCAAAGGTTGTGATTTTATTTACAATCTCAGTCAATTGTGCCACCGTAAACGGGGTCGTGTATGTAATAACTGGGCCCTGAGGTTCTCCTACCTGACGTTCAGTCATCACTGGGTGCATTGGTACTGGAGGTGAATCTGGGGGCGCGGTGGGTATGACTTTCCCTGGGAAAGATGGACTCCATCCTTGGTTCATGTAATGTACAGCTTAGCATCCTCCTTTAACTCTCCCCAATCCGCATTCTCTATCTCCTCTTCCTCTACTGTCCTGAAGGTTTACATAAATCCGTTTTGAACCGATAATAGGGATTCCAGCCATGAAATGTTTGGCTGGCATTTGGAGTGGTCAGCGGTTGCCTGTCTCTGTTCTTTACTGGCTTGATGTAGCGCTTTTATTGCCGCCTGCAGATCAGAGCACTTAGCTTCCAATCGTGCTACCGCCTGCTCGGCTTCACCTTTGGCCAAGACAGCACGCTGGGTGTCTTGGTAGGCTCTCTCATACTGAGTTTGAAAATTGCCCAGATGTAATAAATTTGCCTGGTTGGTTCTCTTTAATTCCTCTACCTCTCTGTCCTTTTCGGCTCTTATTTGCTCTATCCTCTCCTGCTGCTGTTCCTTTGGTTTCTTAATCTCCTCCTCCTTTTTCTCCTGTGCCTGCTTCGATTCCTCCAGTTCCTTACGAACTGTGTTTAATTCCTTTTCTGTTCCTAGTAGCTGTCCTATGCAGCTCACCATGGCAGTCGCTTTCTCACATTTGCCTGCCCGTTTTTCCTGAACTTTCCTCAGATCGTTCTAATACTTCTGCCCTAGGGATCCCGGTCCCGTCTCAGTATTGGCACAAGATTCTGCCCATAGGGGCCACCCTTTCTTCTCAATATATTCTCTGATTCTTGTTTCCCATATGGGACACTTCTCTGTCTCTGTGCTGTTTCCTGCCATTCTATATTCAACGACAAGGAGTAGGGAGTTGATCAGACTGCGGGTACGGCTTTGGGCTATGTTCCAGTCCTAATCCCTCCGGATTCTAATGCAAAGCTGCGGAGTTTACCCTATCCTCCTTGTTAGTAACAATGCATGCACAATAATAATTCCCGAAAGCAGTTATTTGGTCCAATAAGGAGTTTACACCTGTTGGCTCTGAGTTTTAAATAATCATTCAATATAGACCTTTCACTCCCTTCAATTTACTTGAAATCCTGGCCGTCACGTGGGGCATTTGTCGTCTTAATTCGGGCTCAGGCTAAATCTCCAGGACTATTAGGTTCTGTGGGATTCGATATCGGAGCCACAAAGTTACTTCTTGTCGATATCCCACCAGAGTTGCCAATTTGTTGTGCCTGTCGCACAGTCTGTTTTAACCCTTACACAGTGGACAAAGAATTGAGAGTAGACTTCTTGTTAGTACAACCAATATTTATTTAAACACACAATCAATAATCACCCACCCAACCAACAATAAGTTATCTTACAGAAAATACTAAAGTTCAAGTCCAATACTAGACCTTGACTTTGCGTGACTGGCAAGTACTCAGGCAGAATTTGGCCTTTATCTGTGTGCTGGTCTCTGTAGTCCTCTGCGTAGTCTGGTCCTTTGTCTGATCTGTGGCACTCTGGCTCTGGTCTTCCTCTATTCGTGCTGGTCATTGCTGGCGATGGTCACCGTTGTTATAGCCCATTCATGGAGTCAGAGAGAGAGATTCTTGGTTGTGCAGCACCCTTTATACCTTTTTGGGTTTCACGCCCCTTTTGGCCATTGCCAATCAATCGATCAGGACTTGATCACCCTGATTGATAAAGTCCAATTGGGTGCTGCTACAGCAATCTCTGGGTGTGTCCCCAACGGCCATGTCTATAGGTGCTGGGGGCATGTAGGACATACACCTCCCTCCCAAATAAGGGGTTAGGGCACCCCTATGTCTCGTAAACAACCCAGTTTGACCAGAAAGTCCCTTTTGTCCTGGAGATGGCCCATATCCTGTGTATTAAGTCGTCTGAGCTGCAGTCTGTTTATCTCTGTCTTTTAGGCTGCAGCCTGCTGTTTTAGTTCTTGCCCAATTGTCCCAGAGTGCTTTATAAATCGCCATTTTAGGTGGCCTGTTTGGCGGCACTTGACACCATACAGGACAGACCAGTGCACTTGATTGGCACTCCATCGATAAACATCCACTCCCTCCAGCATCGATGCACAGTGGCAGTGGTGTGTACTGTCTGCAAAATTCACTGCAGGAACTCAAGGCCTCTTTGACAGCACCTTCAAAACTCATGACCTCTATCATGTAGAAAGACAAGAGCAGCAGATACAAAGGAACACCACCATCTGAATGCTCCCCTCCAATCCACTCACCATCCTGACGTTCCACCATCGTTCCTTCACTGTCAGTGGGTCAAAATCCTGGAACTTCCTAACAGCATTGTTGGTCCAACTACACCACATGGACTGCAGCAGGTCAAGGAAGTAGCTCACCAGCATCTTCTCAAGATCAATTAGGGATGGGCAATGAATGCTGGCCTAGCCAGCGAAGCTCGCATCCATTATTAAAACTCTCATTATTCATGAATGCAATGGATTTATTTGTGTTTGAATGGCTTCACAGCTGGTTTTGTTTGGAGGCACATCCCATATTGAAAGCCTGATGTTTGAATTATACTGAATTCCCTCGCTCTGAAGTTGGAAGCTGAACCAATTCTAAGCTGCCAGTTGCACCAGCAAAAGTGAGAGTCACTTTGGGAAAATGTAACACTCAAAGTGCATTTTAAGCTTATCGCTCTCTTCCTCTTTAATCTAATACTGGACAGTTAGGACAGAGCATATAGAGAGGAAGTCAAGGCTTGCTTGGTCAGTGTTTTTGGCGACCATTTGAAAAAGATCCTTGGTCTTACGGACAGTGTGAGTGCATAAAAATATTCGATTCCTCATCTGAACGGAATAAAAGATTCTCTGATACCTGTTCTCACAGTTCATGTCATTTACTATAGATGAGGCCTAATTTGAAATTCTCAACTCCAACCTCTGTGGCACTTTCCCTGTGCCCCTTCTTTCCTCCAGCCCTTCCCCACAACACATTCATTTCCTTGGATTCTTGACTCCCTCATCCCTCTTCACCGGGTCAGAAAAAGACCAAGCTTTACAAGCACAGTGTAATGGTACGTGTACTGAATGCTACGGAGGATCCATTAGTTTCAATCTAGAACATTGACGATATCTGTACCTTTGTTGTCAATGAGCAATAGTTCTGATGAAAAGAAACCTAATCATCAAAACCAACATTAGACTAAGAATAAGTACTTCAGACGACACTGTTTGAATAAAGTTCCTTTACAACACTCTGTGACTATTAATAAAACATTATAGTATTCAGTTTTAAGTAAATGAAGAGTTTGAAAAAAAATAATGAAACAAAATTTCTTGGAGAGAGGTATCACTGCATGCCCAATTTTAGGGTATTTTGTTTTTGTATTGTTCAAGGCAGCATGGTGATTAGCACTGCTGCCTCACAGCGCCAGGGACCTGGGTTCAATTCCGGCCTCGGGACACAGTCTGTGTGGAGTTTGCACGTTCTCCCCGTGTCTGTGTGGGTTTCCTCCGGGTGCTCCAGTTTCCTCCCACAGTCCAAAGGTATGCAGGTTAGGTTGATTGGCCATGCTAAATTGTCCCTTAGTGTCAGGATAAATACATGAGGTTATGGGAATACGGCCTGGGTGGGATTGTTGTTGGTGTAGACACAATGGGCCAAATGGCCTCTTTCTGCACTATAGGATTCTATGTTTCTGTGATTCTATTTGTGACAATGTGAATAGCAAGCCTACAGTGGCAGGGAATCTGGAGCCTCAGTGACCAAGTCTATTTCCTTAAGCGAGAGTTTCAAGGGTGAAGAAACAGGAACGGCTGAGAAGGAAATCTTAAAATATTAGCACATGACAGCATTGGAGGTCATTTGGCCCATCATGTATGTGCTGTCCCTCTGCAAGATCAACTCAGCTAGTCCCACTCCTCAGTCCTTTACTCAAAGTCTTACATTTTGTTTGTCTTCAGGTGCTCGCCCTTTGAAAGCCACAATTGAATCAGCCTCCCCCATATTCTCAGGTAGTGCATTTACTTGGTGCATATAAAAATATCTTCTTGTTATTGTTGGTTCTTTTGCCAATCATTTTAGATCAACGTCTTCTGGTTCTTGATCCTTTTGTCATTGGGACCAGTTTCTAACAACTCTGTCTAGATCCCTTATGATTTTAACTGCTCTGTCAAATTTCCTCTGGGCCTTCTCTTCCCTGAGGAGTGCAGACCTAGCATTGCTGATCTATCCACCTATTTGAAGTCTCTCAATACTTGAACCAATCTCATAAATTTTGTTTCAGCCCTTTCTAAAACCTTCATATTCTTCCTAAAGTGTAATGCCCAGAAATGGGCATAATACACCAGTTGAGTTCAAAAAAGTGTCTCACTGATATGTATTGTAAGGCAATGCAGCTTTGTGACATCACCAGAGGCATTCGCATGGGTCTATTTCTCTTCCCTCTTAGACTGTGATGAAGCAACACCTATCTCAATAAACTCTTGACTTGGGGTGGCACAGTGGTTAGCACTGCTGCCTCACAGCGCCAGGGACTCCCAGGTTTGTTTCCCGGCTTGGGTCACTGTTTGTGCGGAGTCTGCACGTTCTCCCTGTGTCTGCGTGGGTTTCCTGCAGGTGCTGCAATCCGAAAGACATGCTGGTTAGATGCATTGGCCACGCTAAGTTCGCCCTCAAGTATACCTGAACAGGCGCTGGAGTGTGGTGACTAGGAGATTTTCACAGTAACTTCATTGCAGTGTTAATGTAAGCCTACTTGTGACTCTAATAAACAGCTAACTAACAGTTGGTTAATCCAATGTGTGGCTACCTATTATTTTGCTCTTTACTGTAGAAAAGACTTAAACCCCAAAATATAACATTTACAAATATTTATCATAATCTCTTTGCTTTTAAATTCTGTACCCATTTATAGAACCCATGATCCGTGGGACTTTTCAACCACTTTCGCAAACTACCCTGCCACCTTTAATGATATATGCACATCTACCCCATTATGACAGCAGCTGATATTCATACTGAGCTCGTCAGATCACACATTGAAATCCAGATTGGCTGATCATAATTTTCTTTTGCATTGTAGAAATGAGAACTGAACACAAAAGGACAGGACTCCTGTGATAACTTTAAACATTTGAAGAATTGAAATGTTTATTAAAAAAGAAAGAACTTAAACATACAAGTTAAAAAACACACAGTTAGAAATTCTTCAATTATGTTGCTTAGTTTTTTGACTCATCCACAGGATTTGGGCATCGCTGGCTATTTCCAAGCCAGGATGGTGACTGGTTTGGAGGGGAATTTCCAGGTGGTGGTGTTCTCATGTGTCTGTTGCCCTTGTCCTTCTCCATGGTAGCAGTCATGTGTTTGGATGGTGCTGCCTAAGGAACCTTGGAGAGTTCTTGCAGTGCATCTTGTAGATGGGTACACACCGCTCCCATTATGCATCAGTGGTGGGGGGGAGAGGGGGGGGGGAAGGGGGGGGGGGAGAGGGGGGGGGGAGAAGGGGGGGGAATAAACATTTGTGGATGGGGTGACAATCAAGCAGGCTGCTTTGTCCTGTCTGGTGTCAAGCTACTTCAATGTTGTTGAAGCTACACTCATCCAGGCAAGTGGAGAGTATTCCATTACATTCTTGACTGGTGCCATGTATATTGTGGACAGACTTTTGGGAGTTCGGAGGTGAATTATTTACCACAGGATTCCTAGCTTCTGAACTGCTCTTGTTGCCACGGTATTTATGTGACCAGTCCAGTTCAGTTTCTAGACAATAGTAACTCCCAGGATATTGATAGTGGGGGATCCAGTGATGGTAATGCCATTGAATGTCAAGGGTGATGGTTAGATTCTCTCTTGCTGGTGATGATCATGACCTGGCACTTGTGTGGCATGATTGCAACTTGCCAACTGTCGGCCCAAGCCTGGATATTGTCCAGGTCTCCCGCATTTGAAAATAGACTGCCTCAGTAACTGTGGAGTTGAGAATGGTGCTGAACACCATGCAGTCGGCAGGGAGCTGCCCCACTTCTGAACTGATGATGGAAGGTAGGTCATTAATGCAGCCCAACCTCTCATTTTTCTGCTTGATTAAATGATGTATGAAAGCACATAATCTTTTATTTACCTGGTGAAAATATTCTGTGATAGGAAGATGGGTAACTGAACCCTTAAAATGGATGCAGATATTTCCAGATTAAAATCAGACATTAAAGATTAACAATATTTGCTCTTTGAAACATGACAATTAAACATTATTGTATCAATCCAAAATATCTGGGCAACTCAACTGAAAATGCCATTGCTGTTCTGTTCAATGTAACAGGTCCCCCTGAAATTGGTGAATGTGTTGGTATTCCATCAATTTCTCTAACTTTGTCCCTCACCGACATTCAAACTGGATTCTTATCAGGTTACTAAGTGGTCATCTTTATTACCAGCTTGTGCATATACTTTCTACCTTACATTCAGAAGAGTTAAAAAACACAACCTAAGAACAGATGAAAAAATGGCGACAGGAGGGCATCACATCCCAGAGCTATATCCCAGCAAGGAATCAATGCCTTGGGGAGAAACATGTGTGAAATATTCACAGCCGAAAACTACTCCCTCACCAGCTTTTAGAAGCCCCTCAGATTGAAATATCCATGCAAAAGATGCAACACCAAACAACTCTTTTTTAAAACAAACAATTTCTTAAAGTTAGGTTCATATTAATATCTACACAAAGGTGCACATCCAGCCTCCCCTGCCATGAATTCTCTGGGAATTGTTTAGTTGGCTGCAATTCTGTGATTCCATGGCTAAACTTCTCTTATGGAGAAACATCTAATTAGTTGTGATGAGAACAATTGAATGCCAGTTCCCAAGCTCTTTCTATCATAGTGAAGTCATGTCAATATTAAAGATGTTGAGGAAACTCCAGTTGCTGTTGTAACAAATCTGAATGTCAGATATAACTTTCTTATCGAGGATTTTGGAGCCTATTATGATAGGCAAACCAGTTGCAGCTTCTTTCTCCCCACTGCCATGCATTGCAGTATGCTGTGCTTAAGAAGGTGGAAGCAAAGAGTTTGTAATGTTCACGATACTACTCATTAAGAAGTCTCACAACACCAGGTTAAAGTCCAACAGGTTTATTTGGTACCACGAGTTTCGGAGCGTTGCTCCTTCATCAGGTGAGTGAGGCGCAGCGCTCTGAAAGTTCGTGATCCCAAATAAACCTGTTGGACTTTAACCTGGTGTTGTGAGAATTCTTACTGTGCCCACCCCAGTACAATGTCGGCATTTCCACATCATGCTACTCAATAGCAGTTCCTAGCTTTTAGAGATGTTCTGAATGCATCACAAGCATGTGCAGGCCAAGCCCAGTCAGCGACAGGAATACACTTCAAGGTATTATTTCAATTCACCAGCTTGTTCTCACGCTCACATTTCTGTCCTCACCCTGCTGCTATGTTCCAGTGAAGCCCAACTCAAGCTGGAGAAACAGAACATCTTAGGCACTTTACAACCTTCTGGACTCAAACAGTGAGTTCAACAGCTTCAGACCATGAACTCTGTCCTCCATTTGACCGCCCCTGCTGCCCTAAGTGGTTGTCAGTATCTTGTACTCACGTTTTGCTTTAAGACAGCACTCAACTCTTTCTCTATTAACACAAACTCTGGACCAAGGCTTTAGATTGTTTAATACAATCATTGCTCCTCCCTTTGTCGTGTCTCATGACATCTTTATCATTTAATTTCTGGTCCTCTAATCTATCCAACTTTCCATTTTGCTCCACCTGCCTCACCACCACACCTCTCCCCTCCCCCCCCATCCTCAACCCATTCAACAGCATAAAACCTATCACATTTCTATCTCTACTCAGTTCTGAAGTCATAGAAACATAAAAAATATGAGCAGGAGGTGGTTTTTCAGCCCTTTGAACCTGCTACCATTCATTATGATCATGGCTGTTTACGTGAGCTGCGATCCGCTGTAGATCCTACTCTAAAACAATTTGATGATTATATATGTCAATGCTTCGGCATCTATCAAACCATTGACAGGGTCTGACCGTATCCATCTCTATGCGTGGTACAAGAAGGAGGAGGTATTGTGATGTAGTGTGTAGCATCCCTGCCTCTGAGCCAGGAACTCCAGGTTCAGGTTCCACTCCAGGACATGCTGGCCAAAGTAAGGCGCGTTCATACCATGACTAACCAGTTGCCATCGACTTGTAACTCCTTGCAACACACGCTCATGGCAGGCGGTGAGTACAGGAGAGGTTCCTAGTCAGTCATGCGATGGAAAGAAATTGAAATCTCTATAATCACAAACAATGGCCGGGAATTGGAGTCTGCGAGAGGTGGACTATGAAAATGTCCATTTGACCTCGGGCGGGATTTTCCAGTTTCGGGGTAAGCAAGACCAGAAAATCCCTCCCAAAAGCTCAAGGCTACAACATGCACGTAATTCGACTTGGACACTACTCCCATGTTGCAGGAACATTTTCTATCACCTTTATAGGCCTGGATACAAGCAAAACTTCAAAAGTCCTAAGAGTATTGATAGGCAGAGGGATCTGGGTGCACAGGTACACAGGTCACTGAAAGTGTCAACGCAGGTGGAGAAGGTAGTCAAGAAGGCATATGGCATGCTTGCCTTCATCGGCCGGGGAAAATCTGTTCAATTCAATTCTGGTTGCCACACTACCAGAAGGATGTGGAGGCTTTAGAGAGGGTACTAAAAAGATTTAGCAGGATGTTGCCTGGTATGGAGGGCATTAGCTATGAGGAGAGATTGGAGAAACTTGGTTTGTTCTCACTGGAACGACAGAGGTTGAGGGGCGACCTGATAGATGTCGACAAGATTACGAGAGGCATGGACAGAGTGGAAAGTCAGAAGCTTTTTCCCAGGGTGGAAGAATTAATTACGAGGGGGCATAGGTTTAAGGTATGAGGGGCAAGGTTTAAAGGAGATATACGAGGCAGGGTTTTTACACAGAGGGTAGTGGGTGCCTGGAACTCGCTGCCGGGGGAGGTAGTGGAAGCAGACACAATAGTGACTTTTAAGGGGCGTCTTGTTAAATACATGAATAGGGTGGGAATGGAGGGATGTGGTCCCCAAAAGGGTAGGGGGTTTTAGTTGAGTCAGGCAGCATGATCGGTGCAGGTTTGGAGGGCTGAAGGGCCTGTTCCTGTGCTGTAAGTTTCTTTGTTCTATCCTCTCACCTCAACCTTGGTTAGAATTGTTCTCATCTCTCTCCATTTGCTTCTCTGAAATTTTGTCTCTAGTTATTTCTAGTTCCAATTCTCTTCCCACGCCTAGTGGTGCACTAAGGCAGACTTCTGTCTGTTTCCATAGCTAGTAATTCCCGGAACGTGTCTCTAGTCTGTCTTCAGGGGATTATAGCTTGAGAGGCGCCACTTCACTTCAAGCGTGGCTAACCAGGAGTCCCTCCCACTCTTACCATCAGCCATTGGTGTGTTGGAAGGTGTAATGTCCTAAATCTGTTGGGGATTGTGGATTTCAACAAATAGAAAAAGAGATGCTTTGCACACATAGATTCAAAGTAACAACAACAGATTTATGCTAGGAGCCTGTCACAGAGAACAAACTGCAGCCTGTGCAACACCCTAACAACATCACCATCAAATCATGTGATCAGCTCTAAAAGCATCTGTAACCACTTAAATATGTAACAGAAGGATTTACAGGTTGACACACTCAACCTGTTTGGCCTTCCTTGGCCATTACATCCTGGGGTGGGACTCGAACCTGGAGCTTTTGGCTCAGAAGTAGAAATGCTACCCACTGCGCCACAGGATCTCCCTAATTATCATTATTGTCTTTGATCTTCCAATCCTCCGTCCCCACACATCCTCAAATTGAAATTAAAACTCTCTGCTCCGTTTCCTACTCTCACTCATTCTGTCTCAGAGTCTCAAGGCTGTAGAGAGAGACTTAACTCCCTTATTCTTCTCTTCCTCCTAGAGACTAGTGTGTTTTAACCCAAGGCTGGCATCACGTGGCCACTGCCTCTTCATTCATCACATTCTTCTACTCATTTTTTTTTCCTGCATTGTGTCACAATGTGAACCTTGTTTCACCTCAGGACTGAAACAGAAATTGTTTCTGTATGTAGTGTTGAGCTGAGGATTTGAACAAGAACAAAGAACAGTACAGCACAGGAACAGGTCCTGCAGCCCTCCAAGCCTGTGCTGATCATGATGCCCTAACTAAAAAAAAACCTTCTGCCCTTACTCAGTCTGTATCCCTCTATTTCCTTCCCTATTCATGTACTCATCCAGATGCCTCTTAAATGGTACTAATGTGCCTGCTTCCACCACCTCCTCTGGCAACACGTTCCAGGCACCCACCAATCTCTGCGTGAAAAACTTCCCCTGCACATCTCCCTTAAATATTCCCCCTCTGCCATGAACCTGTGCCCCCTTGTAATTGACATTTGCACGTTGGGAAAAAGCCTCTGACGATCCACCCTGTCTGTGCCTCTCATAATTTTGTAGACCTCTATCAGGTCTCCCCCTCAGCCTCCGCCTTTCCAGTGAAAACAATCCTATTTTACTCAACCTCTCCTCATAGCCAACACCCTCGAGACCAGGCAACATCTTGGTGAACCTTCTTTGCACTCTCTCCAAAGCTTCCACCATCCTTCTGGCAGTGACCAGAACTGCATGCAGTACTCCAAATGCGGCCCAACCAATGTTTTATATAGTTGCCTGTGAGAAAGTAATACGAGAAAGTCCCATATACCATGGGTTGAATTGTTCAGACTCTCAGGTACACTGTTTCCTTATATGGGTGCAATATTCATATTCTAAAGACTGTCTTCCTTCCACTCATGAGCTACAACTTAGTGTGCAGTAATCAAACCCTTCCTACAGCAACTGACCTGCTGCCAATAAATAGGAGAAATTAACAATTGAAACAGTTAATGTAGATGCACCCGCGGCTTTGAGTAGATTACGCCCTGTACCAGCCCAATCCTCATCACCTCAATTAGCAGTAGATCCTCTTCACCATTATTCTAATATTCAAAGCAAACATTATCATTGACTTCTGTTCATTTCCTTATTTTTTGAATTTTGGAGTTAATTGGTGGCTTGCTAGGTCATTTCAGAGGACATTAAAAACAAAAGGAGTCCAATCCAGAGAAGTGTGTCGTAACGCATTTCGGGAAGGCTAACAAGGTATGGGATTACACAGCAAATGGTCGGATACTGGGAAGTGAGGAGGAACGAGGGATCTCAGAGCACATGTTCTCAGATCCCTGAGGATGGCTGGACAGGTAGATAAGGTGGTCAAGGTGGATCCAGTCTACTTGTCTTTATTATCTGAGGCATAGAATATAAGAGCTAGGGGGTGATGCTTGAACTGTACAAAACAATGGTTCCCAGTGCTGTGAAGGCACCCCCAAGTGTGCCATGAAAAAATATTCAAAATTATTCAAATTTCATTCAATTAAACTAAAACTACTCTTCGTCTCCAGCTCTGTGGTTGACATCTCCAAGACCCGATGAATCTTGACCCTCCCACGCATCTGCCAGTCGGCAAAGAGCCACAAGTGCATGGTTTAGATTTCTTCCATTGGTCAGGCCCATGCACATGACCAAAAGGACTTGGAGCTGAAGACAAAAGTCCCATGTGCCCGTACTAAAAACAAAACCTCAAAAAGGGCGAAAATACCCTGGAAGAAGCGAGAGACAGAGAGATGTTTAAAAAAAAGGGTGAGAGGGCAGGGTGCAGTTAAAAACAAAGTTCCCAGTAAGAGAAGAAGACAGAGAAAATGGGATATTCATTCGTAGGACAGGGGCGTCGCTGGCTGGCCAGCATTTACTGTCGATCCCTAGTTGCCCTTGGATGGCAGTTGAGAATCAACCACATTGCTGTGGCTCTGGAGTCACATGTAGGCCAGACCAGGTAAGGACGGCAGATTTCCTTCCCTAAGGGGGGTGTGCCATGACATATAAAAGGTTGGGGAGCACTGTTATAAAACACCAAGTTAGACCACAACTGGAGTACTGCATGCAGTTCTGGTCACTGCACTATAGGAAAGATGTGATTGCACTAGAGAAGGTACAGAGGGGATTTATAAGGAGGTTGCCTGGACTGGTGAATTTTAATGATGAGGAAGGTTTGGATAGGCCAGGGTTGAGTTTTTTTTTGCAACAGAGGAGGCTGAGATGAGATCCAGCTGAAATGTATAAAATGATAAGGGATCCAGTTTTGGTGCGTAGGAAGGATCTATTCTCCTTGCTTAAGGGATCCAACATCAAGGGCATAGATTTAGAGTGAGAGGCAGAGGTTTAGAGCGGGTGAAATTAACAATTTAAGTATTTCAATTTCACAATTTGCCTTGGTGTGATCTGAACCTCTGCATGGTTATAACTTTTAGGTGACCGTACCTTTCACCTGTCAGGTATTGCAAGATCTGAGTATTTTAGTGATACTGCCCTCTCTGCTGCCTTCTCTGTTGGGGAGGTGTAAATAAAGTTAGTTCAATAATGGTTACCAGCAGCTGAGCATGGGCCAGTCTTACTCAGTGCAATACGCAACATCCCTGCTCATTAATTCTGCGACATCATAAAAAGGATTACCAGCTGGTTTAGCGAATGACTTGCCTCTGTAGTAAACAACCGAAAACTGCTTTATCTCATCATCCAGAAAGATGCTGTTTGGAGTCGGGGGTGGGACTTTACGGCCTCTCTCATCCCAAGACTGTAAAATCCCACCTTTCCATTGATCACCCCTCGCCCGCTCCGATTCCCGTGGTGGGCGGGGTGGTAAAATTCCGGCCAGGATGTCTAAAACTAATTGCAGAGCAAAGAAGCTACCTTTTCCTCGGGAAGGGTGGGAGTTGGTGGAGGGGGTGTGGGGGGGGGGGGGGTGGGGGTGGCAGGGGGGCAGTACGAGAGGTTCTGGTGGCAAAGAAATTGGGAGAAACAACCAGTGGCATAATCAAAACTCATGACCCAAGTGCAGTGATCACAGAGTGAGTGCCTCGACTGAGCACTGACCAAACATCCATCACTCAGTGAGGAGGCGATAGTCTAGTGATATTGTCGCTAGACTATCAATCCAGAAACTCAGCTAATGTTCTGAGGACCTGGTTTCGAATACCTCCACGGCAGATGGTGGAATTTGAATTCAATAAAATATGTGGAATTAAGAATCTACTGATGACCAGGAAACCATTGTCGATTGTCATAAAAACCCGTCTGGTTCCACTAATGTCCTTCAGGGAAGGAAATCTGCCGTCCTTACCTGGTCTGGCCTACATGTGACTCCAGAGCCACAGCAATGTGGTTGACTCTCAACTACCCTCCAAGGGCAACTAGGGATGGGCAATAAATGCTGGTCAGCCAGCGACGCCCATGTCCCACAAATGAATTTTTAAATAAAATCTGTGCAAGCAGCCGATATCAGTTTACGCAGATCGAAAGACAGAATGATTTGAAAGTGTCCATCTACTATACTCAAAGTCCAGGTTCAATCCCACATTCATGGTCAATTCCTTCAACTGGAAAAATATTACATAAATACTACAAGTAGCTCCCCAGCATTGACTCTCTCGCTCTCAAGTGCGCGGCTTTCAAATTACAGAGACAACAAACTGTTCTTTAAATGCATCATATTTTCAGTGACTTTGGTCTATGGCTTGCATCACATTCATGAATGAAATAAATTCTGTGAATGATTAAAAGCATTTTCCTGTTACATCACTGAGGCATGTGTTTGGAATAATGTATTGAAAAAAATTACAAGCATAAAGGGGTTTTTTCCTGAACTCACCTTAGAAATGACAGTGCACGTGCACAGTATCACCCTCTCTGCCTATGTTCCCAAATCAATGCCTCTTTTAGCTCCAGTCCAAGCAATAAACAGTGGCGTAAATCTGGCACACTAAAATCAAGCAACAAAAAATTATACTTCTCCAGCCAGCTATGAAAACATGAAGCAGGCAAAGACACCAACAAACAGCTGTTCTTGCTAAGAGGATCACAAAAAAAAATCACAACACTGGAGCAGAATGTGGAAGAATAATGGATCGTATAGTGATGTGGAGATGCCGGCGTTGGACTGGGACGGGCACAGTAAGAAGTCTCACAACGCCAGGTTAATGTTAATCAGGTGATGAAGGAGCAGCGCTCCGAAAGCGTGTGATTCCAAATAAACCTATTGGACATTAACCTGGTATTGTGAGACTTCTTACTGGATCGCATAGTGTCATCTCTTAAACAAATCGGTTGCCGATTTAGTTGAATTTTGAAGTTGTCAAAGTGGCACAAGGCGTGTGGCCCCAGAAAATTCAGTTCTAAAATATAACCTGCCACCGCATGGTGGCACAGTGGTTAGCACTGCTGCCTCACAGTGCCAGGGACCTGGGTTCGATTCCCGGTTTGGGTCACTGTCTGTGCAGAGTCTGAATGTTCTCCCCATGTCTGCATGGGTTTCCTCTGGGTGCTCCGGTTTCCTCCCACAGTCTGAAAGACGCGCTGGTTAGTTGCATTGGCCATGCTAAATTCTCCCTCAGTGTACCCGAACAGGCGTCAGAGTGTGGCGACTCGAGGAATTTCACAGTAACTTCATTGCAGTGTTAATGTGAGCCCACTTGCGACACAAATAAATAAACTTTAAAACTTGACAAGAAGTGAACGCTAATGTTTTGCTCAAAGTCTGATTAACTATTTTTAAAACTGCTGATTAATTTTATTTCTTTCAAATGGAAGATCATGGCTAACTCTGAGTAATGCATTTCCTTCCAGTCAGCTGTGACATTCTTGCCTCTATGTTCGATGGTATCATAGAAACTCTACAGTGCAGAAAGAGGCCATTCAGCCCATTGAGTCTGCACCAATAACAATCCCACCCAGGCCCTATCCCCACAACCCCACACATTTAACCCACTAATCCCTCTAACCTACACACCCCTGGACACTTTGGGCAATTTAGATTGGCCTATCAACCTAACCCGCATATCTTGGGACTGTGGGAGGAAACCGGAGCACCGGAGGAAACCCACGCAGACACGGGAAGATCGTGCAAGCTCCACACAGACAGTGACTCAAGCCGGGAATCAAACCGGATCACTGGAGCTGTGAGGCAGCAGTGCTAACCACTGTGCCACTGTGCTGCTCCTATAGATTCAATTCCAAATTCATACAAAAGGATAATATATCAGCAAGTTTTCTTTTCTTTTCAACTTATATGTACAAGATGAGGGAGGTTAGTACTTGGGAATATAAACTGGGCAGCCAGTTGCTGTGTCCAGAACTTCCTAATCAACAATATAATAAGGCATATGTACAGCAAAGCTCTCTCCAACCTGTCTTCAATTAATATCATCCTTCCATTCTCATCCCATCTTCAGTGGCGTGATTTGTTTCCACTTTCAAAATATCCATTATTGTGGACTTCCCAAATGAGATTAAAATTGACAAATGCATTTAAAGACAGTATTCTTGGTGTCGCGCCCATTGAAAGTTGATTGGAAACTCAATAAATTAATTTAGGATTCTCAACACCCATCAATGGTGATAGATTTTCATCCCATAATCTTCAGAAATTAAAGGGCAATGTATTAACAAATCGGACCACACAATCTCCTTTCCTCTCTAACTTCATCCATCCTAAACCAGTCCAGTATCTGATGAGGGAATGAAACCTTTGGCTGAAGTACGAAAGAGCATTTTCAACAACTTACTTTTAAAATGATAAAATTTTAAAATGATGAAAAATTGAAGGTTTAAGTTCAGGACCATGAATGTGAGTTCGAGGCTCTCCGATAGCAAATTTTATTCTGGAACCATAACTCACAGCATAGGAGAGGCCATTTGTCCAATTGTAGCCACGCTAGCTCTTTGCTGAAGCTAATTCCACTTCCCCTGCATTCTCCATTAAGCCTGCACCTTCCTCTGCTTCAAATATTTATCTAATTTTCCCTCAAACAATGCAGCGATTCTACCTGAACGGTTCTGTGCATCAAAACATTCCAAAAGCCTTGAGCAGCACGGTGGCACAGTGGTTAGCACTGCTGCCTCACCGCGCAAGGGACCTGGGTTCAATTCTGGCCTTGGGTCACTGACTGTGTGGAGTTTGCACATTCTCCCCCTGTCTGCGTGAGTTTCCTCCAGGCGCTTGTCCAAAGAAGTTGATTGGCCATGCTAAATTGTCCCTTAGTGTCAGGGGACTAGAACTATAAATACGTGGGGTTATGGGGATGGGACCTGGGTGGGATTGGTGTCAGTGCAGGCTCGATGGGCCAAATGGCCTCCTTCTGCACTGTGGATTCATGGGGCGGAATTTTACCGGCACGTCTGCACAACGTTCGTACGATTCCACCCGAGGCCAATGGAGAATGTCATTCTCCAGCTGTGCCTACCCCCCGAATTGGAGCGGGCATGCTGGTAAAATTCCGGTCTATGATTCTGAGTAAAGATATTTTTTCTAACCCCCCCCGCCCTCTCTTTTTGCTATAATGCAAACTTTCAATTGAAGACCTCCTTATCAGTCACTCCTCAATCAGAGGAAACAGATTGCATCTACATCAAACATCAAAATAAAAATCATTTTTGGAGCAAATATTATTTACCCAACTTCCTTCTTCCTATCACCTTAGCCACTGTCTTTGATCCCATTTACACTGAGGGTTAATAAGAGTCACACTGCTGCAACTCTTCCCTGTTTTTATTTTCACTTTCTGTACATCACCGTTCGGACCAATTGGAAAATTATCTCCAGTATTATCTGTTATTTATCTCTGTATAAAATACAAACAACCTTTTTGTACTCTCTGAAGTGGAAGAACAGAGCTCCCCCTACTGTATTCCCAAACAAATGATCTCATAATTGGAACTGAACAAAGCAAATAATTTATGCCCCAGCATTGCTTGTCCTGAGCATTAGGTGTCAACTCCATCGCTTTGGATTCAAGACTGTGTAAGGGCATTGCTTCCCGACCCTGAAGGCCATTAGGTTGTGTTTTTACAGCAAAGCAACAACTTTTCATGGTCATTATCTGATGCCAGCACCACACCTGGTCAGATTATGCAGAAAATGTCATCGCAACTGCGCTCGCCACTGACCTCGAGGAGGGCTGCCCGTAGCTCACTGTGGCGTGGATCGGCTCACTGTGACAGCGCTCCGAAAGCTCATGATTCCAAATAAACCTGTTAGACTTTAACCTGGTGTTGTGAGACTACTTACTGAGCAAAGGTATTGGACCTGGATGCAACAGGAGCCCTGCATACGTCAACACTTTGGCCCATATGGGGATTGAAGCTGCGACCTTGGTGTTATTAATGCCACCCTCTAACCACCTGAGTTAACCAGCCAGAAAGTCGCCAAAGGTTTTTAGTTTAGCAGCTAAAGTGTTGAAAGATCATTTCACACCTCATTGGATCGTACTCGGTAGAGTGTCTGCAATTGTTAATGTCAATGAATAAGCAATTGATCAGGCAATTAAGCAACATTGGATGGAGCGGAGATTTGGAACCTTGTTAAATTTACTGCTCTGTGGAGTATTTGACTGTTTCCCAGTGATACACCTTGTGGTGAACCATAGATGGTTACCACTATGGGTACTGAACCATAGATGGTTAGCACTATGGGTACTTGTACATATGTTACTGTTGTCACTGTTGGGGTTAGGGTTGGGGTGTTCTACCTGTTGGTATTGTTCTGTGGTACACTCCGGTTGGCTCCGCCTACCTGTAGGAGTATAAAGGTCACTGCACTGCCTGGTGACCCTTTAGTCTGGGATTGTATTGTTATATAGTATGCTCCATTCTTGTTACTAATAAAAGCCTTTATTTCCCGGGTACGATCAAGCCTCCCGAGAGATTTAATCGCGCATCAATTTTATTAGTAACAATTTTGGTTAAAAAAAAACCATGGAGCAAATGTTAAAACCCGATTGGCTTACCTTAGATCCACGTGCAGCTGGAGCGTCGAACACTTTCGACCATTGGTTGAAGTGTTTTCAAGACTATATCGATGCCTCAACAGCCATTCAAAATGACGCCGATAGACTGCGGGTCCTCCACGCAAGGGTAAGCGACACTGTATACTCATCAATCCGCGATGCCCAAGACTACAAAGGGGCCATCGAACTACTTAAGAAACTGTACAACAAACCGCCAAACGAGATTCATGCTCGACACCTTCTAGCCACTCGATGGCGGCAGCCCGGCGAAACAACAGGACAGTACCTGCGCGAACTTCAGCAGCTAGCCAGAGCCTGCAATTGCAAGCCAGTGTCGGCGACCCAGTATACTAACGACTTGATCCGAGATGCGTTCGTGGCGGGAATCGGCTCATCCTATATTCGCCTGCGGCTGCTAGAGCAAGGTAACTTAGACCTAGCTAAGACGGTGGAATTGGCTGACACGATGGAAACGGCCTCCAGAAGTCTAGAAACTTACCCCACCGACCACGTGGGAACATCGTGGCAAGTACAGCCACCGACTCAACTCTACCCAGCGGCTCTGAAAAACTGCGCGATTGTGCTTTCAACCTCGGACCTGACGACGGCGGCAGCTCCAGGAGGCCCGCGGTGCTATTTCTGTGGATTGGCGAAATACCCTCGGCAGCGATGTCTGGCCAGAACGGTATTTTGCTCCGCGTGTGGGAAGAAAGGGCACTCTGCCAAAGTATGCAGAGCTAAACCACCCTTGAAGCTTAGCAGCGCGGCGTGTGATTCTCCAGAACCTGTCTCCTTGTCTCCGGCTTCATCGAGGTCTTCCACCACGTGCGATTCACGAGCGCCGCCATTCCTGACGACGACGACGCAAGACACGTGCAACCTGCAGGGGCCGCCACTTTCAGCGCCACCGACCACGTGCGATCCATGGGCGCAGCCATTTTGGTCGGCACCGACCGCAGGTCCGACCCTTTGGTTGAACAGGTCCATCTCCTCCACGCCAACCCTCAATATGCCTATGTGGCATATCCTGACGGGCGAGAGGACACGGTCTCTATTCGAGATCTGGCGCCTGCAGGGGACTTGGAAACCCCTGTCGCTCCCGCACCCCTGGTTAGGGACCCCTTGACCTTTATCTCCCCTCCTGACACGGCGCGGGCAGTATCGGGACCACCACTTAATCCTCTTACTCCCGTGTACAGCTTGCCTGAGTCCAGGAGATTGTCGCCACCTCGGGGCGTGCTCGAGTCCAGGAGATTGTCGCCACCTCGTGGTCCACCTGTCCGTGAGGAACTGGAGGAGTCACTGGACACCGCCTTGGAGAGAGGGTCATCACGGTCACCAGAACCGGCGCTACCGCCAGTGTTGAGGAGGTCGCAGAGACGGTGCGGCCCTCCAATACGACTGAACTTGTGAATATATGGACAGTTCGTACTGTTTTTTTGCCCCACCGGCCTTTGTTTTTAAAGGAGGGGTGAATGTGGTGAACCATAGATGGTTAGCACTATGGGTACTTGTACATATGTTACTGTTGTCACTCTTGGGGTTAGGTTTGGGGTGTTCTACCTGTTGGTATTGTTCTGTGGTACACTCCGGTTGGCTCCGCCTACCTGTAGGAGTATAAAGGTCACTGCACTGCCTGGTGACCCTTTAGTCTGGGATTGTATTGTTATATAGTATGCTCCATTCTTGTTACTAATAAAAGCCTTTATTTCCCGGGTACGATCTAGCCTCCCGAGTGATTTAATCGCGCACCACACCTGATTATTGGTACTTCCATTCAACCTTAAAAACAAATCAACTCGAGAGTCTGTCTCTGCCCCTTTTCACATTCAACGTTACTTTCAGTCCTGTAGCTATTAGGTGCCAGGCCCAATGCGCATGGAGTGCCTGTCAAATGGGAATTCCATTAGGTACCAGTCCCAACAGCCATCCCATTGGTGGCACCATATTTCGGATGGGTTTCCACCTTTTGGCCAGAGTTCTCTGGCTGTTCCCGTCCCGCTCCCACTGCCAGCGATAACAGAGAGTCTGGCATTCAGCCAAATCTCCATTCACAGCAGCGGGACTGGAGAATCTCAGTCATGGCCGAGATCGGAGGATCCAGCCCTTTGGCTTTCGCCAGATTCTCCACACAGCCCACCACCAAACCTGCCACAGGCGGCTTGGGAGAATGCCATCGTTGGTCTCAAAAATGGAGAATTCTGCCCCAGGCCCAGCAATGACCTTGAGGTGCGTCACTCAGTATTTCTTCCCACTCTGACATATCTCCTCTAACCATTACTCATTGTTTCCTGCCCTTCAACCAGTTTCTCACCTATTTTCTAAGGTGCCCTTGAATCCTTGAGCTTAATCATAGAATCCCTACAGTGCAGAAGGAGGCCATTCAGCCCATCGAGTCTGCACCAACTACAATTCCACCCAGGCCCTATTCCCATAACCCCACATATTTACTGTTAATCCCCTGACACGAGGGTCAATTTAGCATGGCCAATACACCTAACCCGCACATCTTTGGACAGTGGGAGGAAACCGGAGCACCCAGAGGAAACCCACGCAGACATGGGGGGAATGTGCAAACTCCACAAAGATAGTGACTCGGGACTGGAATCGAACCTGGGTCCCTGGTGCTGTGAGGCAGCAATGCTAACCACTGTGCCACCGTGCCGTCCTAATGACTAGGCTTCTATGCAGAATGTTATCCAGAGATATTCCACGTCAAAGGGCCTCCCATATTTTACTGGGGTTGTTCCTTCTTCAGAGGCACTGAGGATCCTGGACCTTCCTAAGCTGCTCCTGGGGAAGCCAGAATTTTTTTTACCCTTCAGCCACATTGAGCCATTGCGCACTGCATAACGTGGGTGTACAGTAAATACTCTGCGTCAGTGACAAACTTGAAGAATGTGAGGCATTGCAGTGCAACTTCTGGAATACAATATTGTTAATGTTTTACAGGCATTTTCCAGCTTCCATTATCACCATGAAACCTTATAAGATACCTGCGATCCCAAGCAAGATCCTCAAAACCCTCCTGTTCCTCTACCTTTACACTCACCTGATGAAGAAGCAGCGCTCCGAAAGCTCATGATTCCAAATCAACCTGTTGGACTTTAACCTGGTGTTGTGAGACTTCTCACTGTATCTTTACACTGACCAAGCACACCCTCTGCTGGTCTTTACTGACACAACAGCTACATAATGCTGTCACAATCCCAATGCTAGTTACAATGAGCTGCATTTACATAGCATCTATAACATAGTAAAATATCCTAAAATGTTATACAGGAGGGTTACCAAGGAAAATTTGACAGAGTCACTTAGTAGGACAGATTACCTTAATCTTGGTCAAATAAATAGATTTTAAAGAGTGTCTTGAAGGAGACAGCTGGAGAGGCAGAGAAGTTTAAGGAGAGAATTCCAGGCCTTACACCACTCAGATTTTTTGGTTGGGGGTGGGAGTCTCTTTGAAAAGAAAAAGGTTTGGACAGCATTGTGGCATTTAAAGCGACCATCCTCCTGAAAAAAGAGTGTCTTGCAAATATTGTTTCATGGACAGATCCAAAGGAGAAACACCAGGGCCCAGGATTTCTCTCCCAGATCCTGACCTTACTACTGAGGCAGCCAAAGGTATCGGAGCGCTGCCCCTTCATCAGGTGAGTCTCACCTGATGAAGGGGCAGCGCTCCAAAAGCTCGTGCTACCAAATAAACCAGTTGGACTTTAACCTGGTGTTGTGAGACTTCTAACTGTGTCCACCCCAGTCCAACGCCGGCATCTCCACATCATCTCCACATCATTGCCAAATCAAAATCAAGAATGCACAAAAGACACGGCACAGAAATATCAAAGGGTTGTAGAATCTGAGGAGGTAACAGAGATTGTGAGGGCTGAGACAATGGAGGAATTTGAGAATTTAAAATCCAGGTCTCGTTGAACAGGGTGCCAATGTTGGCCAGTGGTGAGAGACTTGGTGTGAGCTATGATGATGTGGGAAGGATTGCAGCATTTTCTTTGGAATGTTGTATCAGTATTTTGAACCTCAAGCATTAGAACATTTAAGCGGTTATTGGATAGGCACATGGAGCACACCAGGATGATAGGGAGTGGGATATCTTGATCTTGGTTTCAGATAAAGCTCAGCACAACATTGTGGGCCGAAGGGCCTGTTCTGTGCTGTACTGTTCTATGTTCATGCTGCTTCTGGCCTTCCGTGTCTGTTCTCATTGGGGATTTTGCTGAAAGGCCTGGGACTGATATTAAACATAAACCTCACAGAAATCAAGGACTCTGGAATACCATGAATGGCATTCACCACTTGCCTACAGGAGTGGCTGAACTGTTCCACTGAAGTGGGTGGCACAGTGGTTAGCACTGCTGCCCGGGTTTGATTCCGGCCTCGGGTGGCTGTCTGTGAGGAGTTTGCACGTTCTCCCCGTGTCTGCCTGAGTTTCCTTCGGGTGCTCCGGTTTCCTCCCACAGCCCAAGATGTGCAGGTTAGATGGATTGGCCATGCTAAATTGCCCCTTAGTGTCAAGGGTACTAGAAGGATAAATACATGGGGATAGGGCCTGGGTATGATTGTTGTTGATTAAGGCTCGATTGGCCGATTGAGCTCCTTCTGCACTGTAGGGATTCTATGATTGTATTCTAGTTGAAGAGGACTAATGTTCAGTTTTATGTGCAAAAAACTGATGTGTGTCCCAAGATCTGTAGGTTAGGGGGATTCGCAAGGTAAATACATGGGGCGACGGGGATAGGGCAGATTCTGGGTCTGGGTAACATGCTTGGTTGGAGAGTCAGTACAGACTCGATGGACCAAATGACCTCCTTCTGCACTGTAGGGATTCTATGATGTGCAAAGTTGCCAACTGATAGCAAAGGGAAGAATCTTCTGGTTATATCCTTGCCCCATTCATGAGTGGAAATATCCCAGTTTGTCATGAATGGCACCAGATGATCTGTCACCCAGATCCACATCAAGGCAGGTGAGAAGTGGGAAAGGCTGAGGTAGGGAACGAGGAAGGGAGAAAGGGAAAGAAGTGGAATGACAAAGAGGAATGGATAGTGAGAAAAATAGATTTTGACAGCAAAAGTGACCGAGAAATTAATAGAGAAAGGAAAACAGTAATAGAAGATAGAGATGACAAAAGAAAGACAGATGTACAGACAGCCCGGGACAAGGAGAAAGAGGGAGCAAGTCAGACCTACAGGAAAATACACAAACAGAGGCAGAGGGAAAGAGTGAGAGACAGTGCAAAAGGCAAAGGGACCAAATGATATTAAACTTTTTACCAAATGTGGGTCAGAGCTGGAAAGAAAGAAAATAGAATTAAAATGGAGGGAGTAAATTGGAAGCCAAAAGAGAAAGAGAACAAGCATGGGCTTGAGAAAAGAAGGAATTAAACAACAACTGCATTTATATAACATCTTTAATTGTGCTGAAACAGGTGAAACAAAAAGAAAGCCACAATTTCCCAATTCATGTGTTTTGGTGAAAATTAGGCAGTCGGCAAGGAGTTTGTGTGAGTCGAAGGGAGACCATGGCTCTGCGTCACTGGAATACCAACTGTGTGCAATCCAACCCCGGGGCAGAGATGAATATCATGATTGCATGAGGCATTTATAACAGATATCAATAACAGCCTAATCACTTGTGTGCAGAACAGCTTTGAACAACAGAGATAAATATTACCCACAGGACAATCTATGGCTGCATTACAAAATCCTGATTTGGTTTTGGTCACCTTGCGGTTTGCATGCACTGGACGAGTAACTTAGCTGCAGAAATGACTACAATTCACAAGAGGCCAAAACTCCAGTGAATACAAAGGTGTCACAAACTTGATTTATGTACGCTGTTTGAGGGTAAATCCACATCTGGCATGTGGGAGTCTTTTAAGGAACAGTTGTTAGGGCTGCAGGACAGGCTTGTGCCTGTAAAAAAGGATAGGAAGGGTAGGATTCGAGAATCATGGATAACCTGGGAAATTGAGGGACTGGTCAAAAAGAAAAGAGAGGCGTACGTTAGGTCCAGGCAGCTAAAAATGGAGGGAGCTCTGGAGGAATTAAAAGAAAGTAGGAAAGAACTCAAACGAGGAATTAGAAGGGCAAAAAGGGGTCACGAAATGTCCTTGGCAGACAGGATTAAGGAGAATCCCAAGGCATTTTATTCATACGTTAGGAACAAAAGGGTTCTCAGGGAAAAAATCAGACCTCTCAGGGACAAAAGTGGGGAATTATGCTTTGAGCCCAAAGAAGTAAGGGCGATCCTAAATGAATACTTTGCATCGGTATTCACAAAGGAGAGGGATGTGTTGACTGGGAGTGTCTTGGAGGGGAGTGTTGAACCGTTAGAGAAGATCTCCATTACAAGGGAGGAAGTGTTAGGTTTTATAGAGAATATAAAGACTTTATAGGACGGGGCATAGAGTATAAAAATTGGGGTCTGATGTTGCAGATGTATAGAACGTTGGTTCGGCCACATTTGGAATACTGCGTCCAGTTCTGGTCGCCACACTACCAGAAGGACATGGAGGCTTTAGAGAGAGTGCAGAGGAGGTTTACCAGGATGTTGCCTCGTTTGGAGGGGCTTAGTTATGAGGAGAGATTGGGTAAACTGGGGTTGTTCTCACTGGAAAGACGGAGGATGAGGGGAGACCTAATAGAGGTGTATAAAATTATGAAAGGCATAGATAGGGTGAATGGTGGGAAGCTTTTTCCCAGGTCGGTGGTGACGTTCACGAGGGGTCATAGGTTCAAGGTGAGGGGGGGGGGAGGTTTAACACGGATATCAGAAGGACGTATTTTACACAGAGGGTGGTGGGGGCCTGGAATATGCTGCCAGGCAAGGTGGTGGAGGCGGGCACACTGGGAACGTTTAAGACTTATCTAGATAGCCACATGAACGGAGTGGGAATGGAGAGATACAAAAGAATGGTCTAGTTTGGACCAGGGAGCGGTGCGGGCTTGGAGGGCCGAAGGGCCTGTTCCTGTGCTGTATTGTTCTTTGTTCTTTGTTCTTACGCAGCTGAAATAAAAGCTGATTAGCAAAGACCTTGTCTGGAGAAAACCAAATATTATGACATGCTGTATTCTCTGATGGTTAATTTTCTAATGGGGGGGTTGTTGGTGCTACAAATCTTATTGCTTTTGTCAGCAGCATGCGCGATGGGGAATGATACAAAATATGATTTTCGTTGTATGATTTTGAATGCAAGAGTGAATATGTCAAACCTCCTCCCTTCCCCAAAATTTCCCTACCTAATGATGTAGATGATAGCATTGCCCACTTCTGATAAAGTGGACCACATTATCCACTTTAAAGTGTCCCTGTTTCCAGTGCAGATGAGTATGTCTGTAATAAATGCTTTGTGCACTTTTGGCATTCACCCTGCTTCTCAATGAGGTTGCACACCAGTCACGTGGCGAGTATTCCAGGGATGGAAAGTGACAGTCTCCCTTATACATACACAAGGTCCTTTTGTTGATCCTTTTACAGTGAATAAAACTATACATTTTCCACTTCTTCTTCTGCACATTCCCCATCGCGCAGTGAATCATGCTGCTGACAACAGTAATACGATTTGTAGCACCAACAACCCCCCCCCCCCACCCCCCGCCCCCCCCCCCCCCCCCCCCCCCGCCCATTAGAAAATTAACCAGCAGAGAATGTCATAATATTTGGTTTTCTCCAGACAAGGTCTTTGCTAATCAGCTTTTATTTCAGCTGCGCACATAAATCAATTTTGTGTTACCTTTGTATTCACTGGAATTTCGGCCTCTTGTGAATTGTAATATTTCTGTAGCTAAGTTACTTGTCCAGTGCATGCAAACCGCAAGGTGACCAAAACCAAACACAAATTGTGTTCCATGTGCTTCATCGATCAGATCAGGTTAATAGAAGGTGGGAGGAGAGACTTCCACTGTTCCCGGTTGATAAAACCATAAGCACAGGCATTATGGAAGCCAGGACTGTCCCATTCTATATGCCACATGTGGAAATTACCAACTGACTCAAGAACAGCTTCTTCCCTGCTGCCATCAGACTTTTGAATGGACTTACCTTGCATTAAGTTGATCTTTCTCTATATCCTACCTCTGACTGTAACACTACATTCTGCACTTTCTCCTTTCCTTCTCTGTGAACGGTATGTTTTGTCTGTATAGCGTGCAAGAAACATTAGAACATAAGAACAATACAATACTTTTTACTGTATACTAATATAAGTGACAATAATAAATCAAATCAAAACCAAATCAAATCAAAAAAATTCCTCCTTCCTATGAACTCTTAAGTTCTAACAACAGAAGACATAGTGATGTCTTGAGGAGTGTACATATTACAGAGAAGAAGGTGCTGGAAGTTTTAAAGCGCATCAAGGTAGATAAATCCCCGGCACCTGATGAAGTGTATCCCAAGACATTGTGGGAGGCTAGAGAGGAAATTGCAGGTCCCCTAACCGAGATATTTGAATCATCAATACTCACGGGTGAGCTGCCTGAAGATTGGAGAGTAGCAAATGTTGTGCCTTTGTTTAAAAAGGGCTGCAGGGAAAAGCCTGGGAACTACAGGCCAGTGAGCCTCACATCTGTGGGGGTAAGTTATTGGAAGGTATTTGGAGAGACAGGATCTACAGGCATTTAGAGACGCAAGGGCTGATTAGGGACAGTGGAAAATCATGTCTCACAAATTTGATTGAGTTTTTTGAAGGGGTAACCAAGAAGGTAGATGAGGGCAGTGCAGTTGATGTTGTCTACATAGACTTTAGCAAGGCCTTTGACAAGGTACCACATGGTAGGTTGTTGCATAAGGTTAAATCTCACGGGATTCAGGGTGAGATATCTAAATGGATACAAAATTGGCTTCTTGACAGAGAGTGGTTGTAGAGAGTTGTTTTTCAAACTGGCGGCCTGTGACCAGCGGTGTGCCTCAGCGATCAGTGCTGGGTCCACTGTTATTTGTCATTTATATTAATGACTTGGATAAGAATATAGGAGGCATGGTTAGTAACTTTGCAGATGACACTAAAATTGGTGGCACAGTGGACAGTGAAGAAAGTTATCTCCAATTGCAACGCGATCTTGATCAATTGGGCCAGTGGGTTGATGAATGGCAGATGGAGTTTAATTTAGACAAATGTGAGGTGATGCATTTTGGTAGATTGAACCAGGGCAGGACTTACTCAGTTAATGGTAGGGTGTTGGGGAGAGTTACAGAACAAAGAGATCTAGGGGTACATGTTCATAGCTCCTTGAAAGTGGAGTCACATGTGGACAGAGTGGTGAAGAAGGCATTTGGAATGCTTGGTTTTATCGGTCAGAACATTGAATACAGGAGTTGGAATGTCTTGTTGAAGTTGTACAAGACATTGGTAAGGCCACACTTGGAATACTGTGTCTAATTCTGGTCACCCTATTATAGAAAGGATATTATTAAACTAGAAAGAGTGCAGAAAAGATTTACTAGGATGCTACCGGGACTTGATGGTTTGAGTTATTAGGAGAGACTGGATAGGCTGGGACTTTTTTCTCTGGAGCGTAGGAGGCTGAGGGGTGATCCTATAGAGGTCTATAAAATAATGAGGGGCACAGATCAGCTAGATAGTCAATATCTTTTCCCAAAGGTCAGGGAGTCTAAAACTAGAGCATTTAAGGTGAGAGGGGAGAGATACAAAAGTGAACAGAGGGGCAATTTTTTTCACACACAGTGTCTGGAACAAGCTGCCAGAGGTAGTAGTAGAGGCGGGTATAATTTTGTCTTTTAAAAAGCATTTAGATAGTTACATGGGTAAGATTGGTATAGAGGGATATGGGCCAAATGCAGGCAATTGGGATTAATCTACGGGTTTAAAAAAAAAGAGTGGCATGGACAAGTTGGGCTGAAGGGCCTGTTTCCATGCTGTAAACCTCTATGACTCTATGACTAAGAAACTGGTCATTTGTGATTTCAGAAAAATAAGGTCTGCGCAATTTTACAATGTAAGTATTTTCCTTTAATTCCTTTGAACCATTTTTGTTTTAAATGAATTTTCCTTTGTGTACATGCCCTCACTAAAATAATGGGTGGAACTGAATGCATTTTCCCGTGGTAAATTTGGAGCTGGTGGGGGAAGGCATTTAATCAGGCGGGAGAGTGATTGTTGCGGACCCTGCTACTTTCCCTGCCTCATGAATGGCCTTCCTGCCTGCCACCAATTGGGCCATTAGATGGGCATTTAATGACCACCTAAAGGCCTTATCCTGTCACTGCTGGTATTCACCCAGTGGTGGATGGGGGGACTTGTCATGCAGGGAGCCTAAAAAGTAACCATTGATCACTGTCACACTCTCAGGTTGCTTGTTGTCTCCTGGAGAGGGGGAGGGGGCTTATTCAAAGGCTTTGAAGTGTCTTATCAAAGGACCAGGCAATGGGAAAGGGGAGCCGACTGAGAGCCACCCATCTGTCCTTGCTACCAAACCCACTCCTCTGCCCCACAATCCAATTCCCGCCATCACTCACCTGGATGTCTAGGCCTCTGCTCTGGCACCACATTGGTTGTAATCTGCTAAAATCCCGTGGGTTCAGGAAAGGCCCAAGTGGACTGGAAACTGCAAAATGTAAGACCTCTATTTCAGGAAGGAGGGAGAGAAACAGCAGGAAACTGTAGGCTTAGACTACCTGGGTGGAATTCTCCCACCCAGGACACTGTCCCGTGGTGGGAGTAGAGGAACATGGCGTGTTTCCCGCTCTAGAGTTGGCGGGAAACCACACCATATCTTCCAGCTCCCAACTCATTAATTATGTGCCCAGGAGTGTAACACCATTTTCTATGATGTGGAGGTGCCGGCGTTGGACTGGGGTAGGCACAGTAAGTAGTCTCACAACTCACACTCACTAAAGGGCATGTGAGTCACAGTCTCACACTCACCTGATGAAGGAGCAGTGCTCCGAAAGCTCGTGCTACCAAATAAACCTGTTGGACTTTAACCTGGTGTTGTGAGACTACTCACTGTACCATATTCTATGCGGGGCAAGTCTGATAGTGCAAGTCCCACCATCATACCTGGGTACCATATTCTTTTTTCTGAGAAAGAAGATGGGTCTCCAGGAAGACTCTGAGGCAGACAGGTGGATCTCCTTGCTGACACTGAAGCTTATCTAATTTCCCTTTATCACTCACTCTCCCTTTCTTTGTTTCTTCCCGGTCTCCTACTCTTTCCATCTCACTTTCTTCCTTTCACCGCCCTGTGTCCCCTCCACTCCCCCTACCCAGTATCCCCACTATTTCCCCATCCTCTCTATTCTTCTGCTCTGCTCTGCACTCTATCACCATTATTCACCCCTTCTGCACCACAACCATCTCTATTCTACCCTGACCCCTCCATTCCCTCCTCTGTTCCCCCTCACTGTTCCCTCCATTAACCCCCATCTCCACTATTTCCCTGATCTCTATACGTTGTCCCTCTAATCCCTCTGCCCTCGATCCTTTTCCTCTCCATTCCCTCAACCTGTCACCTCCTCGATCCCCTCGCCCATATCCCCCTCCTCCACCCCAATATCCCCCATATCTCTCACCCCCATATCCATATCCCCCAAACATCACCCATCCCCTCAACACCATATTCATCTTCCCCCTCATTCCCCATCCCGCTCACCCCGTATCCCCTTTCATCCTCATTCCCATTGCCCCATATCTCCCCACCCTCTTATTCCCCATGCCCCAATCACCCTCACCCCCATTTCATCCTGCCCCCTTATTCCCCATATCCCATAATTCCCCTCATCCCCATATCTCTGTCACTACATATACCCCATCGCGTCACCCTATATCCCCACCATATCGGCACCCCGTATCCTCCCATCCCCTCACCCATATAACTCCCACACCCTCAACCCCCATATCCCCACCGCCTCATATCCCATTTCCCTCTAGAACCATCCTTTTCATTTTCCCATATCTCCCGTATATTCCCATCGCCCTCACCCCTATGATTCCCCCATTCCCCATAACCCCAATCCCTCACACACATACCTCCTTCATTTGCATATCCCAGATTCCCACATCCCCTCATTTCCCAAGTCCCACTCACCCCCACATCACCCCCTGATCCCCCTCATTCCCTACATCCCCCATTCTCCTCATTCCTCATCACCCTCATTCTCCAAATCCCCATCCCCCTCATTTCCCCTATTCCCTCCCCTCTCGTCCAGAGATAGAGAATCTGGTGAACTGGTGTGATGACAATAATCGCTCCCTCAATATCAACAAAAATGAAGGAGATAGTCATCGATTTCAGGAAGCGTAAAGGAGAACAGGCCCCTGTCTGCATCAATGGGGATGAAGTGAAAATTGTCGAGAGCTTCAAGTTTCTAGGTGTCCAGATCACCAACAACCTGTCCTGGTCCTTTCATGCTGATGCTATGGTTAAGACGCCTCTACTTTCTCAGAAAAGACAAAGGAAATTTGGCATGTCTGCTACGACTCTCACCAATTTTTACAGATGCACCAAAGAAAACATTCTTTCTGGTTGTAGCTGAAGAGTGCAGCATGGTTTTGTGAAGGGGAGGTCGTGTCTCACAAACTTGATTGAGTTCTTTGAGGGAGTGACAAGAAAAATTAACCAGGGCAGGGCAGTGGGTGTTGTATACATGGACTTTAATAAAGCTTTCAATAAGATTCCTCGTGGCAGGCTGATACAGAAGGTGCAGTCATATGGGATCTGAAGTGAGCTGGTAAGATGGATACAAAACTGGCTTGGGCATAGAAAGCAGAGAGGAGCAGTGGAAGTAGAAAGTTGCACTTTTCTAACTGGAGGTCTGTGACAAGCAGTGTTCCACAAGGAACAGTGCTGGAGCCTCTGTTGCTTGTTTTATATATAAATAATTTGGAGGAAAATGTAGCTGGTCGGATTAGTAAATTTGCATATGTTGCGAAAATTGGGGGAGTAGCGGGCAGTGAGGAGGATTGTCAGAGGATACAGCAGGATATAAGTTGGCTGGAGACCTGAGCCAAAAGATGGCAGATGGAATTTAACCCAGACAAATGCGAGGTGATGCGATTTGCTAGGTATACAGCAGAAGGAAAGTATACAGTAAATGGTCGAGTCCTTAGAAATATTAGCACACAGAGGGATCAACGTGTGCAGATCCAAAGTTCCCTGAAGGTGACAACTCAGGTGGACAAGGTGGTCAAGAAGGTATATGGCATGCTGGCCTTCGTTGGTCAGGGCGTTGAGTATAAGAATTGGAAAATCATGTTGCAGCTGTATAAGACTTTGGTTAGGCTGCATTTGGAGTATTGTGTACATTTCTGGTCGCCACACTAGCAGAAGGATGTTGATGCATTGGAAAGAGTGCAGAAGAGATTTACCAGGATGTTGTCTGGTTTGGAGGATATGGACTATGAAGAAAGCTTGAACAAACTTGGATTGTTTTCATTGGAGCGTTGAAGAATGAGGGGAGACCTGATAGAGGTTTACAAGATTATGACAGGCTTGGATAAAGTGGATAGTCAGAGTCTTTTTCCCAGGGTCAAAGGGTCAATTACTCGGGGACATAGGTTGAGAGTGAGGAGGAAGGTTTAAGAGATGTAAGAGGCAAGTTTTTCCACAGAGGGTGGTGAATGCCTAAAATGTGCTGCCAAAGGAGGTGGTGGAAGTAGATTCTATAGCCACGTTAAAGAGGCATCTGGATAGATACATGAATACAGTAAGAAGTTTAACAACACCAGGTTAAAGTCCAACAGGTTTATTTGGTAGCAAAAGCCACACAAGCTTTCGAGGCTCTGAGCCCCTTCTTCAGGTGAGTGGGAATTCTGTTCACAAACAGAACTTATAAGACACAGACTCAATTTACATGAATAATGGTTGGAATGCGAATACTTACAACTAATCCAGTCTTTAAGAAACAAAACAATGGGAGTGGAGAGAGCATCAAGACAGGCTAAAAAGATGTGTATTGTCTCCAGACAAGACAGCCAGTGAAACTCTGCAGGTCCACGCAACTGTGGGAGTTACAAATAGTGTGACATAAATTCTGATTCTAGGATCGCATGATAAAGACTCAGGAGGAAAAAAGCAGAAATATTTATGTGAAATAGTGTGACATAAACCCAATATCCCGGTTGAGGCCGTCCTTGTGTGTGCGGAACCTGGCTATCAGTTTCTGCTCCGCGACTCTGCGCTGTCGTGTGTCGCGAAGGCCGCCTTGGAGAACGCTTACCCGAATATCAGAGGCCGAATGCCCGTGACCTCTGATATTCGGGTAAGCGTTCTCCAAGGCGGCCTTCGCGACACACGACAGCGCAGAGTCGCGGAGCAGAAACTGATAGCCAGGTTCCGCACACACAAGGACGGCCTCAACCGGGATATTGGGTTTATGTCACACTATTTCACATAAATATTTCTGCTTTTTTCCTCCTGAGTCTTTATCATGCGATCCTAGAATCAGAATTTATGTCACACTATTTGTAACTCCCACAGTTGCGTGGACCTGCAGAGTTTCACTGGCTGTCTTGTCTGGAGACAATACACATCTTTTTAGCCTGTCTTGATGCTCTCTCCACTCCCATTGTTTTGTTTCTTAAAGACTGGATTAGTTGTAAGTATTCGCATTCCAACCATTATTCATGTAAATTGAGTCTGTGTCTTATAAGTTCTGTTTGTGAACAGAATTCCCACTCACCTGAAGAAGGGGCTCAGAGCCTCGAAAGCTTGTGTGGCTTTTGCTACCAAATAAACCTGTTGGACTTTAACCTGGTGTTGTTAAACTTCTTACTGTGTTTACCCCAGTCCAACGCCGGCATCTCCACATCATAGATACATGAATAGGCAGGGAATAGAGGGATATGGACCACGTAGAGGCAAGAAAATATTAGGTTAGAGAGGTATCTGTGTCGCACAGACTTGGTGGGCCGAAGGACCTGTTCCTGGGTTCTTTGTTCCTTGAAAGGCTCCAGCCCAGGCAATATCCTGGTGAATCTCCTCTGCATTCTCTCCAGTGCAATCACATTCTTCCTATTAGTACTACACACAGTATACCGGCTGTAGCCTAATGAGCATTTTATACAGCTCCATCATAACCTCTCTGTCCTTATATTTTATGATGTGGAGATGCCGGCGTTGGACTGGGGTAAGCACAGTAAGAAGTCTCACAACACCAGGTTAAAGTCCAACAGGTTTATTTGGTAGCAAATACCATAAGCTTTCGGAGCAATGCTCCTTCGTCAGATGGAGTGGTCTCCATGCTCCGAAAGCTTATGGTATTTGCTACCAAATAAACCTGTTGGACTTTAACCTGGTGTTGTGAGACTTCTTACTGTGCTTATATTTTATGCCTCGGCTAATAAAAGCAAGTGTCCCAAATGCTGTGTTGTTCGCAGGATGAGTGCTAGGAGGCTACAGGGATTCAACAAACTAAGGAGCTTTATTAAAGAGATGTGTTCAGTACAGGCTGCAGACCTACTCTGCAGTTACCCACGCAAGCAGTCGATTACATCACTTCCAGCGACATTATGCATGCATTATTCTAAAGTACTTTGTTCAACTTCAATTTGCTGGTAAGAAATCACTAAGTACACACCATATGCCTTCTTAGCCATCTTATCTACCTGTACTGCTGCCTTCAGGCATCTTTGGACATGCACCCCAGGTCCCTGTGGTCCTCTGTACTTCCTAGCGTCCTACCATTCATTGTTTATTCCCTTGCCTTGTTCGTCCTCCCAAAATGCATCACCTCACACATTTCAAGGCAAAATTCCATTTGCCACCGTTCCGCTTATCTGAGCAGCCCATCTATATCATCCTGTAATCTCAGCCTTTCCTCCTCACTATTTACCACATTGCCAACTTTTGTGTCATCTGCGAACTTACTGATCATACATCCCCACATTCACATCTGGATCTTTAATGTACACTGCAAACAGCAAAGGACAGAGCACCGATTCCTTTGGTACACCATTGAACACAGGCTTCCAGTCACAGAAACAACCTTCGACCATCACCCTGTGTCTCCTTCCAGCTATGGAGTCATTTCTGGATCCAATTTATCAAACTGCCCTGGATCCAATGGGCTCTAACCTTCTTCACCAGTCTCCCATGTGGGACCTTGTCAAAAGCCCTACTTAAGTCCACATAGACGACATCAACTGCACTCCCCTCATCTACACACCTGGTCAAGATATCAGGTGAAATGAGTTCTACATTTACAGTAGGAAGTATGCAACTTGGCTATTTCAAATGCTTAAGAAAGTGTATTCCTTAAGATGATGTGAACCATCTCTCTGATAGGTATTGCAGAATCCAGTGCAGATTTAAAATCTGGAGTCATGTTCCACCTTTTAGTTTGGCTTCTTAACATCACTGAAGTTCTTTTGAGGCTTCAACGTAGAGATCATAAAGGAAAAGTCAGGATATATGTAAAATGTATAATAAATATATCCAAATGCTCCCTTCCTCTCCTCTCCCTTCTCCTCTCCTCCTTATCCCTCCTCACGTCCCTCCTTTCCTCCATTACCTCCTTGTTTATAGAGACAACAGAACTGATGTGTTAAAGAGCAAAAATATATGTCATTGCGAGAAATTTGGAAAATTTGAGGCAATTAAACAAAATGTCATACGGCAGCTGCTAAAGTTAAATTTTAATCGTATCAAAATTTTGTATTTATACAACATTTTTGTTCATTGCTTACATTAAAATTTACAAAATTCTACAATGCTTCATTGAAACATCAAAACAGAAGTTAAATATAAGGTCGTTATAATTGAAGTAGACAAGGCAGAGGAATACTTAAACACGTGCTGGTTTAGAGTTTCCACAGCCGAAAATGTGAACTCTCCTTTGCTCGACCTCCTACAATAAGGAATCCAAATCATGCTCCGAGAAGCTCTGACCTCTCTTCTTCCCAATTACATTTTCAGGTTCCACATTCTAAATGAAAACATACTTGTGAGCATGCCACACATAAAGTTATATAATATAATGCAGATTCAAATAGTAGCTTCACAGATTTAAAACAAATCCCTTGAAGAGTATTGAGGGTGCAGGAGTAGAGTTAAGAGAGAAATCAGGAGGGCAAAAAGGGACATGAGACTTGGTAGATAAGGCAAAGGAGAATCCAAAAAATCTTCTACAAGGACATAAAGGGCAAAAGAGTAACAAGGGAGACAGGAGGACCTCTTAAAGATCAACAAGGACATCTATGTGCGGATCCACAAGAGATGGGTGAGATCCTAAATGAATATTTCTCATCAGCATTTACTGTTGAGAAAAACATGGATGTTAGGGAACTTGGGGAAATAAAGTGATGCCTTGAGAAGGGTACATATTAGAGAAAGAGGTGCTGGAAGTCTTAAAGCGCATCAAGGTAGATAAATCCCCAGGACCTGATGAAGTATATCCCAGGACACTGTGGGAGGCTAGGGAGGAAATTGCGGGTCCCCGAGCAGAGATATTTGAATCATCGATAGTCACAGGTGAGGTGCCTGAAGATTGGAGGGTGGCAAATGTTGTGCCCTTGTTTAAAAAGGGCTGCAAAAAAAAGCCTGGGAACTACAGGCCAGTGAGCTTCACATCTGTAGTGGGTAAGTTGTTGAAAGGTATTTTGAGAGACAGGATCAACAGGCATTTAGAGGCACGAGGACTGATTAGGGACAGTCAGCATGATTTTGTGAGTGGAAAATCATGTCTCACAAATTTGATTTGAGTTTTTTGAAGGGGTAACCAAGAAGGTAGATGAGGGCAATGCAGTTTATGTTGTCTACATGGACTTTAGCAAGACCTTTGACAAGGTACCGCTTGGTAGGTTGTTGCATAAGGTTAAATCTCATGGGATCCAGGGTGAGGTAGCTAAATGGATACAAAATTGGCTTGATGACAGAAGACAGAGAATGGTTGTCGAGGGTTTTTTTTCAAACTGGAGGCCTGTGACAAGCGGTGTGCCTCAGCGATCAGTGCTGGGTCCATTGTTATTTGTCATTTATATGAATGATTTGGATGAGAGTATAGGAGGCATGTAAGTTTGCAGATGACACCAAGATTGGTGGCACAGTGGACAGTGAAGAAGGTTATCTCGGATTGCAACGGGATCTTGATCAATTGGGCCAGTGGGCTGACGAATGGCAGATGGAGTTTAATTTAGATAAATGCGAGGTGATGCATTTTGGTAGATTGAACCAGGGCAGGGCTTACTCAGTAAATGGTAGGGCATTGGGGAGAGTTACAGAACAAAGATCTAGGGATACATGTTCATAGCTCCTTGAAAGTGGAGTCACAGTGGACAGAGTGGTGAAGAAGGCATTCAGCATGCTTGGTTTCATTGGTCAGAACATTGAATACAGGAGTTGGGACGTCTTGTTGAAGTTGTACAAGACATTATTAAGGCCACACTTGGAATACTGTGTACAATTCTGGTCACCCTATTATAGAAAGGATATTATTAAACTAGAAAGAGTGCAGAAAAGATTTACTAGGATGCTACCGAGACTTGATGGTTTGAGTTATAAAGAGTGGCTGGACAGACTAGGACTTTTTTCTCTGGAGCATAGAAGGCTGAAGGGTGATCTTATAGAGGTCTATAAAATAATGAGGGGCACAGATCAGCTAGATAGTCAAAATCTTTTTGCAAATGTAGGAGAGTCTAAAACAAGAGGGCATAGGTTTAAGGTGAGAGGGGAGAGATACAAAAATGTCCAGAGGAGCAATTTTTTCACACAGAGGGTGGTGAGTATCTGGGACAAGCTGCCAGAGGTAGTAGTAGAGGCGGGTACAATTTTGTCTTTTAAAAAGCATTTAGATAGTTACAAGGGTAAGATGGGTATAGAGGGATATGGGCCAAATGCGGGCAATTGGGACTAGCTTAGGGGTTTTTTAAAAAAAAGGACGGCATGGACAAGTTGGGCCGAAGGGCCTGTTTCCATGCTGTAAACCTCTATGACTCTTAATAACAAAACCTATGTTCATTTATACATGTTAAAAATACTGATCTTCAATCATAAAAGTAAAATTAGATATTACTCTTTAAATGAGCCAATAAAAATAGGATTAACTGTATAAAAGAAAAAGCAAAAGAAGATGAAAAATAATTGAACATACCTTCATAATAGCAGGGAATCTTTTTGACCTCTCTGCCTTCACTTTAAAACTGCTGTTTCAAAGCTAGATCTCAATGTGGATTCTTAGTCTGGCCCCTCATAATGGTTATGAGGTTAGGAACATAGCAATTAAGAGCGAGAGTAGGCCATTCAGCCCTTCGAGCCCGCTCCGCCATTCTATATGATCATGGCTGATCTCCATCGTATCCTAACTCCACTTCCCTGCCTTTTCCCCATAGCCCTTTATCCTGCTTTTGACCAAATATTTTTCTATCTCCTTCTTGAATCCATTGATGGATTCTGCATCCACTGCACTCTGGGGCACTGAGTTCCATAGATTCACAACCCTCTGTGAGAAGTAGCTTCTGCTTGTCTCTGTTTTGAACCTCCCCGTCTTACTCTACAACTATGACCTCTTGTTCTAGTCTGTTCTAGAAGGGGGAACATTTGGTTAACATTTACTTTATCAATCCTGTTGAGTATTTTATATACCTGAATCAAATCCCTCCTCATTCTTCTGCACTCCAGTGAGAACAAGCCCAAGCTACTCAACCGCTCCTCATATGACAGACCCTCCAAACCTGGAATCAATCTAGTGAACCCCTTCTGAACCACCTCCAGTGCCACACATCCTTCCTCAAAGACGGTGACCAAAACTGAACACAATACTCCAAGTGTGGTCTCACCAATGCCTTATACAATTGTAACAACTCTTCACTACTTTTATAATCTAGACCCTTTGCAATAAATGCCAAGATTCCGTTTGCCTTCCTTATAACATTCTGCACCTGCATACCCACTTTGAGACTCATGCATAAGGACACCCAGATCCTTCTGCACAGATGCCTTTTGAATCTGTTTCACATTTAAATAGTAATTTGTCCTTTTTTTTTTCCAGCCAAAGTGGATAACCTCACGTTTATCCACATTAAACTCCATCTGCCAGATTCTGGCCCATTACTCTAGCCTGTCAATATCCATTTGTAAACTTTTCATCTCCTCATCACAACCTGCTTTCCCACCTATTTTCATTTCATCAGCAAATTTCGCTATGTTACGCACTGTCTCTGCTTGTAGTTGTGGTCTGGGAACTGACCCCTGCGGGACACCATTAGCTACAGATCGCCATCTGGAGAAGGACCCATTTATCCCAACCCTCTGCTTTATATCAGTCAGCCAATCCTCAATCCAAGCCATTACTGTACCTGCAACCTCTTGGGATCTAACTTTCTGGATCATTCTCTTGTGTGGCACCTTATCAAATGCCTTCAGAAGTCCTCCTGCATTGCGCTGGAGCCAACGGAGATTGTCCCACTGAAGGCTGCAGCTCCCATCAAGAGTTAGATTGTGATCTTTCAACATAAGTGCACAAGAAATTCACCCATTTTTGGTGGCCAATGGCTTTCCGGCGCTTGGCGGATGTAATGGGCCAAAAAGTCAGAATGAAAAGCACCTGAATAAATGCGAAGACTTAAGTTGATGAGGAATCCTGCCACATCATAGAAGCCAGTGGATATTTCATTTACAGAGTTAGTTGCTCTGGTCCAGAATCACCATAATCTGAAGGCCTCGATGATTGTTGAAAGATTAAAATTTCATAACTTTTTTTGGAAAGCAGGTCTGTCGGTAACTGATAATCTTCATCCCAGAGTACTTAAGGAAGTGGCCCTGGAAATAGATCATTGGTGGCTATTTTCCAAAACTCTTTGGATTCTGGAATAGTTCCTACAGATTAACTACCCTCCAATTGTAAGCCCGCTATTCAAAAAGGAAGGTAGAGAGAAAACAGTGAACTATAGACCACTGAGCCTAACGTTGGTACTGGGGAAGTTGCTAGAGTCTATTATCAAGGATTTCATAACTCAGCATTTGGAAGGCAGTGGAATAATCAGACAAAGTCAGCATGGATTTACAAAGGGGAAATCATAGCAAGAGGATTTGAATATAGAGATAGGGATGTTTTACTGCAATTGTATAGGGAGATGGTGAGGCCACACCTGGAGTATTGTGTGCAGTTTTGGTGTCCTTATCTGAGGCAGGTCTGTTATATGAGGAGAGACTAAGTCAGTTAGGAAGTTAGAAGAGTGAGAGATGATTGTTAGGTTCAAGAATCCTCTGACACCTTGTGGTTTGGTACAAGCATATGAGTTTATTAGGAGTTCCTTCTCTGTCTTACATGGTGCCACCAGTCTCCTTCTATTGTTCTCTCTTACACAGTCATTATTATACATTACTCCAGAGAACGCCCATTTACATATCATAGAATCCCTACAGTGCAGAAGGAGGCCATTTGGCCCATTGAGTTTGCACCGACCACAATCCCACCCAGGCCCTATTTCGTTTATCCCTCATATTTACCCTGCAAACCTCCCCTACACTAGGGTTAATTTAGCATGGCCAATCAACCTAACCCACACATCTTTGGACTGTAGGAGGAAACTGGAGCACCCGGAGGAAACCTGTGCAGACACAGGGAGAATGTGCAAACTATACACAATCACCTAAGGCCAGAATTGAATGCGTGTCCCTGGCGCTGTGCCGCCATGCCAACCAGTTGATTGGTGAATTAAACACATTTGCAGAGGTGGCCGATACTAATTGGCTCTTACCTCTGATCAGAAGTGAAGTCGCACGGGATCAGAGGTGAGCTGGCAAGGTGGATACAGAACTGGCTCGGTCATAGAAAACAGAGGGTAGCAGTGGAAGCGTGTGTTTCTGAATGGAGGGCTGTGACAAGTGGCATTACTCAGGGATCAGCGCTGGGACATTTGCTGTTTGTAATATATATATATAAATGATTTGGAGGTGTGTTGTTGCAAGAAAGCCAGCGGTAAAGTGAGGGTAGGGTCTACTCATTTTCTGCCATTTGCAGGGCTGCTTCCTGCTGTCGGGCAGTGAGCTGTTTAAATTGCTCTACTAATCCATCTGCTTCGCCTTTAGCATTTTTCTCAGAATTCCTGCTCTGCCTTCCTCGGCCTCGTCCCCGTGCTTGGCATGTTTTCACCCAACGGTCTTCCTTTCCAGTTATGACACAGACCTGGGTGTCTGTCATTGGATGAACGCACTATCACATGCTTCTAACATTCACAGTCATATCCTGTTCTAGTTGACTCTATGTAACCAGTTGAGTATAGACGGTGCCTCCTTCTTCCCAATCAGGTTTGTTAACCTTCAGCGGTTTAGATAACTCCAGCTTCAGGCCAGTTACAAACGCCGACACTTGCATCTATGTTTTTCGCTGTTACATGCTCGAGCCAAGTTATCCTGAATTGTTCTTCATAATCAGACACTTCTTCACTCATTTTCTGTTAACACAACACTATTTTACTTCAGTCTGTTTTGCTTGGTGTGTTCGCCGTGCACCACGATTGGATCTGGTTCCATCCCCATCGAGGTTTTGTCTGTCATCACCCAATCCGGCCAAGACATCAGTCATTAACATTCCACTTTGCCTCTTTGGAACCACAAAGGATAATATCTGTACACCGTCCAACAGGTGAAGCCCATAAACTCCTTTTAGGCGCTTCAAAATGTCCCACATCTTTGCTCCACTTTTCTTACGGTGACATACTTCTTTAGTCCATTTAACGATTTTTCTGGGTCTGCGGGTATATGGACAGCTATGTCACCATATTTGTTGTGGGTACGACTGAGCCCACCTCCATCTGTTGTTCTTTCAGACTCAATCTTCATCCTCTTATATTTGAGGGGGAAAAGGTTCTTGGCTGTTACTTCTTGTTCCTCATTCTCACAGTCCTCCTCCGATGGAGAAGACTCATCTCCCCCAAAGACGTCTTTCAGCTGTGTTGCCTGTACTTTGATTTAAAGTAAAGTTTATTTATTAGTGTCACAAGCAGGCTTACATTAACACTGCAATGAAATTACTGTGAAAATCCCCTAGTCGCCACACTCTGGCGCGCCTGTTTGGGACACTGAGGGAGAATTTAGCATGGCCAATGCACCTAACCAGCGCGTCTTTCGGACTGTGGGAGGAAACCGGAGCATCTGGAGGAAACCCACGCAGACATAGGGAGAACGTGCAGACTCCGCACAGAGAATGACTCAAGCCGGGAATTGAACGCGGATCTCTGGCGCTGTGAGGCAGCAGTGCTAACCACCATGCCACCGTGCTGCCCCATTGATTTGATTTGATTTATTATTGTCACATGTATTAGTATACAGTGAAAAGTATTATTTTTGCGCGCTATACAAAGCATACTGTTCATAGAGAAGGGAAGGAGAGGGTGCAGAATGTAGTGTTACAGTCATAGCTAGGGTGTAGAGAAAGATCAACTTAATGTGAGGTAGGTCCAGTCAAATGTTTGATGGCAGCAGGGAAGAAGCTGTTCTTGAGTCGGTTGCTACGTGTCCTCAAGACTTTTGTATCTTTTTCCTGATGGTTTTGTCATCCAGGGTTCCCTACTCCTGCCAGCCTTGCCCTTCATCCTAACAGGAACATATAGACCCTGAACTCTAGCTATTTAACTTTTAAAGTCCTCCCACTTGTCGGAGGTCCCTTTGCCTCAAACAAGCTAATCCAGTCAACCCTTGCAAGTCCCTGTCTAATTCCTTCAAAATTTGCCTTGCCCCAATTAGCTGTTCTACAAACTCTTTATGTCATCGCATCATTCAGAGGGGCACTGCCATTTTTCTCTGTAGTAGGTAGATGACTTTTGCTACTTTTTCCTGCCATCTTCAACTCTGAGTATTAGTGGGGTCTCGAGCTGGTTGGGGTAAAAAAATGATCATGGCCTAACCTTTAGACGAGGAGTGCAGTCAATGGGGGCCTCGAGCCGAAATGTCTAGACCAGGTGTCAGACAAATATGGAATCATATGAGCGGTCGAGTCACACAATGGAGGAGAACCTTTGTTAAGAGGGGTTCTTACCTCTCGGTGCCAATGGGTCCGTCAGTGCTCCTCACGATCGGTGATCCTGCCGACAACTCCACAATTGTTCGGTTCAAGAATTTGCCGAATTATTCAGTTCAAGAATTTGCCGAATTATTCAGTTCAAGAATTTGCCGACACCTCGTGGTCTGCTACAAGCATAGAGTTCATTAGAAGTTCCTTCTCTGCCTACGTTGTTTGTATCTTAAAGACTTGATTAGCTGTAAGTATTCGCATTCCAACCATTATTCATGTAAATTGAGTCGGTGTCTTTATATGCCCTGTTTGTGAACAGAATTCCCACTCACCTGAAGAAGGGGCTTGGAGCTCCGAAAGCTTGTGTGGCTTTTGCTACCAAATAAACCTGTTGGACTTTAACCTGGTGTTGTTAAACTTCTTACTGTGTTTACCCCAGTCCAACGCCGGCATCTCCACATCATTACATGATATTACCAGTCTCCTCCTTCTACTGTTCTCTCTTACACAGTCTTAATTAAACATTACTCCAGAGAACACCCATTTACATTCATTGGTTGATTAAGCACATTTGCAGAGGTGGCCGACACTAATTGGTTCTGACTTCTGATCATGCACTGTCCACGAGTTAGTGGTCTCTGCCAAGGTTAGCCAATCACAGTGCTGTGGGAGTAAGCAGCATGTTCCAGCATGTTGTAACATGAAGCCTCAGCACAAGTGAAACCTCAGCATGATTTATCCCATGAGAAAATGTTAGTACAAATGCATTGTGGAAAATGGTATAAAAATTATAAAAAATAAAATAAGACCATAAGACATAGGAGCAGAATTAGGCTATTCGGCCCATCAAGTCTTCTCCGCCATTCAATCATGGCTGATGTTTTTCTCATCCCCATTCTCCTGCCTTTTCCCCATAACCTCTAATCCTCTTATTAGTTGAGAACATATCTTTCTCTGTCTTAAAGACACTCAATGACCTAGCCTCCACAGCCTTCTGCGGCAAAGAGTTCCACAGATTCACCACTCTCTGACCGCAGAAATTCCTCCTCATCTGTTTTAAAGGATCGTCCCTTTAGCCTGAGGTTGTGCCCTCTGGTTCTAGTTTTTCCTACTAGTGGAAACATCCTCTCCACATCCACTCTATCCAAGCCTCGCAGTATCCTGTAAGTTTCAATAAGATCCCCCCTCATCCTTCTAAACTCCAACGAGTACAGAGCCAGAGTCCTCAGCCGTTCCTCATACGACGAGCTCTTCATTCCTCTTGTGAACCTCCTTTGGACTCTTTCCAAGGCCAGCACCTCCTTCCTTAGATATGGGGCCCAAAACTGTTCACAATATTCCAAAAGGGGTCTGACCAGAGCCTTATACAGCCAAATGGTTGGCTTCCAACAGGATCTCATAGAAACTTATAAAATTCTAACAGGGTTAGACAGGGTAGATTCAGAAAGAATGTTTCCAATGGTGGGGAAGTCCAGAACTAGGGGTCATAGTTTGAGGATAAGGTGCAAACCTTTTAGAACCAAAGTGAGGAGAAATGTCTTCACCTAGAGCGTGGTGCATGTGTGGAATTCACCAACATCAAAAGTAGTTGAGGTCAAAATGTTGTGTGATTTCACAAAGCAATTAGATATAGCTCTTGGGGCTAAAGAGATCAAGGGGTATGAGGGGGAAGAGAGGATCAGGATATTGAATTTGATGATCAAAATGAATGGTCGAGCAGGCTCAAAGAGCCAAATGGCCTACTCCTGCATCTAGTTTTTATGTTTCTAAAGGATATTAGTGAACCAGATGGGTTTTTACAACAATTGACAATGGTTTCATTCCAGATTTTTATTGATTTCAAATATCACCATCTGCCATGGGTGGGATTTGAACCCGAGTTCCCAGATCATGCCTGGGGTCTCTGGATTACCAATTCAGTGACAATACCACTACGCTCCACCTCCCCAAATATGCTCAGAGATAGGTGGCACGGTGGCTAGCACTGCTGCCTCACAGCAAGAAGTCTCACAACACCAGGTTAAAGTCCAACAGGTTTATTTGGTAGCAAATACCATAAGCTTTCGGAGCGCTGCCCCTTCGTCAGATGGAGTGAAAATCTGTTCTCCAACAGTGTCTCACAGCACCAGGGACCCAGGTTCAATTCCGGCCTCGGGTGACTGTCTGCGTGGAGTCTGCATGTTCTCCCCGTATCTGTGTGGGTTTCCTCTGGGTGCTCCAGTTTCCTCCCACAGTCCAAAGATGTGTGGGTTAGGTTGATTGGCCATGCTAAATTGCCCCTTAGGGTCAGGGGACTGGCTAGAGTAAATACATGGGGCTATGGAGATAGGGTCTAGTTGGGATTGTGATCAGTGCAGACTTGATGGACCAAATGGTCTTCTTCTGCAACGTAGGATTTTATGGTTCTATAGGCTGGTCTGTAGCATTAAAGGCCAGCATTCAGCATCAGTTGTTGAGTGAAGCCACACGTTAAGAAGGCTTTGGAAATTTGTCAGGACATGGAGATGGCTGCCAGTGATACTGGAGATATTCAACAGGCTAATGTCACTGAGATAACAAGAGGGGCATTTAGTGAAGAAATGTTGGGATGCAAAAGGCAAAGGCTGAGTAAGAAAATTTTAATTTGAGGAAGCCTCAAGCAGCTATGCACCATGTGGAAAGCTGGGAATAGGTAGAGGATGTCATTAACAAGCATCTGGATATGTTCAAGGATGAACTGGGTATATTGCGTGGTATTACAGTGAAGTTGTAAGCAGATCCTCAGGTTACTCCTCGTTTTTCAAGCCCAGGAAATGAGGTGGAGAGTGGAGGAGGAATTGGAATGGCTGCAAAGGCTCGGAATCATTGAGCCTATTCAGTTCTCTAGGTTTCCAAGTTAGAGGCTTATCCATTACCTCGGGTGGAAGATTTGTTTTCAATTCTGGAGATGTTCTCAAAACTGAACATGAGCCAGGCATATCAACAACTCTTGCTGCAGGAAGATTCAAAGTAGTACATGACCATCAGCATGCATAAAGGTTTGTTCAAGAACGATCATTTGCTTTTTGATGTATCTTCCAGTCCAGCGAGCTTTCAAAGGACAATGGACAACCTGTCACAAGGCATTCCTCATGTTGCAGTTTACTTAGATGACATCTTAAGTAGCTGGGGATGGATTAAAGAAGATAGCGGGAGTTGAAGCAGTGTCTCAGACTGACAGGAAGTGAGAAGTCATTTCCCCAAGAATTGGTGCTGAAACCACTGTTGGAAATTTACCAGATACATCAATATGACTTGGGAATTTGAGTCAAAACTTGCAGATCACATCAGATGGGGGTATTTTTTTAAAATCCATTCACAGGATGTGAGCGTCACTGTCAAGGCCAGTATTTATTGCCCGTCCCTAATTGCCCTTGAACTGAATAGCATGCTAGGCCATTTGCTGTGATCTGGAGTCACATGGAAGCCAGATCAGGTAAAGACGCCAGATTCCTTTCCCAAAGGGCATTAGTGATACAAAGGGATACAAAATTGGCTTCTAGAAGGTGGTTGTAGAGAGTTGTTTTTCAAACTGGAGGCCTATGGCTAGCGGTGTGCCTCAGGGATCACTGCTGGGTCCACTGTTATTTGTCATTTATATTAATGATTTGGATGAGAATATAGGAGGCATGGTTAGTAAGTTTGCAGATGACATTCAGATTGGTGGCATAGTGGACAGTGAAGAAAGTTATCTCCAATTGCAACGGGATCTTGATCAATTGGGCCAATGGGCTGACGAATGGCAGATGGAGTTTAATTTAGATAAATGCGAGGTGACGCATTTTGGTAGATTGAACCAGGGCAGGACTTACTCAGTTAATGGTAGGGCGTTGGGGGCAGTTACAGGACAAAGAGATCTAAGAGTACATGTTCATAGCTCCTTGAAAGTGGAGTCACAGGTGGACAGAGTGGTGAAGAAGGCATTCGGCATGCTTGGTTTCATTGGTCAGAACATTGAATACAGGAGTTGTTGAAGCTGTACAAGACATTGGTAAGGCCACAATTGGAATAGTGTGCGCAATTCTGGTCACCCTATTATAGAAAGGATATTATTACACTAGAAAGCGTGCAGAAAAGATTTACTAGGATGCTACCGGGACTTGATGGATTGAGTTATAAGGAGAGGCTGGATAGACTGGGACTTTTTTCTCTGGAGCATAGGAGACTGAGGGGTGATCTTATAGAGGTCTATAAAATAATGAGGGGCACAGATCAGCTAGATAGTCAATATCTTTTCCCAAAGGTAGGGGAGTCTAAAACTAGAGTGCATAGGTTTAAGGTGAGAGGGGAGAGATACAAAAGTGTCCAGAGGGGCAATGTTTTCACACAGAGGATGATGAGTGTCTGGAACAAGCTGCCAGAGGTAGTAGTAGAGGCGGGTACAATTTTGTCCTTTAAAAAGCATTTAAATAGTTAAATGGGTACGATGGGTATAGAGGGATATGGGCCAAATGCGGGCAATTGGGATTAGCTTCGGGGTTTTAAAAAAAAAGGGCAGCATGGACAAGTTGGGCTGAAGGGCCTACTGTAAACCTCTATGACTCTAGTGAACCAAATGGGTTTTACTATACTTGACAATGATTTCATGGTCATCATTAGACTTTTAATTCCAGATTTTTCACCATCTGCCATGGTGAGATTTGAACCTGCGTCCCTGGATTGCTAGTCCAGCAGCAATACCACTATGTTACTGCCTCCCCATACACAAGTAATATATAAACAGAATGTAAGAGCTTCTTTAAATATATAAAAAGGAAGGGAGAGACCATAGGCCCCTTAGAGAATGGGAAGCAGGAAATGGCAGAGGAATCAGTCTTCATGGTGGAAGACAGTTGCAATTTCTTTTAATTCCACATTTTTATAGAATTCAAATTTAATGGTGGTGTTCAAACCTGGGTCCTCAGTGCATTACCTTGAGTCTCTGGATTACTAGTCCAGCAACAACATCACTACGCACCCGCTTCCCATTGTCTCAATCAGATAGAGCAAGGGGGCCAGCGCTCACCTAAACATCAATTCACAACTGTTCTTTGTTTCCCTCACTTAGCCAATTCCTTATCCATATTGCTATTGTCCCTTCTATTCCATGAGCTAACTTTGCTCAGTGGTGTGGCACTGATCAAATGTATTTTGGAAGTCCATGTACACCACATCAGCAGCATTTCCCTAACCAACCCTTAGGGATATGAGCACTGCAGCAGGTTGTGTTTTTACTGCAGGTTTTCAGCACCTGCAGTATCTAATTGTGATTCGATTCGAGCTGGAAAGACTACAACTCCCAGCGTCCTCGAATGTGCGCACGCGCACTCAGCCCATAATGGGCGGGGTTACACTTACGTGCGCTGCGCGGCCCCGCTCCGCGGAAGGTTGCCCCGGCACCAGGCACGCGCGGAGCGAGGCAGGGGCGCGCGTGCGGGAGCGCGCGGCCCTCGTGGGCTCCCAGTCAGTTCGAGTGGCGGCGGCGGCGGGCGAGCTCGAGCGCTTCCTCCGCGTCCCGTCCGCCAGCAGCCCGAGGCCCCAAAATGCCCATCTTACTCTTCCTGATTGACACGTCCGCCTCCATGAACCAGCGCAGCCACCTGGGCACCACCTTCCTGGACATCGCCAAAGGCGCCGTGGAGATCTTCATGAAGGTAACGCGGGAAACAAAGTCACATTTGAAAGCTAACGGTTCCCGCCCGCCGGCCCTCACCCGCCCCCCCCTTCCCGCACCGGGCTCCCCACATCTCCCACACCGGGCCCGCTCTCACCCGACTCTCTCTGTCTCTTCACAGCTCCGGGCCCGGGACCCCGCCAGCCGCGGCGACAGGTACATGTTGGTGACGTTCGATGAGCCGCCTTACGGCATCAAGGTGAGGGCTTCAGCCGGGAGGGAGGGGGTTAAGCCCGGCCGCGGGGAGCCGGGAAACCGCCCCGGGGGGTTGGAAAGAGGGGCGGGTTGCGGGGGGGGAGCCGGGAAACCGTCCGGGCTTCAACATGGCGCCGCTTTCTTTGTATGGCGCCTGCGTGACGTCACCTGTTCATAAACCGGAAACGTCTGAACAGCAAATGGCAGAACCCTTTTAGAGTATTGCTAGGTAGAGGGATCTGGGTGTACATGTACACAGGTCACTGAAAGTGGCAATGCAGGTGGGGAAGGTAGTCAAGAAGGCATACGGCATGCTTGCCTTCATCGGCCCGGGCATTGAGTTTAAAAATTGGCAAGTCATGTTGTAGCCTTATAAAACCTTAGTTAGGCCGCACTTGGAATATAGTGTTCAATTCTGGTCGCCACACTACCAGAAGAATGTGGAGGCTTTGGAGAGGGTATAGAAAGGATTTACTAGGATGTTGCCTGGCATAGCTCTGTGGAGAGGTTGGAGAAACTTGGTTTGTTCTCACTGGAACGACGGAGGTTGAGGGGCGACCTGATAGAAGTCTACAAGATTATGAGGGGCATGGACAGAATGGATAATCAGAAGCTTTTTCCCAGGGAGCATTAGTTTAAGGGGCAAGATTGAAAGGAGATGTACGAGGCAAGCTTTTCACAGACTGTGGTGGGTGCCTGGAACTCACTGCTGGGAAGGTGGTGTGAGCAGATACAATAGTGACTTTTATGGGGTGTCTGGACAAATACACGAATAGAGGGATATGGTCCCCCGGAAAGGTAGGGTGTTTTATTCCAGGCAGGCAACATAGTCGGTGCAGGCGTGGAGGGCCAAAAGGCTGTAATTTTCTTTGTTTGTCATCCACAACTTTACTCACAATGGCAGCCATCATCTTGATGCATCGCCAGAGGGCGTGTCTGCTCACCAACTCAACCCACTCCGAACAAGGCCCCACCATGGCTGATCCAATGAGTATTTTCTTGACTTTACTCGGCTCCCCATCATCTCAATTTAACTGGAATCTTCCAGGAGCATAGCCCAGAGTATACACGCAGGATTAAATAATTATGGGTTGTGCATCAGGATAGATAAAAGGGTTAAAAGATGAGTGTCAGGTATATTTTTTTAAAATGCTGAAAATATACAGCAGCAAAGTCTTACCAGGGATGAATAGCTGATGAACAGTCACCCACATTGTTACAGCATGCAAACTGGGATCAAAGCTTGCAGAGCAGCCCAGTTCTGAAAGAAATTCACTTGTTCTATAATTTTGATTGCAAGGATATTCTCAATTTATTGTGCAAGTTTGATAGGAGTTTACCTCTTATTCAAACTGGAGTGTGTCTGTAAGAGGATCCATAAACAGTATATTATTTGAAAATCTAATGCTACGAGCAATAGCATTCTTTTCCTTTTGGGTGTTGGTACGCGGTGCCAAGAGGTATAATAGTTCCTCTTTGGGTTTCCAAACCAGTATCTGAGACAAGTTGTGTTTCCAGCTTGCTGTTGACCCTATCTATTGGAAACCCTGAATCTAAACAAAACTGACCGTCTGAGAGATATTATGGATCTCTGAAATAGGTGGGCTTCCCCTGAACTTCTAAACTCAAATTTAATATCAAGTGTCAGGTAGGAGGCAAAACTGCCTGCTGGAGGGCGACTGGTTGCAGCATTCTGCACCAGCTGTGCAGTTTTGCTTGTGCAGAATGACTCTGTGTAGTAATCCAGTACTGGCTCCCTCAAACAGGTGCTGAGGCTAGGGATCAGTTGAAAATTTCAAAAGTGAGAGAGACTTTTATTAGGCAAGAGTATTAAAGGATTATGGAGGGCACTAAAGGGTTATAGGCTGGCAGACTACAAGAATGAAATAGAGAATCTGGTGAACTGGTACGGCAACAATAATCTCTCCCTCAATGTCAACAAAACTAAGGAGATTGTCATCGACTTCAGGAAACCTAAAGGAGAACACGTCCCTGTCTACATCAACGGGGACGAAGTAGAAAGGGTCGAAAGCTTCGATTTTTTTTTTAGGTGTCCTGATCACCAACAACCTATCCTGGTCCCCACATGCCGACACTTTAGCTAAGAAAGCCCACCAAAGCCTCTACTTTCTCAGAAGACTAAGGAAATTTGGCATGTCAGCTACGACTCTCCAACCTTTACAGATGCACCATAGAAAGCATTCTTTCTGGTTGTATCACATCTTGGTATGGCTCCTGCTCTGCCCAAGACCACAAGGAATTACAAAAGGTCGTGAATGTAGCCCAATACATCACGCAAACCAGCCTCCCATCCATTGACTCTGTCTATACTTCCCACTGCCTCAGCAAAGCAGCCAGCATAATTAAGGACCTCACGCACTCAGGACATTCTCTCTTGCACCTTGTTCCGTCGGGAAAAAGATACAAAAGTCTGAGGTCACGTACCAACCGACTCGAGAGCAGCTTCTTCCCTGCTGCTGTCAGATTTTTGAATGGACTTACCTTGATCTTTCTCTACACCCTAGCTATGACTGTAACACTACATTCTACACTCTCTTGTTTCCTTCTCTATGAACAGTGTGCTTTGTGTAGCGCACAAGAAACAATACTTTTCACTATGTTAATACATGTGACAATAAATCAAATCAAGCTTGAAGGAAAGAAGCTCGACAATGAGAAATTAATTGAAGAAATAAAAACAGTAAAATTGACAGCAGAATCAGCAATTCAGACACAAAGAAACTGAGATTACATACCAGAATAAGATTCTGAATTGGTCATGCAAATGAAAAAGCAACAAGCATGTATGGAACAGCTCCATGCAAGCCCATATTTGGAACTGTACATGGTTAAAGCCGACCAATAAAAGTTTCTCTGTTTGCACACACAAACTTCAAGATCTCATCAATGAGCTATCGAGAAATGTTTTCAAACTTGTAAGCACCGAAATCTCTGATCTACCTGTTAAAGACACAATTAATGTTTCTGTGGAGATAGAAGAGGCACCTGTTATTGCAATTCCAGTTAATGTTGATCCTGTGGAAGCATCATCTCAGACTATTGAATTACACTCTACAAGAAATACAAAAACCCCTCAAAGACTTGATTTATAATAGTCCAATTCCTGTATAATGTTTAGTTTGAATTTGGAATTGAGTAACTTTGACTTGAAGAATGTATGAAAGAATTAAAAGGGGAGGGATGTGGTGATTATCCCTTTAAGGATAACACAGCAGAAGGCGGTCACCTGGCTTGACGGATTAATTGGGACTGAGAGTGGGTAATCACCCCAGCAGTGGAGTTTTCTTAGGCAAAAGACAGTCTGAAGGCGTGCAAGTACTGGAGCTCCACAGTGGCTGGTGAGGCGGCAGGCCTCTGTACAGTTTTTCCTTATTAATAAAATCCTTTGTGTTAAAGTGGGAGTCTTGATGCATGTGTAGTATTTGCCGCCTTTTTCTCAATCTGTCACTAATTCTAAAGATTAAGGGTTTTGTAATGAGAGAACCTGCCTGTGTCACTGAGGGGTAAGGAAACTTTTCTAAAGTCAGTACAGTGTAGTAATGTCTGCCTCAGTTGATATCAAACCTTGTGCAATTGTGGTGATAACATTATCGGCTTGATATGATTTAGGAAGTCTTATGACAACCGTGTGACTTTTAGTCAGAATCTCCCATCGGTTTATTGAAAAGAGATGTTAAAAGGTTTACAAGGATTGAGGTGTAGTGTAGAGTTTCAAAAGTTACTATTTCAAACACTTCTTCATATATCTTCCAGGATTTAAACCAACCATTTAAGTGTGAATGACAGAAAACTGTTGCTGCATCTTAAGGAATTCTTATTATTCAGATACAGATCTCTTGCCAGCAAAGGACAGCAACATTATTTCACATTTATGTTTAACTTTAGTAGTGTAACTTCCTGAGGTGCTTCAAAGGATGGAACTGGCTGGTAAGCAGTAATCAGAAAGGTGACTCAAAAGCATGGTTAAGGAAATGGGGTTAAAGGGGTGGCGGGGAAGCTGGTGAGGAGAGAATAATGAAGGAAGGAGTTGCAGAGAGCAGACGCCTCTGTCGGGGAAGTGGAGTGAATGCAATGCAAGCATCTGGCACCTCAAGACTGCTCCGTCACTTGATTAGATCATGGTTGATCTGATTGTGACCTCAACTCCACTTTCCTAACATGCCACACACAATCCTAGATTCTTTGTCCATCACAAATTTACATAACATGGCCAAGAGCCATGAGGAAAAAAAAATTCTCATCTCAGTCTTTAATAATCTAGACGCAAATCTCCCATTAATGTACACTCAACAGCAACAGACCCAGCACTGATCAATGCGATACACTACTGGATACATGTTTACAAAGAATACTTTTACCATCACCCTCTGCCTGCTGCCACTAAGCCAAATTGCCCTGGATCCCATGGACTCTTACCTTCTTGATCAGTCTCCCATATTGGACCTTGTCAAGGCCTTACTTAAGTCCATGTAGACTACATCAGCTGCACTGCCCTCATCTATACACCTAGTTGAAAATTCAATTAAATTTGTCATTCATGATTTCCCCTTGATGTAGCCATGCTGACAATCCTTGATTAACCCTTGTCTCTCCAAGATTGAAGATTGGAAAAAGTTCTGAGAGACAGAATCAATAATTTCCCTACCACTGATGTTAAACTCACTGGCCTGTAATTACCTGGTTTATCCTTACTTCCCTTCTTGAATAATGGTACTACATTAGCTGTCCTCAAGTCCTCTGGTACCTCTCTTGTGGTCAGAGGATTTGAAAATTAGCGGCAGAGCCTCTGCAATAAAGAACAAAGAACAATATAGCACAGGAACAGGCCCTTCGGCCCTCCAAGCCCGTGCCGCTCCCTGGTCCAAACTAGACCATTCTTTTGTATCCCTCCATTCCCACTCCATTCATCTCCTCCTTTGCCTCACAGAGCAGCCTGGGATACATCTCATCTGGGTTGGGGTTTTATCTACTTTTAAGCCCACTAAAACTGCTAATACCTCCTCCCTTCCAATACTAATTTTTTTCAGTTACATCACAGTTCCCCATCCCTACTTTCTACACTTTCATCGTCCTTCTCCGTAGTGAACACCAGATGAAAAAAACTATTTTAGAACCTCACCTACATCTTCCGACCACATAAAAATGAAGGATAGAAAAGGCAGGATTCGGGGACCATGGATGACAAAGGAAATTGTAAGCTTAGTTAGAAGGAAAAAGGAAAGGATCTAGGCATCTAAAAACTGATGAAGCCCTTGAGTACAGTGAAAATAGGAACTTAAACGTGGAATTAGGAGGGCTGAAAGGGGCCATAAACTGCCTTTAGCAAACAGGGTCAAGGAGAATCCTAAGGCTTTATATGCGTATATGAGGAGCAAGAGAAAGAGTAGGTCTACTCAAGGACAACGGAGGGAAGTTATGAGTAGAACCACAGGAAGTGGGTGAAGTCATTAATGAGTACTTTGTATTGGCATTCACCAAGGAGAAGGGCATGACAGATGTTGAAGTCAGGGATAGGTGTGTGAACGCTCTTGAGAATGTCAATATATCAAAGGATATATGTTGGGTATCCTAAATTGCATTAAGGTAGACAAGTCCTCGGGGCCAGATGGCATATATCCCAGGTTACTGTGGGAGGCAAAGGAAGAAATAGCTGGGGCTTTAACAGATAGCTTCACATCCTCTTTGACCACAGTGAGGTTCCAGAGGACTGGAGAATAGCCAATGTTGTTCCCTTGTTTAAGAAAGGAAGCAGGGATAATCCAGGAAATTATACGCCGGTGAGCCTGACATCAGTGGTGGAGAAGCTTTTGGAGAAGATACTGAGGGACAGGATATATGCACATTTGGAAGAAAACGGACTAGTTAGTGACAGGCAGCATGGTTTTGTACAGGGAAGGTCATGTCTCACCAACTTGATGAGGTTTTCTGAAGGGGTGACAAAGATAAGTGAAGAGGGAAGGAGGCCTGTGAATGTAGTTTATATGGACTTTGGTAAGGCGTTTGACAAGGTCCCACATGGCAGAATAGTACAAAAACTAAAAGCACATGGGATTCAGGGTGGGCTGGCTGGATGGATACAGAACTGGCTTGATTATAGAAGATAGAGTAGCAGCGGTGGATGGATGTTTTTCAGAATGGAAATCTGTAGATAGTGATATTCCGTAGGGATCAATGCTGGGACCCTCTGTTTGTAGTATATTTAAATGATCTGGAGGAAAATGTGGGTGGTCTGATTAGTAAGTTTGTGAATGACACAAAGATTGGCGGAGTTGCTGATAGTGCTGGGGATTGTTAGAGGATACAACAGGATATAGATAGATTGGAGACTGGGGCACAGGAATGACAGATGGAGTTTAATCCGGACAAATACGAGGTGATGCATTTTGGAGGATCAAATTTAGGTGTGAATTATACTGTAAATGGCAGAACCGTTAGGAACATTAACATACAGAGGGATTTGGGCGTGCAGGTCCACAGTTCCCTAAAAGTGACAACACAGGCCAAGGTGATTAGGAAAGCATATGGCACGCCTGCCTGCATCAGCCAGGGCACTGAGTACAGGAGTTGAACACTTTACTCTCTACAGAGTTTGTCTGGGAAATCATGTTGCAGCTATGTAAAGGCTTGGTTAGGCCGCATTTGGAGTATTGCATGCAGTTCTGATCACCACACTACCAGAAAGCCGTGGAAGCTTTGGAGAGAGTGCAAAGAAGGTTCACCAGAATGTTGCCTGGTCTCGAGGGTTTGGCTATGAGGAGAGGTTGAGTAAACTAGGATTGTTTTCACTGGAAAGACAGAGGCTGAGGGGAGACCAGATAGATGTCTACAAAATTATGAGAGGCATAGACAGGATGGATAGTCAGAGGCTTTTTCCTTGGGTGGAAGTATCAATTACAAGGGGGTTCAAGGTGAGAGAGGGAAAAGTTTAAGGGAGATGTGCTGGGGATGTTTTTCATGCAGCGAATCATGGGTGCCTGGAACGTGCTGCCAGAGGAGGTGGTGGAAGCAGGCACATTAGCAACATTTGAGAGGCACCTGGATGGGTACATGAATAAGGAGGGAATAGAGGAATATGAACCGAATAAGGGCAGAAGGTTTTTTCTTAGTTTAGTTAGGGCATCATGATTGGCACAGGCTTGGAGGGCTGAAGGGTCTGTTCCTGTGCTGTACTATTCTTTGTTCACATGCACATTGCCACTTTGGTCTTTGACAGACCCTAGCCATTCCCCGGTTACCCTCTTTCCCTTAATATACTTATAGGACACCTTGGGATTTTCCTTTATTTTGCCTGCTGGTGTTTTTTCATGCCCCCTCTTTGCTCTCCTGATTTCTTTATTAAGCTCCCCCCGCACTCCCTATACTCTACAGATTCCATGGTTTTGAGCCTCTCTATCTCCCATAAACCTCTGTTTTTTCCCCAATCCAATCCTGATATTCCTTGACATCCAGGGTTCTCTGGACCTTTTGGTCCTGCCCTTTATCTTTACAGGAGCATGTTGGCTGTGCACCCTCTCTATTTCCTTTTTGAATGACTCCCACTGTTATGTGGATTTTCCTACAAGTATGCTCCTCGTCCACTTTGGCCAGATCCCGCCTTATCCTATTAAAATTGGCCTTCCCCCAATTCAGAACCTTTATTTCTGGTCCGTCTTTGCTCTTTTCATAACTACCTTAAATCTGACTGAGTTATGGCCACTGTCACCGAAATGTTCCCCACTGACACTTCTACCACCTGTCTGACTTCATTCCCTAAAATTAGGGCCAGTGCCGCCTCTCTTGTTGGACTTTCCACACACTGGCTCAAAAAGCTTTCCTAAATGCATTTTAAGAATTCCATCAGATAAGCCTTTTACACTTTGACTATCCCCAATTAATATTGGAGAAGTTGTAGCAACATCTTACTATTATGCTAAATTTCCCTTGCACTAAATGCCAACGTTACATTGCCTAATCACTTGGTGCACTTACATGCTAACATCTTGTGGTTTATGTACCAGAACACCCAGATTTTATTTATTTATTAGTCATATTATCACTGCAATGAAGTTATTCTGAAAATCCCCTAGTCACCACACTCCGGCGCCTGTCTGGGTACACTGAGGGAGAATTTAGCATGGCCCTTGCACCTAACCAGCATAATCTTTCAGATTATGGGAGGAAACCCACGCAGACACGGAGAAAACGTGCAGACTCCGCACAGTGACCCAAGCCAGGAATCGAACCCGGGTCCCTGGTGCTGTGAGGCAGCAATGCCAACCACTGCCACCGTGCTGCCAAATTCCTCTGTAGATTCCTCTACCATAGAGTTCTGCAGCCTCTTTCCATTTAAATAATATGCTGCTTTTCTATTCTTGTTGCCAAAGTGGACAAGTTCACAACTTCCCAATTTATACCCCTCTGCCAAATTTCTGCCCACTTACTTAAGCTAGCTACATATGTTAATATGCAGGAAACCTGCCCTCCGCAGGCAAAAGGAATATGTTCAAGGATTGTGTCTTTTTGAATTAAACAAAACTATGGGGGACACTAGCTTTCCATTACTTTCTTCATGGCAACGCCGTGGCAAATCACAATAGGTGTGCAAACCAATCCACGTCCCTTTTCTCGTGTAGTATAAATAGTTGTGATCTTTTGAAATTTGGCATTCTTGCTTTTGTTCTGAGTGCAAGACCAAAAGTTTTGGCAGCATGTTCCTCTTTTTAGCATCATTCATTGTTTTTAAAGGCGGTCCCCTCCCAGTTGAGTCTGCTAGAGAAGTCCCTGTGATGTCATTTTGCACAGGAATATTGACACCAGTTGCTTGACAGTTCCAGGTGGGGCAGCATAAAGTTTTTGCAGCAACATTTTTTTATAACTTGTTGGTGACCCTCTGATTCAAACCTCTCGTGCTGCAACCTGAGGTTTGATTTATTAATAGAAAACTCTTTGGTAAGAGTTGGATTTAACATTTTGGCAACATGATTTTGAATTTGGCACCTTTTAGAATGGATGCAATTGTCAGACACATTCAAACTCTGTAGAGAGTAAAGTGTTCATTGGTGCTATTCATTCAGGACAAAGTTGATTTGCCATCCGATAAAGCTGCAGAGACAGGTTGTTCCTTATTGAATTTCACATTATAGTGATTATATGGAAGAGCATGTCCAATGGCCATTAGATGATGTAATTATTTTGCAGGCTGGCTGGAAAGAAAACCATGCGACTTTCATGAATGAGCTGAAGAATCTGCAGGCCACAGGCCTGACCACGCTTGGGCAAGCTCTGCGCGCATCCTTCGATTTGCTCAATCTGAACCGTCTAGTTTCTGGGATAGATAATTATGGCCAGGTAAGTACAGTTAGATATTTTTATTAAATCCCCTGGCTGCTTGAACTCCTTCCAGTTATTAACTGAGTTTTTGTAATTGTTACCTGTGACATTTGTGGTGTTTAAAGTTAGAATACACCTTTTAAAATTAAACCTTTTCTTGAGTCTGAGGATTTAAAAATGGATGATATTTTCATTCCGTACTGAAATTTGGGTCCTGTAGCCCAATTATAAATAAAATATTTTTGCTGAGTCTGTCATTTTGTGGAAATTAATTTGCTGTATAACATCAACTAAACTTGTAGCCCAGGATTGTGTACAAGGTGGTGAATAAACTGAGTGTTGCAGGAAGGAAACTGGGAAAAGTGGCACTACTGAATGCAGAATCTGTGTCTAGTTGATGGTCAGTGCTGTAAATGGTGCAGGATCTCAACTTTGTATAAAGTTAGAAGATCATAGAATCCCTACAGCACAGAAGGAGACCATTCGGCCTATCAAGTCTGTACTGACCACAGTCCCACCCAGGCCCTATTCCCATAACCCCACACATTTACTCTGCTAATCCCCCTTAGAAGATCTCATCTATCAACTGAAATTTCTGGAGTTTTTGTCATGCCCCTTTATGTTGCCATGGCAACTTTCAGACCCAATTTGTTCCACACGAGTGCAATATTCAGTTGTATAACATAGCCACAATTGTTTGCACAGATTATTTTGATGCCATCTTCCTTATATAGAAGGTGCAGATGGTAAAAGGGTAGGTGTTAGAAATAGAATTGTAGCTGCCAAAAATCAGTATACTGAGAATTCATCAACAAGTTCAGTTTTGTGATTAATCCATAGGGGAAAGCTACTGCTAGGAGTTAGCACTTTCCCTTCCGGTGACTAGTGGAGTTCCGCAGGGGTCAGTGTTGGGACCGCAACCTTTCCCTTTATACATCAGTGATCTAGATGAAGGCTAAGTTTGCAAATAATACAAAGATAGGTGAAGGGACAGATAGTATTGAGGAGGCAGGGAGGCTGCAGAAGGACTTGGACAGGTTAGAAGAGTGGCAAATAGAATACAATGTGGGAAAGTGTTAGATTATGCACTTTGAAGCATAGAATCCGACAGTGCAGGAGGCCATTCGGCCCATCAAGTCTGCACTGACCACAGTCCCACCCAGGCACCATCCCCACAACCCCATGCATTTACCCTAGCTAGTCCCCCTAACACTAAGGGGCAATTTAGCATGGCCAATCCATCTAACCTGCACATCTTTGGTAGGAAGATTAGAGGCGTAGACTGTTTTCTAAATGTTTTATTTTTTATTTTATTTATTAGTCACAAGTAGGCTTACATTCACACTGTAATGAAGTTACTGTGAAAATCCCCTAAAATGGGGAGAGAATTCAGAAATTGGAAGTGCAAAATGACTTAGGAGTCCTAGTTCTGGATTCTCTTAATATTAACTTGCAGGTTCAGTTGGCAGTTAGGCAAATGCAATGTTAGCATTCATTTCGAGAGGACTAGAATACAAAAGCAGGAATGTACTGCTGAGGCTTTATAAGGGTCTGGTCAGACCCCATTTGGAATATTGTGAGCAGTTTTGGGCTCTGTATCTAAGGAAGGATGTGCTGGCCTTGGAGAGGATTCAGAGGAGGTTCACAAGAATGATCCCAAGAATGACCGGGGGGGGCGGGGGGGACATTTTAAAAAAAAAGTTTATTTATTAGTCACAAGCAGGCTTGCGTTAACACTGTAGTGAAGTTACTGTGAAATAGTCACCGCACTCCCAACGCCTGTTTGGGTACATTGAGGGAGAATTTAAACATGGCCAATGCACCTAACCAGCACGTCTTTCAGACTGTGGGAGGAAACCGAAGCACCCAGAGGAAACCCACGCAGACACGGGGAGAATGTGTAGACTCCGCACAGACAGTCACTCAAGCCTAGCTCAAGTCTTCAGATGAAGAAGCTGTGCAGCAAGATTTAAACTCCTGGCATCCCCATCGGGTAGCATGCGAGAGTCCTGAGTGCTCCTCTTCATTCTCTTCCTCACAGAGTGCTCATCACAAGAGCCAGTTACCCTCACTCCCAAGCACATCAACTTCAAGTCCTTCCTCCAATGAAGATGACACCAGCATTTCCCAAAGAGACTCCTTTAGGCATGAGTCAAAACGCCTGGGATTATCAATGGAATATGCACAGTAAGAAGTCTCTCAACACCAGGTTAAAGTCTGACAGATTTATTTGTTAGCATGAGCTTTCGGAGTGCTGCCCCTTCGTCAGGTGAATGGAGAGTTGGGTTCACAAACAGGGCATATATAGACACAGACTCAATGACAAGATAATGGTTGGAGTGCGAGTCTTAACAGATAATCAAGCCTTTACAGGTGCAGACAACGCGAGTGGAGAGAGGGTTAAGCACAGGTTAAAGAGGTGTGAATTGTCTCAAGCCAGGACAGTTAGTGAGATTTTGCAAGCCCAGGCAAGTCGTCGGGGTTACAGGTAGTGTGACGTGAACCCAAGATCCCGGTTGAGGCCATCCTCGTGTGCGGAACTTGGCTATCAGTTTCTGCTCGGCGATTCTGCGTTGTCGTGTGTCTTGAAGGCAGCCTTGGGGAACGTTTACCCGAAGACCTCTGACTGCTAAAGTGTTCCTCGACAGGAAGGGAACACTCTTGCCTGATGATTGTCGAGCAGTGTCCATTCATCCGTTGTAGCGTCTGCATGGTCTCGCCTCGGGACATCTTTTCCTGCAGCGTGTCAGGTAGACAACGTTGGCTGAGTCGCAAATGTACCGTGTACTTGGTGGATGGTGTTCTCACTTGAGATGATGGCATCTGTGTCGATGATTCGGCACGTCTCGCAAAGAGTGCTGTGGCAGAGTTATGTGGTGTCATGGTCACTGTTCTGAAGGCTGGGTAGTTTGCTGCGAGCAATGGTCTGTTTGAGGTTGCACGGTTGTTTGAAGGCAAGTATTGGGGGTGTGGGGATGGCCTTAGCGAGATGTTTGTCTTCATCGATGACATGTTGAAGGCTTCGAAGATGATGTCGTAGCTTCTCCGCTCTGGGGAAGTACTGGATAATGAAGGGTACTCTGTCCGCCATGTCCGTGTGTCTTTAGAACCTGGCTACTCCCCTGCTGAAGGCTGGATAGTTTGCTGCGGCGAACAATCACTGAAACAACATGATGACATCAAGTTCCATCCCACCATCAGACTCTCATGGAGGCCGAATGGCCTCTTTCTGTACTGTAGGGTTTCTATGATTTCTATGAACAGCCTCTTTCGTCTAGGCTTCATTCTAGCAAAGTTATCTATTACTTTATTATAATCTACCTCAGTAGCCAACTGTCTTTCAATGGAGACCAAAGCTAACCTATGTCCGCGTTGTCTTCTGAGGAGGTCGTGCAGTTTTTTGCTGTGGAGCGTCGGAATTGTTGATCGATGAGTCGAGCGCCATGTCCTATTCTTACAAGGGCATCTTTCAGCGTCTAGTTGTCTGTTGCGTTCCTCCTCATCTGAGCAGATCTTGTGTATACGGAGGGCTTGTCCATAGGGGATGGCTTCTTGAACGTGTTTTGGGTGGAAGCTGGAGAAGTGGAGCATCGTGAGGTTATCCGTAGGCTTGCGGTACAGTGAAGTGCTGAGGTGACCGTCCTTGATGGAGATGCATGTGTCCAAGAATGCAACCGATTCCGGAGAGTAGTCCATGGTGGGATGGAACTTGTTGATGTCATCATGTTGTTTCAGTGATTGTTCACCGCAGCAAACTATCCAGCCTTCAGCAGGGGAGTAGCCAGGTTTTAAAGTTGGGGGAGCGAGCACATAAAAAAGGCGCCACAACGCATACCAAATAATTTTAAATTCATTATACATTTTTATTTTGTATTTAAAATCAAAACATAATAAAAACATGTGTGTTCTTTAATTATTTTACATTTTAAACGTAAAATGAAAACAAAACGAAGCAATATGAAAAAGGTATGAAGCAGCTACAACAGCACGGTAGCACAGTGGTTAGCACTGCTGCTTCACAGCTCCAGGGACCTGGGTTTGATTCCGGCCTCGGGTCACTCTGTGGAGTTTGCACCTTCTCCTCGTGTCTGCGTGGGTTTCCTCCGGGTGCTCCGGTTTCCTCCCACAGTCCAAAGATGTGCGGGTTAGGTTGATTGGCCATGCTTAAAAATTGCCCTTAGTGTCCTGAGATGTGTAGGTTAGAGGGATTAGTGGGTAAATATGTAGGGATATGGGGGTAGGGCCTGGGTGGGATTGTGGTCGGTGCAGACCCGATGGGCCGAATGGCCTCTTTCTGTACTGTAGGGTTTCTATGATTTCTATGAACAGCCTCTTTCGTCTAGGCTTCATTCTAGCAAAGTTATCTATTACTTTATTATAATCTACCTCAGTAGCCAACTGTCTTTCAATGGAGACCAAAGCTAACCCAGACAATCTATCCTCGCCCATTGTAGAACGAAGGTAGGACTTTGTGTTGGAGCCGGCTAAAGGATCGTTCCACAACTGCGCTAGTTATTGGTAAGGTCAGAAAAATGTGGTACAATGTGGACAGGTTAGGATAAGTGGAACACATGTCATTGACGATCATGAATTTTAGTACATTGTTGATGGTCAGTTTCTCGACACTTGAATTTGCCTTACTGCTAGTGCTCATTATCTCTTTCTGTCCCACCCAGATAGTTTCTTCATAGTGTTTTTCTCCATGGCATCCCTTATCAGAAAAAAAATCATAGAAATCATAGAAACCCTACAGTGCAGAAGGAGGCCATTCGGCCCATCGAGTCTGCACCGACCACAATCCCACCCAGGCCCTACCCCCACATATTTTACCCGCTAATCCCTCTAACCTACGCATCCCAGGACTCTAAGGGGCAATTTTTTTTTTAACCTGGCCAATCAACCTAACCCGCACATCTTTGGACTGTGGGAGGAAACCGGAGCACCCGGAGGAAACCCACGCAGACACGAGGAGAATGTGCAAACTCCACACAGACAGTGACCCGAGCCGGGAATCGAACCCGGGATCCTGGAGCTGTGAAGCAGCAGTGCTAACCACTGTGCTACCGTGCCGCCCATTTAGTTTTTCTAGGCAATCTTAACAATAGACATATAACACCCTCATAATAAAACGAAAAAGCAACAACTTGCCTTTGCAATATATATGCCATAAACTAAATTGAACAACCCCGTAATCCATATCGCCTTTCTCACTTTGCTCCCGCTGAGCACGCGTGGCAGGGCGTGTGCACTTGTACCCTCCAGAAACTGGCAATCATGGCCAGTTTCTAGTTCAGCTTTGGAGTAGTTAATTCTAATGATACACAGTATTGAATGAATGGTGACTTAAACTATAAATTACGCGTTGAATATTTTCACTAAACCATTCCTGCGATGTCATACTCTTGTTCTTGATCTTTGCCCTGTACTTAAATGAGACGGTTTATTTAAATTAAAGCTGCCAATGTTGGACTCTGTAGTGGTTTAAATTCTTCAAGTGATAATCACCAAATCTATTTACTCACCCAATCTCGGCTGGTGATGTCCGTCGGCGAGGGATGCTTGGTCTCGACTGCCTGTTCGTCGCGGTGGCTGCATATTTATGTCCTTGGCGGCCTCTGCAGTTATCCTCGTGATTGCATGCCCTCTCGGGAGATTGCATGCCTTCCTTGCTGCCTGAAGTCCCCACATCCGTATCGCATCCTGCGATTGCAGTACACGGATCAAGGACTTCAGATCTCGGGAAGAGATCTGAGGGGCCCGTGAGGAACACCCCATTGAAAAGGCGCCACTTTTGAAGAATGTGCTCAGGGGGAACGGTCGCTCCCCCTGCTCCCCCTCTAGCTACGCCACTGGCCTTCAGGAGAACAGCGGCCACCACAGCAACCTCTGCAAGACGTGCCAGATCTTCAACATGGATGCCATTATCTCATGTGAGAACACCATCTACCAGCCAAGGTTGTCTACCTAATACGCTGCAGGAAAGGATGTCCCGAGGCATGGTACATTGGTGAGACCATGCAGAGGCTACAACAACGGATGAATGGACACTGCTCGACAATCACCAGGCAAGAGTGTTCCCTCCCTGTCGGGGAACACTTCAGCAGTCAAGGGCATTCAGTCTCTGATCTTCGGGTAAGTGTTCTCCAAGGCGGCCTTCAAGACATGACAACGCAGAATCGCTGTGCAGAAACTGATAGCCAAGTTCCACACGCATGAGGACGCCTCAACCGGGATCTTGGGTGCCTGTCACACTACCTATCACCCCCACGACTTGCCTGGGCTTGCAAAATCTCACCAACTGTCCTGGCCTGAGACAATTCACACCTCTTTAACCTGTGCTTAACCCTCTCTCCACTCGCGTTGTCTGCACCTGTAAAGACTTGATTACCTGTTAAGACTCACATTCCAACCATTATCTTGTCATTGAGTCTGTGTCTACATATGTCCTGTTTGTGAACCCAACTCTCCACTCACCTGATGAAGGGGTAGCGCTCCGAAAGCTCGTGCTACCAAATAAACCTGTTGGACTTTAACTTGGTGTTGTGAAACTTCTTACTGTGCCCACCCCAGTCCAGTGCCGGCATCTCCACATCAATCGTGCCTCTCTCCATACTGGACAATCTTTGCACCAACTATCCAGAGCTTCCACTAAATTCCTACATGTCCTTGGAGCTACCAACACCTTGCACCAAATATCCCCCTCCAAATGTAATTGCGCCGTCCAGGATGAATCTTGCAAATTCTGCATTCTTCCAGTATAACAGCCCTTCAAATTTGTTCTGTCCGTACAGACCAATGCAGTTTTTAAGTCCACCCACCTGGTCCTTTCTATCTGATCCACATCCAGTGTCATCTTTGCATCCACTAGCTGTGCTGGAGCTGGGTGGAATGTTGCAGGTTGTCCCACCAAATAAAAGTATCTTTGACACCATATTGCATCAGTACTGCCCAGTTGGTGCGACGGGCACTGGAATGTCACCCAATGCGAGCAGTGTGGTGGGGGCTCGATACATGCCATTTGATTACTGAGTGCCCAACTGAAGAGAATGAGTTGCGTTGGAACTTTTTAAAAAAATTAAACATTGAACCTCTATAAAGACTCATGGACTGTGTCCAACTTGATTCAGCCATCTAAAGCTTATGGGATTGACCATTCAAGAAATCTTCTTACTCGTCCTGTGTTTTGAGACTGGAAATTTTAATTAAGGAATATTTTACCCTCCACCCACTACTTATTCCCGTGTGCAAAGATTCCCACATGGCACATATTGGGAATAATGTTTGGATGGATTCTGCAAGCTTATTCAGGGACGTAGCTTCACAAATCTATAATGAAGGTCGTAATGCTTACTGGGGGAGCAATGTTGTACTGTGTTTGTGTGCCCCTGGATGAGGGAGGAGAAAATTGGTTGTCCACAATTCCCCACTTCCAGCTACATAAGATGACTTCAGGAGATTGGGCCTGACTGTGATGCCTCCCATGGTTGAATAGCTTTGAGCAATCATTGTTGGTATTTGCATGTCTATAGTACTCATTCAAATTGTGTGGAGTTTGCACGTTCTCCCCGTGTCTGTGTGGGTTTCTTCTGGATGCTCTGGTTTCCTCCCACAGTCCAAAAATGTGCGGGTTAGGTGGATTGGCCATGCTAAATTGCCTCTCAGTGTCAGGGGGGCTAGCTGGAGTAAATGCATGGGGTTGTGGGATTGTGGTCGGTGCAGACTTGATGGGCCGAACGGCCTCCTTCTGCACTGTAGGATTCTATGATTCAAGCTACCTGGCGCTGTGAGGCAGTAATGCTAACCACTGTGCCACAATGCTGCCCTGTTTCACTGAAGAAATACCAAATCTAGGACTGCATGAAGAGTTGAAAGGGATTTTAGATGATCTTTGCTTTCACTTTGGTAGCTTGTAGACTGGTTCTGGTGCACAGCATAATGTAACATTTGTAAAATGCATTGCAGCAATTCAATAATGGCTCCTTCAACAGCACTTTCCAAACCTGTGCCCTCCACCACCTCGAAGGACAAGGGCAGCAGCTGCATGGGAACACCATTACTAATAAGATACTCTCCAAGTCATTCACTATCCTGACTTGGACTGTATCGCTGTTTCTTCACTGGGTTTGGTCAAAATCCTGGAAATCCCTTCCTAACAGCACTGAGGATGTATGCGCGCAACATATGTACTCCACCTTCTCGAGGGCATTCAAGGATGGCAATAAATGCTGGTCCAGCCAGTGATGCCCACATTCTGTGAAAGAGGAAAATAACCTGCCCAGTTCTTTATAAGATTGCTGCGAGGTACTGTCTGAGGTTCATATATAGGCTACCTATTGTTGCTGAAAGTTTATATAGATTTTTTAATTGTTTGGCTCTTCCTCTTGTTGAACAACAACCTTGCTTATCTTGAGGGCAGAAGGACAGCAGGAAACGCACAGAATGATTGTTCATTTGAGATTAGGCATTTATATAAAAAGCAGACACATCTGGAGTGCGACTGATGCACTAAAAATTTGCATGAATAGCTTTGAGCTCGTATAGAACAGTCTTGTTTTCATTATTGAGGATGAAGTGAATTGCACAGCATAGAACAGTATCAAGGGGGATGGATAATGGTAATCCTATTGGACTAGCAATCCAGAAGCCTGTACTAATGCTGTGAAGACAGGAATTCAAATCCCACTGGACGGGGAGATATAAATTCAATTACTTCAATTTAAGTCTTTAACATGGATACCATAGAGGGCAAGTGGTTCTATATCAGAAACCAAACCAGTTTCATTAACACAGTCAGTGTTTAGCTTTTCTTTGTTATTCTGGGAGTTATCTGTATTTTCACCTTAAAGCAGTTTTTTTATTCATTCAAGAGATGTCGACTTTGCTGGATTCATTGCCCTTGAGATTTCACTCTGCTTGCACTATTCCACCTGGGTGGTCTTATTTTCACTCTGCAAGAGGAGTTTTGTGTGCATCTAACCTAATTTCTTCATGTGTGTTCCATCTGTATATTGTGCAAACTCTACAGTTATCTTGTAATGCAGTAATGTGACTACAATGGCCTGTTCATATCCTTCCTGCGATTCCAAAGGAATATGTTAACGCAGTGGCTATATTACTGGAGCTGTGATCTGGAGCTGTGTTTCAGATCTCATCATAGTAATTTAAATTCAATTAACTAAATACAAATCTGGAATAAAATGTTAATATCAGTAATGGTGACCAAAAATTCACAGAATTGTCACATGTTGTAACACACTTACCCAGTCTGACCTATATGGCGTGATTTTCCAGTGTCCAGTGGGAGGTTTTCCCACCTGTTTTTTTTGGTGAGCTGAGTTTCATGAATGTACGACGCTCTGTGCAATACAGAGGCCGTCATGCGATTCACGCCAGTGGAGAATAGATTTCAATGAAGGAATAAATAACAGCGCGAGGCTGGTTACATCAAAGAAAATGGTCTGGGAAGATCACGGCCAGCTGCCAGGCAAGAATTAGATTTTTTGAGTCCCACTTACATTTCCCACCCCGCTATGCTGAGTGAGTAGCATTGCCGGGCGGGAAAGTCACACCTTATATATCCTTCAACCAATATCATTAAAACAGGCAGTCACAATTTCATTGCTGTTTGTGGGGAATTGCTATGTGCAGATTGGCTACTGGTTTCCTACATTACGACACAGATTACACTTCGAATGCACTATAAAGCCCATTGAAGCATCCCGAGAACATGAAAAGCACTTTAGCAATGTACATTTTTTCTTTACGAAACGTATTTTGCGTGATGCCTGGAAAGCGATAATAAGCACAAACTTCATTTAAAGTCATGAGACGTAGAAATGTTTACAACAAATTGGTGCTGTGTGTTTACCAGTGGCTTACTTTCACTAGTGGCTGTGCTCTCTTTGTAACTGAACTTGCTGAGGACCATTGTGGAACTGTGAATTAAGCTGCTGTACAATTTGACATGTACAGACTTCCCCGTATTACTTGCATGCTCCATATTGTCTGCTTTCTTTCTCTACAGGGGAGGAATCCTTTTTTTCTTGAACCATCTGTTATAATCACTATCTCTGACGGAAGCAGAATGACAAATAATGGTGGGGTGCAAGAGGAGGTAAGACCCAGATCCTTGGACCACTTTGTAAACTGATAACTTTATGCTGTTCGAGAGCATGATTTCTGGTTTAGAGTTTTTGACATTGTACTGATAAGTAAATGAAGCAATTTAGCATGGATTCCTGTAGCTTTTTTTGTCCCCCTTAATGATTTTCTGCTCTCTTTTATCTTTGAAGTTCCTTGCTAAGTGCAGTATTCCTCAGATACCTTGCCCAAGTGATCATTCAGATGTGAACGTGACCAGTGAGCATTTTCTGACTGCTTAACCACACATGGATGAATGGCTGGGGGCAAGGAACAGCTAAGTGGATGGATGGATGGATGAGGGAACTAGATGGATAAGAACTTAAGAAGTACAGGAGTTGACCACAAGGCTCTTCCAGCCAGCTCCACCATCCAGTAAGATCATGGCTTATCCTCAACTTCAACTCTGCTTTCCCACCCATCTCCAAGTCCCTTGATTTCCTTAGTATCCAAAAATATATTGATCTCAGCCTTGAATATTTTCAATAATTGATTGTTTATAGCCTTTGGGGGTAAAGAATTCTAAGGATTCATAACTATGAATGAAAAGATTTCTTCTGAAATGAATGACTTTGTCCTGAAGCTGTAACTGAGTTCCAGGCTCTTCAGTTAGGAAAAACAATCTCTCAGCATCTTCCCTGTCAAGTCCTGTCAGAATTTTAAGCTTTTCAACTAGATCTCCTCTCATTCTTCTAAATGTCCACATCGCATAGATCCATTTGATTCGATCTCTCCCCATTGGACAAGCCTCTTGGCTCAGGAATCAGTCTAACCAATCTAGATGATTGGGTGAGAGATTATAGACAAATGGAGCCACGGATAAGAGTACTCAAAGATCACAGGAGGGCCCTCGACTAACATCTGCAGTCATAACGGTAGCACAGTGGTTAGCACTGCTGCTTCACAGCTCCAGGGACCTGGGTTCGATTCCCGGCTTGGGTCACTGTCTGTGTGGAGTTTGCACATTCTCCTCATGTCTGCGTGGGTTTCCTCCGGGTGCTCCGGTTTCCTCCCACAGTCCAAAGATGTGCAGGTTAGGTTGATTGGCCATGCTAAAATTGCCCCTTAGTGTCCTGAGATGCGTAGGTTAGAGGGATTAGCGGGTAAATATGTAGGGATATGGGGGTAGAGCCTGGGTGGGATTGTGGTCGGTGCAGACTCGCTGGGCCGAATGGCCTCCTTCTGCACTGTAGGGTTTCTATGATTCTATGATATGTCAGTGTGATATGGATAGCAATCAAGGATGAAAATTGTTTGTTCCCCACAATGTTTCTCAGGCCAGATGCAGAGACTGTGCTGGCACTCTGGTTTGGAGCTATAATTTAGCACAGACCAAGTATGCTGCTGGTGTCCTCCTGGCCTACTGCTCACTGGGTAAACTTGTCAAGTTATTGAGTGATAGTTTGTGGCAATCCATCTTTCTGAGGATTCTTCATCTTTTTAAAACTTTACCATTTGCAAATATTACAAGAATTAGTTTTATAATTTGCTATCTGTCACTTTGTCAGGTTTTTTGTTCCCTTGGCATTGGAAGGATATGTGTCCTACACATGGTTCAATATTAGAAATGAACGAATTTGTCCCTTTGCTTGTTTAAAAATATTTAAAGAGGAGATCTGATGTAAAGCTCTTCTGTCTTGAGATCCTTCCAATGATGTGCATGATCCCTAAAGTTGTGGTGAGGTGGTGTATCATAATTATGTAAAGGGTCACACATTAATTTTCTTCCATCCTCAAATAAGTGCCAGGTTTCTCTGGTCAGCTCTGGGTTTTTACCCAAAATATGCCCTCTGGAAATCATTGGTGATGTTTTTTTCCCCCCTTAAAATAATGGAAATCTGGAATTCTCTCCCTCAAAAGGCATGGATTCAGTTGAAACTTAAAATTGTGGTCAATGGATTTTTGTTGGTTGAGAGTATCCAGTGATATGAGTTGTGGCACAAATTACCCATATCAGGATTGAATTGAAGAACAGGCTTGAAGGGCTGAGTGGTGGTCTTGTGTCTAAAAATCCTTTACTTGTAGGTAAGGTTGCTACCTCTATTGACATAATCTTCAGACTATTTGTGTATGAAGTGAGAAAATGTTCTGTTGTCTAGCAGCGATATTTTTCTTCTTATTGAACACAATTCAAACTCTGACTATGTTGAAGATGTTAGTTTTATTGTAGATTAGTTTGCTCCCTAAGGAGATCTGATATTTTGAGTGTCCTTCTCCGGGAACAGGGCAGCTATGCAAATGCTTGGTAACAACCCATAGCAGTGTTTGCTCTCAGTCACTGGGCGTTATCTGTCCATTTGCATTTCATCACTGAACCAGTGTTGAATTTACACAACTCTCTCCTGATGAGAGAACCAACTGCAGCACTAATCAAGCCAGGCAACCTGTATTGTATTGTGCAACGAGTGGAATTTAATACCTTCAGCGTGGTGAGTACGGGGCATGAGGTGGTGGTTGCATTTAATCAGGTGGGAGGGTGGCGTGTGTACATTCCATATCTGCCCCAATTAAGTTTGTGGCGTTCCGCTGCCAATTGAGGCATTTTAACTGGGTAATTCATGCTCATTTAAGAGTCTCATCCTGCTACTGCTGGTATTCACCCAGTGTTGTGCTGGGGACTCTCCACGCTGGAAGCCAAAAATGCAAAGTATACTCAGTTGGGGTTGCTTGTGGGCTTTAGGAAGGGGGAGCCCCATGAAAGCTGGCTCTGACTTCTCATCCTCTGGCTGGCAGCTCTTGGTACAAGACCCTGAGTGTCACTTCATTTGGTAGGCCTTCCCAGAAAGAGGCAAGGTAGAACTCTTTTCAAATCTCCTTTGAGAGCTCCTCTTGCCTCCATTAAATACCGCCGTCTTCATTCTGACTCGTGTTTTGTTGGAGAAAATTACAATTTTCTGACTATTGACAAAGTGACCACACCTCATTAAAAGTTTGATTTCTGGTTCCACTTCTGGCTGTCACTGAGTGGCATCCAGTGTGATCTAATGATCTACTCTTTGCTGTTTTGCTTCCAAAGCAACAGGGACCTTTCTGTAGGAATCTCCATGACCAGACCTTTATTTCTGTTTTTAAACATTTATTCTCTCAAGGGATGTGGGAGTCGCTGGTTAGGCCAGCAGTGTTTATTATACGTCCTTAATTCACCTTGAGAAAGTGGTAGTAAGCTGCCACCTTGAGCTGCCGCAGTCCATGTGGTGTTAGGAAGGTAGTTCCAGGATTTTGACCCAGCAACAACAAAGTGACGACAATGTACTTCCAAGTAGAATGGTGTGTGGTTTGAAGAAGAACATGCAGGTGGTGGTGTTCCCATGCATCAATAACCCTTATACTTATAGGTGTTAGAGGTTAGACATTTGGAAGGTGCCGTTGAAGTCCCTGTAGTGTATTTTGGGGGTGGTACACACTGCAGCCACTGTGCGTCAGGGTGGAGGTAGAAGGTGTAGACGGAGTGTCAGTGGGTTGCTTTGTCCTGGCTAGTGTTGAACTTCCTGAATTGGTGGAGCTGCACCCATCCAGGCAAGTGGAGAGTATTCCATTGCACTCATTTATTTATTCATTAGTGTCACAAATAGGCTTACATTAATGCTGCAATGAAGTTACTGTGAAAATCCCCTAGTCGCCACACTCTGGCGTCTGTCGGGTACACTGAGGGAGAATTTAGCATGGCCAGTGCACCTAACTAGCACGTCTTTGGGACTGTGGGAGGAAACCGGAGCACCCGGAGGAAACCCACGCAGGCACGGGGAGAACACTGTGCCATTGTGCTGCCCTGACTTGTGCCTTGTAGATGGTGGATGGGCTTTGGGGAGTCAGGAGGTAAGTTACTTCCTACAGGATTCCCAGCCTCCGACCTATTCTTGTAGCCACAGTATTTATATGGTTAGTCCAGTTCAGTTTCTGGTTAATAGTAACCCCCAGGATGTTGATAGTGAGGAATTCAGTGATGGTAATGCCATTGAATGTCATGGAGAAATTTCACAGTGACGAAGATGATTGATGAAGGTAGGGTAGTGGATATTGTCTACATGGACTTCAGTAAGGCCTTTGACAAGGTCCCTCATGGCAGACTGATGCAGAAGGTGAAGTCGCATGGTATCAGAGGTGAGCTGGCAAGGTGGATACAAAACTGGTTTGGTCAAAGAAGACAGAGGGTAGCAGTGGAAGGGTGTGTTTCTGAATGGAGGGCTGTGACAAGTGGCGTTCCTCAGGGATCAGTGCTGGGACTTTTGCTGTTTTAATATATATAAATGATTTGGAGGAAAATGTAACTGGTTTGATTAGTAAGTTTGCGGACAACACAAAGGTTGGTGCATTTACCGATGGTGATGAGGACCATCAGAGGATACAGCAGGATATAGATCGGTTGGACTTGGGCGGAGAAATGGCAGATGGAGTTTAATCCAGACAAATGTGAGGTAATGCATTTTGGAAGGTCTAATACAGATAGGAAATATACAGTAAATGGCAGAACCCTTAAGAGTATTGATAGGCAAAGGGATCTGGGTGTACAGGTACACAGCTCACTGAAAGTGGCAACGCGGGTGGAGAAAGTAGTCAAAAAGGCATATGGCATGCTTGCCTTCATCAGCTGGGGCATTGAGGTTAAAAATTGGCAAGTCATGTTGCAGCTTTATAGAAGCTTAGTTAGGCTGCATTTGGAAAATAGTGTTCAATTCTGGTCGCCACACTATCAGATGTGGAGGCTTTGGAGAGGGTACAGAAAAGATTTACCAGGATGTTGCCTGGTATGGAGGGCATTAGCTATGAGGAGAGGTTGGAGAAACTTGGTTTGTTCTCACTGGAACGACAGAGGTTGAGGGGCGACCTGATAGAAGTCTACAAGATTATGAGAGGCATGGACAGAGTGGATAGTCAGAAGCTTTTTCCAAGGGTCAATTACTAGGGGGCAGAGGTTTAAGGGGCAATGTTTAAAGGAGATGTATGAGGCAGATGTTTTACACAGAGGGTGGTGGGTGCCTGGAACTTGCTGCCGGGGGAGGTAGTGGAAGCGGATACGGTAGTAGCTTTTAAGGGATGTCTTGACAAATACATGAATAGGATGGAAATAGAGGGATATGGTCCCCGGATGGGTAGAGCGTTTTAGTTAAGTCGGGCAGCCTGGTCGGTGCAGGCTTGGAGGGCCGAAGGGCCTGTTCCTGTGCTGTAATTTTCCTTGTGCTTCATTGCAGTGTTAATGTAAGCCTACTTGTGACACAAATGAATAAACTTTAAAACTTTAAAGAGATAGTTGGATTCTCTTGTTTGAGATGGTCATTGTCTGGTACTAGTATGACACAGATGTTACCACATCCACACCTGAATGTTGTTCAGGTCATGCTGCATGTGAGCATGGTTGCTTCACTATCTGATGGGTGAGTTGTGAATGATGAAATTTGAACTCCGGCAGCGATGCCCTGGAGCTGAGATGATTGATCTCCAAAAGCTGCAACCATCTTCCATTGTGTTCCATATGATTCCAATCAGCGGAGAGTTTTTCCCCTGATTCCCATTGACACCAGTTTTACTAGGTGCCACACTCGGTCAAGTGTTGCCTCGATATTTAGGGCAGCCACTCTCTCACCTCATCTATGGAATTAAATTCTTTTGTCCATGTTTGAACTTGGGATGTAATGAAGCCAGGAGCTGAGCGACCCTGGTGAAATCCAGACTGAGTGTCTGTGAGCAGGTTATTGCTAAGCAAGTGCCACTTGATAGTGTTGTTGATAACCCTTCCATCACTTTACTGATGATCAAGTGTAGACTCATGGGGTGGTAATTAGCTGGGTTGGATTTGTCCTGCTTTTTGTGTACAGGCCATACCTGGGCAATTTTCTATGTTGCCAGATATAGATGGCAGTTTTGTAGCTGCACTGGAGCAGCTTGGCTAGGGATGTGACATTCTGTATTATTGTTGGAATATTGTCAGGTCCCATAGACTTTGCAGTTTCCAGTTCCTTCGCCATTTCTTGGAGTGAAGTGAATCGAATTGACTGAAAATTGACATCTGTGATGCTGGAAGTTGGAACATCCACTTGGCACTTCTGGCTGAAGATTGTTGCAAATGTTTCAGCCTTGTCTTTTGAATCGATGTACTGTGCTCCCCTGTTATTTTGGATGTGGAGCCTCCTCTGCTGCTGTTGATGGCCCACAGTGTCAAACCAGTGGCAGTGGAATGAGACCATTAATTGGTTATTCATTTCCCACTTAAGGACCTCAATTGGTAGCTGGGCAGGAAGTCAGTTCATGGAACTTAATCGGGGTAGAGGTGGGAATCCCCACATTCCCGCCTGATTAACTGCACCCCTGCCATCAAACCTGACACGGGACAGCATTCAATTAAATTCTATCTGTGTTGTTGCTTTTGGACATGCTGTATTATGTTAAATTCTGTCTGTGTCACAAACCTTCTCTTCCTGTTCCAGCTTCACCTGCCGCTAAATTCCCCCTTGCCTGGCAGCGAATTGACAAAAGAACCATTCCGTTGGGATCAGAGGTTGTTTGCACTGGTCCTTCGTCTCCCTGGCGCTTCATCTCTCGAAGCGGAGCAGCTTGGCAGTGTACCTTCAGATGAATCTGCAGTAACCCAAATGTGTGAAGTAACAGGAGGTGAGTCAACAATCCTACTGAGCAAGGGAAAGGTCTTGATTTTGGATTTCCTAGCTGATTGCAGTATTTTCTGACTGGTTACAAGAGCAGGGCAGAGGCTTGGAATCCTCTGTGGTGGCTAGGATGCCAACTTTTTGCACAAAAGATCTTTGCAGCAATCTAGAAATGTAACTTTAAAAACAATTTATTTTTGGGATGTGAGCAGCATGGGTGACAATGGGGTGTCTCCTTCAACCACTGAAGTATTAGTGATGATGACGTTGACCCAGTGACAATGAAGAAAAGATAATTTATGTCCAAGGTCCAATGGTATTACCATGACAATTATTTTTGTCCTTCTTGATGTTGAGACCATGGGGAAGCTGATGCAGTTGAAGTAACTTCAGTGAGGTGTTACAGTGCATTTAATAGATTTTACACATTGCAGCCACAGTGTGCCAGTGATGGAGAACGCTGGGTGCTGTGTCCAATGGCAGGGATGCAAGAAAGGTATTCTGGATAGTTTTTCAGACATTCTACCTGTCCTGGCTTGTGGTGAATATTCCATCGCACTTTGGACTTGGGTATGCCCTTATCTTCAGATTATTATAATTACCAACCCTTGCATAGTACGATTATTATCTATCACTGTTGCTCGTTTCACCTTTCTCTCACCAATGGAAACTCTCATATTTCACTCCCTAGGGTTTTGAAAATGGCAGGTTCTCCCAGCCTTCAGCAGGAGCTTGACATTGTCTAGAACTGGGCTGACAAATAGTAGATAACATTTGCAAGGAGATAGATTGGTTACAGAGAGTAAAAATTAACCATATTAAATAAGGTCAAAGTGTAGCATGGTGGTGCATAAATTAGCAAGATGCAAGGTGGGATTTTCCGGCCCCGCTCGCGCCAAAACCGGCAAATCTTGCCCGAGGTCAATAGAACTTTCCATGGTCCGCCCCTTGCTTGCTCCGATTCCTGTGGCGGGCGGGACGGTAAAATTCACTCCGTAATGTGCATAGCTGGGGGTGAATTGCATTGGGATGCAAGTAGACCAGCACATCATTTGGTTTGTGTGCAGAATGCAAGCTTAGAACAATGTGAATTCCTGGGATTTGTATCATGTGCCCTGACTGAAGCGGTAAGCAGAATTGTTGAATTCCAACCCAAAAGCTAAATACTGCAGATGCTAGGAATCTGAAATAAAAACAGAAATTGCTGGAACGACTCAGGATGGAAAGCCATCCTAACCTGAAATGTTCATTATGTTTCATTCCACAGATTCTGCTTATCCTGCTGAGTATTTCCAGCATTTTTTCTTTTTATTGTTGTTGAACCCCACTTTTGTCGGAGTGGTAAATATCTGTACAGTTTACTCTAATTGAGTTTGCAGCATTGAATGTTAGGTATTAGAGGATCTAAGTTACAATAACCAAACATACTTGTAGCAGAAACATTCGCTTTAATTGAAAGAATTTAAACTCATTATAGTGACAAGCTTACGAGACAACTACAGACCTCTAACTCCTAATTAGCCACTGTTCTTAACTCTGCCATACCCCTGCTACATGACAAATCCACACGTTTCTGCATGACCTAATACAGTTCCATATTCCAATCAGGTTCTTCCCTTGTCCCTTATCAGTGACTTTAGTTTTAATTATATCTTTCTCTGCACATTCCCTTGCTTTGTTACTCACCTTGTTCTATTCTGTCATGTGAAATTTCTAATTATAAGTCTGTAACATTCCATATCACATCTCCTGATCCTAAAAAGGATGATGTATTTGCAGATGATTCTTCCTGCGGAACTAACATCATACTGTCTCTGCAGTATGCACTGAAATGTTTTTCCATTTGATTTTTTTCTCTAAACTGGACATTGCTTTGAAGTCCATTTTAGTTTAATTGTTCAATGTCAGTTTTAGTTTAATAGTTCAGTGGTTATTGAAAATTGGCTTGTACTCCCTCATTTAATAGGCAAAAGACTTTCAAAAGGTGTTTGACAAACTAACACATGTTAGTTGAAGGGAAGTCGCTCTGCTGTCAGCAAGATGCTGACAGCTTAGTAACATTGCCCTTAATAAGACTTTTTAATATGTAAATTGACTGCCCAGCTTTTTGCTGTGGAGAGCCTGTCTGCTTCTAGTCCCGCCATTGGTAAGATGTTCAAACAATGGGAACACATTGGAGAGCATACTCTGACTCCCCCAAGTATGAATTTTGAAGATATCCCTGGTGGGTGCTTGTCCACAAAGGTTGGGGGGGGGGGGTAGTGTAACAGATTAATAGGGTAGTTAAGGAGGCATATGGGGCACTTGCCTTTATCAGCCATGGCATAGATTATAAGTAAGAAGTTTAACAACACCAGGTTAAAGTCCAACAGGTTTATTTGGTAGCAAAAGCCACACAAGCTTTCGAAGCTCTAAGCCCCTTCTTCAGGTGAGTGGGAATTCTGTTCACAAACACAGCTTATAAAGACACAGACTCAATTTACATGAATAATGGTTGGAATGCGAATACTTACAACTAATCAAGTCTTTAAGAAACAAAACAATGGGAGTGGAGAGAGCATCAAGACAGGCTAAAAAGATGTGTATTGTCTCCAGACAAGACAGCCAGTGAAACTCTGCAGGTCCACGCAACTGTGGGAGTTACAAATAGTGTGACATGAACCCAATATCCCGGTTGAGGCCATCCTCGTGTGTGCGGAACTTGGCTATCAGTTTCTGCTCAGCGACTCTGCGCTGTCGTGTGTCGCGAAGGCCGCCTTGGAGAACGCTTACCCGAATATCAGAGGCCGAATGCCCGTGACCGCTGAAGTGTCTGGAGACAATACACATCTTTTTAGCCTGTCTTGATGCTCTCTCCATTCCCATTGTTTTGTTTCTTAAAGACTTGATTAGTTGTAAGTATTCGCATTCCAACCATTATTCATGTAAATTGAGTCTGTGTCTTTATAAGCTGTGTTTGTGAACAGAATTCCCACTCACCTGAAGAAGGGGCTTAGAGCTTCGAAAGCTTGTGTGGCTTTTGCTACCAAATAAATTTGTTGGACTTTAACCTGGTGTTGTTAAACTTCTTACTGTGTTTACCCCAGTCCAACGCCGGCATCTCCACATCATAGATTATAAGAGCAGGGAGGTTACGTTGGAGCTGTACAAAACTTTGGTTAGGCCATAGCTGGAGCACTATGTGCAGTTCTGGTCGCCTCACGGTAGGAAAGATGTGATTGCACTGGAGAGGATGCAGAGGAGATTCACTAGAATGTTGCATGGGCTGGTGCGTTTCAGCTATGAAGAGAGGCTGGATAGGCTCAGGTTGTTGTCTTTAGAACAGAGTCGGCTGCCGGGTGGTGGCGGGGGGAACCCAATTGAAGTATATAAGGTTGAAGGGCCTGGACAGGGTGGATAGGAAGCAGCTGTTCCCCTTAGATGAAGGATCAATAACGAAGGGATATAATTTTAAGGTGAGGTGCAGGAAGTTTAGAGGGGATCTGAGGAAAGTGCTTTTCACCCAGAGGGTTATGGGAGCCTGGAATGCACTGCCTGGGAGGGTCGTCGAGAGAGGAAACCTCACAACCTTTATAAAGTACGTGGCATGGTGTAGGCTGGCAGTGGTTTGCCCCTGGGTTCAATTCTGGTCTCTGGTTTGCATGTTCACCCGTGTGTGATGGGTTTCTTCCGGGTGCTTCAATTTCCTCCCGCAGTCCAAAGATGTGTGGGTTAGGTTATTTGGCCTTGTTAAATTGCTCCTTCGTGTCCAGGGATGTGTAGGTTAGGTGGGTTAGCGATGCTAATAAGCAGGGTTACTGGGATAGGGTGGAGGGGAGGATCTGGATGGAATGCTCTTTTAGAGAATCAATGCAGACTCGCTGGGCAGGGTGACTTCTTTCTGCACTGCGGGGATTCTATGGTTTCCGCTTGACGTGTCTCCCAAACACTGGATGGAGGGATTTGGGGCTTTCTCTCTCCCATTCCAGTCTCTGTTAGCATTTAGCCCCAGTTTATATCTGCCTTGCTGCATGTATTTCCTGCTTCATTATATCTACTCATGAGCCTCAGCTCAAAGTCTCAAGTTACCAACTCATAGCAACCGAGTTCCATTGTATCACTCCCTCTCTCCTGAGCAATGTGCTCATCAGTCGGCTGAATACATATCACGCTTGGGAACACATGGAGCAGCCTTGAAAGTTAATGTGTTTCCATTCCAAGTATTTTAACCTCTTAGCCAGAACATTGCTCCTCCTGAAAAATACATCAAAGGCTGAACTTTGACAACTTTTAACAGGCCAGGAGTCCTATCAAATTAAAATAGCATTATCCAATTCTGGTGTGTTGTGTTTTAGTAAATACACGAGTCGACTTATTGTGTGAGAGCACTAAGTATTAAAAAGTAAAAATAGAGAGCAAACATTCCCATAAAAGGACATGTGATGTTTAGACAGGTAAGTCTGCTTTTTCTAATAAGGGCATCTTGGCATTGGTACTTATTGATACTGTGGTAATTGAATGTCTGTAGGTGAACTGAAGTAGGCACAACATTCCATTGGAAAATGATTGACATTTGTCACACAGCACTCTCTCTTACTCTTATGCTTGTTTTTTTGTCTTTTCCTTCTCATTCTCCACATGTAACCCTCCACCCCTGCACCACCACTGCATAGGAATATAGGACTTAGGAGCAGGTGTAAGCCCTTCAAGCCTTCCCTGCTTTTCAATTAGATGGTGGCCAATCTGGTTGTGTTCTCAACTCCATTTTCCTGACTGCCCCCAATAATCCTTGATTCCCCTGTCTATGAAGAATCTATCTACAATAAACTCGATGATCAAGCCTCCACTGCTGGGGAAGAGAATTTCACAGATCAAAACAACCTTATCGTGTCTATCTTAAATGTGCACCCTCTTATTTTTTAATTGTGTCCTATAATTCTCTCCCATGAGAGGAAACATCCTCCTGGCATTCATCCTGTCAAATCCCTTTGAGATTTTATATGTTCCAATAAGGTCACTTGTCATTCTCCTAAACACTAATGGATGTAGCCCAACCTGTTCAACCTTTCTTTGTAAAGTAGGCTCTTCATCCAAGGAATAAGTTGAGTGAACCTTTTCTGAACTGTTGATGCATTTTCAAACCCTTTTCAAATAAAGAGACCATAACTGTACACCATACTCCAGTTGCCACCACCAAGGCTCAATACGGTTGCAGCAAGATTTCCCTACTTTTATATTCAATTTCCCTTGGAATAAATTCCAGCATTCCATTTCCCCTCCGACTAATCACTATCTGTACCTGCATACTAACTTTTTATGATTATGTGCCAGGATACCAGATTGCCCTACTGCAGAATTCTACAATCTCACCATTTAAATAGTATATTGTTTTTCAAATCTTCCTGTCAAAGTGGGCAAGTTTACATTTTACCACAATTTTCCCCACTCACTTGACCTATCTATGTCGCTTTGTAGAGTCTTTATCTCCTCTTGGCAACTTTCCAATTATCTTGGTATCATTGGCAAATGTAGACATGGATAAAGGCTTTTTTTTTACTACTAGCTGTGATTTGGGAAGAGGGGAGAAAATTGTTGCACTTGAGATACAAGAACATGGGAAATAGGAGCAGAAATAGGACATTCGGCCTGTAAAGCCTGCTCCTCCATTCAGACAGACCATGGCTGATCTTCTACCTCAATGTGATCTTTCCCCACCATCCCCATATCCTTTGATGTCATTAGTATCCAGAAATCTGTTGATTTCTGTCTCAAACATACTCAATGATTGAGCACCTTCCAAGTGAAGAAATGCTCCCTCATCTCCATCCTTAATGGCCAGCCCCAGTTTCCTCAATCCTTCCTCATAATACGATCCTGCAATCCCAGGAATCAGTCTGGTGAATCTCTGTTGCATGCTTCTATGGCAAGTACATGCTTCCTTAGATAAGGTAAGGAGACCAAAATTATACACAATACACCAGGGCTCTACAATTTGAGCAAGACATTTTTGCTTTTTTACTCAAATCCCCTTGTGATGAAGGCCAACATACCATTTGCCTTCCTAATTACTTGCCACATCTTTTAGTGACTCATGAACAAAGACACCCAGGTTCCTTTAGACATCAACACTTCCCAACACCTCATTTAAGAAATACTTTGTTTATTGCTTTTTCTAGCAAAGTGGACAACTTTACACTTATTCACATTATATTCCATCTGCCATGTTTTTGCCCACTCACTTAGTCTGCAAATTCCCTTGAATCCTCTTGGCATCCTCCTCACAGCTTACATTTCCACCCAGTTTGGTGTCGTCAGCAAACTTGGTAATATTACAGTTGGCCCCCACATCCAAATTATTTATCAAGTTTTTGAACATCTGTGGCCCCACCACTGATCCATGTGGCACCCCACTAGTCAATCGCCTGCCATCCTGAGAATGACCTGTTTATTCCCATCTTTGTCATCTTGTGATAGTGGCCCATGAAGTGAATCAAGGTCTATAGTGTTTGTTGGGTTAGAACAGTGCAGAGTGCAGACCAACAACTTAGCATCACTTTGAAATTTTAATAAACAGAGGGTAATGGTAATTTATTCCCTGTCCTCTGCGTGCCTGGCGCCAGTGCTGTGTAACTGGTACCCAGTGTGAGTGCTGTGTAACTGGTACCAAGCGCCAGTGCTGTGTGGCTGGTGCCAGTGCAGACAGAGATCAGTTGACCTGTCGATGCAACAGCTTGTGGGAGTGCAGATTGCATTTGCCATCTTTCTGTGCTGTCACCAGGCTTGAAGATCCCTACCTGTTGTTTCTACAGACAAAGAACAAGTGGATCTGCTCCCGAGTGAGGCTGTGAGTCAGCAGAGCTGGGGAAGATCGTCTGACTTGAAACCTGAAAATTTATGGGGACACTGTCCCAGAGAGTGATTTCTCATAGGATGGAGAGAACTCCTATTTATTTGTGGAGGTTGAACTTCACACACAGAATATGGAAGAGGCAATCTACGGTAAATGATCTATCATTATTAAATGTCATATACACAGGAAACAGTGCAAGAAAGATCTTGATAATTTACTCGAACACGTGTCTCCTTTTTGCACTTAAGGAGTAAAGTTAAATATTGCAATGCACCTTTTTCAAAAGCTTTAAGGTTTGAGCATCTGCATCAGGAAGTCCTGGATTTAGTAGCACCAGGGTGCTTAAGTTGCTTTTTATTTCTGTTCAAGGTCGGTCCTATTGTGTGCGCACACAGCGTATGCTAAACCAGTGCCTAGAATCCTTAGTGCAGAAGGTTCAAAGTGGAGTGGTTATTAATTTTGAAAAAACTGGACCAGACCCCACGCCAGTTGGAGAAGGTAAGAAAAATATTCCTTAAAAATGTTTTCCATTTGGACTGTAGCCAGCAAAATGTTTGCAGGGAATATTCATGAAAAGGTTTTGTCTATCCTTGGAACTGTCTGACGCATGTATATGTTTTGCCTCTGTTTTTGGTTATTATTAACACTGCACCTTGAACGACAGGTAACTCGTATATCAGCACTGAGGATGTACAGATTTTAAGAGATTGAACTCCAATTTAGTGTGCATAAACTGGGACATATGTTGACTCTGTAGGATGGTGTAAAGTGGGGAATAATTCTGGACTTTTTATCAAACTGCTTGGTTTCTGACAAGATGTGGCTGTCAACCTGCATGATTCAGAGGGATAGAGATTGACCATTCACCACTCGGATCTGGGTTCATCTACAACTCAAATCAAAAGTCAGCTTCCTCATTTTTCTTAATAAGTTTAAACAGTTTTAATAAGAATGCAGTTGGGCCTCACTACAAAAAGTCTCCGAATGAGGCACTGTTTGGTGTTAGTGGGTGGGGAGTCGTGTGAACATGTGCAGAAGAGAATATATTTGTGGTTCAAGAGTAATCTCAAGAAAGCTTTGCCCAACATCTGATATACCCAATCAAAGGAGTGTTTGCCTTGCCCTAAATGCCTGAAATATTCCCTTTGTAGCCCTGACAATCCCATTTTGAGCGTAAAAATGGATGAGAATTTAGGAAGCTTGCAGGTGACACCAAGATTGGTGGCATAGTGGACAGTGAACAAGGTTATCTAGGATTGCAAAGGGATCTTGATCAATTGGGCCAATGAATAGCAGATGGAGTTTAATTTAGATAAATGTGAGATGATGCATTTTGGTAGATCGAACCAGGGCAAGACTTACTCAGTTAATGATAGGGCGTTGGGGAGAGTTATAGAACAAAGGGATCTAGGGGTACAGGTTCACAGCTCTTTGAAAATGGAGTCACAGGTAGACAGGGTGGTGAAGAAGGCATTCGGCATGCTTTGTTTCATTGGTCAGAACAGTAAAAACAGGATGTTGGGACATCTCGTTGAAGTTGTATGAGACATTGGTAAGACCACACTGGGAATACTGTGTATCGTTCTGGTCACACTATTATAAAAAGGATATTATTAAACTTGAAAGAGTGCAGAAAAGATTTACTAGGATGCTACCAGGACTTGATGGTTTGAGTTATAAGGAGAGGCTGGATAGACTGGGACTTTTTTCCCTGCAGCGTAGGAGGCTTAAGGGTGATCTTATAGAGGTCTATAAATAATGAGGGGCATAGATGAGGTAGATAGTCAATATCTTTTCCCAAAGGTGGGGGGGTCTAAAACTAGAGGGCATAGATTTAAGGTGAGAGAGGAGAGAAACAAAAAGGTCCAGAGGGGCAATTTTTTCTCACACAGGGTGGTGAGTGTCTAGAACGAGCTGCCAGAGGCGGGTACAATTTTGTCTTTTAAAATGCAGGTGGGGACAGTAAGATGGGTATGGGGGATATAGGCCAAATCCAGGCAATTGGGACTAGCTTAGTAGTAAAAACTGGGCGGCATGGACAAGTTGGGCCAAAGGGCCTGTTTCCATGCTGCAAATCTCTGACTCGATGATCTGTGCTGGGCCTCAACTTTTTACAATTGATATAAATGAAGGGAGTGAAGGTATGATTAAATTTGCTGACAACACAAAGATGGGTAGGAAAGTAAATTGTGAAGAGGGCATAAGAAAGGTACAAAGAAGCATTGATAGGTTAAAATTTAAAGTTTATTTATTAGTGTCACAAGTAGGCTTACATTAACATTCGGTGAAGTTGCTGTGAAAATCCCATAGTCACCACACTCTGGCGCCTGTTCGGGTACATTGAGGGTGAATTTAGCATGTTCAATGCACCTACATGGTCAATGCACGTCAGTCAGACTGTGGGAGGAAACCGGAGCACCCAAGGAAACCCACGCAGACACGGGGAGAACATGCAGATTCCACACAGTGACCCAAGCAGGGAATCAAACTCGGGTCCCTGGTGCTGTGAGGCAGCAGAGTGGCTTAGTCCTGCTCGTAATTTGTGTATCATATGTTCATTTGTAAACACAGCTAGTACATCCTTTTCACATCAGATAAATCAAAAATTGCACCTGTCTTCAATTGTAAGGAAAGATGTTGCAGAGTTTTCATTGGGAAGCCAGACCTCATGGTACAGTTACATGTGTTAAAACATAGGAATAGGAGAAGGAAGCTCAATCCCTTGAATTGGTTCCATGTTCAAATTAGATAATGACTGACCTGTATCTCAACACTCTTTCCCACCTTTGCTCCATATCCCTTCATACCCAACAGAATATCACCACTGTTTTTTAATGAGCGCTTTCCGATTTCAGTTCCAAATGACCAATCTGTAGTTTTTAGGTCATGCCCCCTTGTTCTTGATTAAACATGGCTTACCACTGCTTCTCCCTATCTACTGGATAAAATCTTTTTATAATTTTAAACATCTCAAATATATCACCACTTAACCTTCTTAACTCAAGGGAGCACCAATCAAGTTGATATGAATATACAAAATTGATGGACAGGAAAAGAGAATCTCCTCTATCAAACTTGCCCTAAAAGTCATGGGCTGGAATTGTATCGCCTTGCCCACCACGGGAAATGGAGCAGGCGAGGGGCAGACCATGGAAAGGTCCATTGACCTCGGGTGGGATTTTATGGTTTCTGGTCAAGCGAGGCCGTAAAATCCTGCCCATGATGGCTGGAGTATCGTGATGGTTGCAGCATCCCATAGATGGTACGGTTGATCTGATATAAACTACATTGTAGTATCAACGCTTTATTTCAAAAATAGCTGGAGTAGAGCACATTGCACGTGCTAAGCTTTGGCAGCTGGGTCATTGAATATACTCATGGATGAAATGGACAGATTTCTGATTGACGCGGTGTCAAGGATTATGGAGGCTTGAAAGTGGGGTAAAGGCTACAATCTGATCAGCCATGATCTTATCGAATGGCAGAGCAGATTAATATGCTAATTGGCCCACTCCTGCTCCTATTTCTTGTGATCTGATTTTCCTAGCTCAGGTATGAACTCATAGAGTCAGAGTTTTACAGCACAGAAAGAGACCCTTCAGCCCATCGTGCCTGCAATGGCGATCGAGCACCTGTCTATCCGGATCCCATTTTCCAGCACTTGGTCCATAGCCTTGTACGCTATAGTGTTCCAGCTGCTTATCTAAATGCTTTTTAAATTATGTGAGGGTTCCCGCCTCCACAACCCTTTTCAGGCAGTGAGTTCCAGATTCTCACCACCCTCTGGGTGAAAATGTTTTTCCTCAAATACCCTCTAAATACCCTGCCACTTACTTCAAATCTATGGCCTCTGGTTATTGACACCTCTACTAAGGGGAAAAGATTCCTCCTATCTATTGTATCTATGTCTCTAATAATCTTATACACCTCAATCAGGACCCCCTCAGCCTTCTCTGCTCTAACGAAAAGTAACGCAGCCTAACCAGCCTCTCTTCATAGCTGAAAATCTCTATCCCAGGCAACATCCTGGTGAACCTCCTCTGCTCCCTCTCTAAAATCATAGAATCTCTGCAATGCAGAAGGGGGCCATTCGACCCATCGAGCCTACACTGACAGCAATCTCTCTCAGGCCCTATCCCAGTAACCCCATCTTGCTGATCATCCTGGTACTAAGACGCAATTTACCGTGGCCAATCTAATCTGTAATTCTTTGAATTGAACGCAGGTCTCTGGTGCTGAGAGGCAGCTGTGCCACCATGCTGCCCCAATCACATCATAGAACATAGAAAGCCACAGCACAAACAGGCCCTTCGGCCCACAAGTTGCGCCGATCACATCCCCACCTCTAGGCCTATCTATAGCCCTCAATCCCATTAAATCCCATGTACTCATCCAGAAGTCTCTTAAAAGACCCCAACGAGTTTGCCTCCACCACCACCGACGTCAGCCGATTCCACTCACCCACCACCCTCTGAGTGAAAAACTTACCCCTGACATCTCCTCTGTACCTACCCCCCAGCACCTTAAACCTGTGTCCTCTCGTAGCAACCATTTCAGCCCTTGGAAATAGCCTCTGAGAGTCTACCCTATCCAGACCTCTCAACATCTTGTAAACCTCTATCAGGTCACCTCTCATCCTTCGTCTCTCCAGGGAGAAGAGACCAAGCTCCCTCAACCTATCCTCATAAGGCATGCCCCCCAATCCAGGCAACATCCTTGTAAATCTCCTCTGCACCCTTTCAATGGCTTCAACATCTTTCCTGTAATGAGGTGACCAGAACTGCGCGCAGTACTCCAAGTGGGGTCTAACCAGGGTCCTATAAAGCTGCAACATTATCTCCCGACTCCTAAACTCAATCCCTCGATTAATGAAGGCCAGTACGCCGTACGCCTTCTTGACCGCATCCTCCACCTGCAAGGCCGATTTAAGAGTCCTATGGACCCGGACCCCAAGGTCCTTCTGATCCTCTACACTGCTAAGAATGGTACCCTTCATATTATACTGCTGCTTCATCCCATTGGATCTGCCAAAATGGATCACTACACACTTATCCGGGTTGAAGTCCATCTGCCACTTCTCCGCCCAGTCTTGCATTCTATCTATGTCTCGCTGCAACTTCTGACATCCCTCCAAACTATCCACAACACCACCTACCTTGGTGTCGTCAGCAAACTTACCAACCCATCCCTCCACTTCCTCATCCAGGTCATTTATGAAAATGACAAACAGCAAGGGTCCCAGAACAGATCCCTGGGGCACTCCACTGGTCACTGACCTCCATGCAGAGAAAGACCCCTCCACAGCCACTCTCTGCCTTCTGCAGGCAAGCCAGTTCTGGATCCACAAGGCAACAGCCCCTTGGATCCCATGCCCTCTCACTTTCTCAAGAAGTCTTGCATGGGGGACCTTATCGAACGCCTTGCTGAAGTCCATATAGACCACATCCACCGCTCTTCCTTCGTCAATGTGTTTGGTCACATTTTCAAAGAACTCAACCAGGCTCGTAAGGCACGACCTGCCCTTGACAAAGCCGTGCTGACTACTTTTGATCATACTAAACTTCTCTAGATGATCATAAATCCTGTCTCTCAGGATCCTCTCCATCAACTTACCAACCACTGAGGTTAGACTCACCGGTCGGTAATTTCCCGGGCTGTCCCTGTTCCCTTTCTTGAATATAGGGACCACATCTGCAATCCTCCGGAACCTCTCCCGTCTCCATCGACGATGCAAAGATCATCGCCAAAGGCTCCGCAATCTCCTCCCTCGCCTCCCACAGTAACCTGGGGTACATCCCATCCGGTCCCGGCGACTTACCAACCTTGATGCCATTCAATAGTTCCAACACATCCTCTTTCTTTATGTCCACATGCTCGATCCTTTCTGTCCACCGCAAACCAGCAGTACAACCACCCAGATCCCTTTCCACCGTGAATACCGAGGTAAAGTATTCATTAAGCAGCTCCGCCATTTCTAACGGTTCCGCACAAACTTTTCCCCCTTCACCTTTTAAGGGTCCTATGCCTTCACATCTCATCCTTTTACTCTTGACATATTTGTAGAAAGCCTTGGGATTCTCCTTAATCTTACCCGCCAAGGCCTTCTCATGACCCCTTCTCGCTCTCCTAATTTCCTTCTTAAGCTCCTTCCTACATCCCGTATACTCCTCTAAATCCTTAACACCTCCTAGCTCTCTGAACCTTCTGTACGCCTCTCTTTTCTTATTCACCAGGTTCATCACAACCTTCGTGCACCACGGTTCCCGTACCCTACCAACACCCCCCTGTCTCATCGGAACGTTGTCATGCAGAGCTCCAGACAAACATTCCTTGAAAATCCTCCACTTTCCTTCGGTACTTTTCCCCAAGAATGCCTCCTTCCAATTTACCCGTCTAATTTCCTCCCTGATGACACTGTATTTCCCTTTACTCCAGAGAAACACTTTCCTAGCCTGCCTGATCCTATCTCTTTCCAATGCTATCGTGAAGGAGATAGAATTATGATCGCTGTCCCCAAGCTGCTCACCCACCGAGAGATCCTCCACCTGTCCAGGTTCATTAGCCAGCACCAGATCAAGTACAGCCTCTCCTCTAGTAGGCTTATCCACATACTGTGTCAGGAAACTCTCCTGGACACACCTAACAAACTCCTCTCCATCCAAACCCCTAGCCCTAGGGATATTCCAATCTATGTTTGGGAAATTAAAATCTCCCATCACGACAACTCTGTTATTCCTACATCTCTCCAGGATCTGTTTCCCCATCTGCTCCTCAACATCTCTGTTACTATTGGGCGGCCTATAGAAAACACCCAGCAACGTTACCGACCCCTTCCTGTTCCTAACCTCCACCCACAGAGACTCCGTAGTCAATCCCTCCACGGCGTCCACCTTCTCTACAGCCGTGACACTATCCCTGATCAACAGTGCCACTCCCCCCCCTCTCTTGCCTCCCTCCCTGTCCTTCCTGAAGCATCTAAAACCCGGCACCTGAAGCACCCAGTCCTGTCCCTGAGACATCCAAGTCTCCGTAATGGCCACCACATCACAATTCGAAGCAGAAATCCACGCTCTAAGCTCATCCACTTTATTCACTACACTCCTGGCATTAAAATAGACACATCTCAGACCTTCAGCCTGAGCACTTCCCTTCTCCATCACTCGTCTAACCTCCCTCTTACCCTGTTTACATTCCTTATCTATTTGCGAGCTAACCTCCTCGCTCTCAGTCCCCTCATTTCGATTCCCTCCCCCCAACCTTTCTAGTTTAAAGTCTCTCCTATTGTGTGGTGATCAGAACTGCACACAGTACTCTAGCTGTGACCTAATGTGGTTATGATGGAGCATTTTATGCAGCTCCATCATAACCTTCCTGCTTTTATATTCTTTGCCTTGGCTAATAAAGGCAAGTATTCCATATGCCTTCTTAGCCCCTTATCTACTTGTTCTGCTGCCTTCCGGGATCTTTGGACATGTACCCCAAGGTCCCTCTAGTCCTCCAACCTAGCATACTACCGTTCATTGTGCATTCCCTTGCCTTGTTAGTCCTCCAAAAATGCATCACCTCAAACTTTTCAGGATTAAATTCCATTTGCCACTGTTTGCCCATCTGACTGACCCACCTATGTAACCTAAAGCTTTTCTCCTCGCTATTTATCATACCATCAATTTTCATGTCATCTGCAAACTTACTGATCATACACCCCACATTTCCATCTAGATCATTAATCTACATTACAAAGAGCAAAGGGACCGAGCATTGATCCCTGTGGTACACCTTTGGACACAAACTTCCAGTTGCAAAAACAACCTTTGACCTTCGCCCTCTGCCTTGTTGCCTGATGGGTATCCATAAATACACCAGCAAAGTCTGGTGGTTAAAAGAAGGCTACCCCTGTATTAGCAAAGAACAGGATGTGCCATGAAGAAGAGCTGATGGGACAGTGACTGTTGCTGTGCCTTGAACAGACAGCCAACATGGTACCATCATATAAGAACGGAAGCAGGCAAAAAAAAGGTAATTATAGGCCAGTGAGTCAAACATTAGTAGTAGGTAAGTTTTATAGGAAAAAATTCTCAGAGACAGAATTAATCTTCACTTGGTTAATCAATGATAGTCAGAATGGCTTTGTCAGGGGGAGATCATGCCCAACTAATTTAATTGAATTTTGGAGGAGGTGACGGTGTGTGGTTGAGGGCATCTACACACTTAGTTTCCCTTGTTAACCAATCAAGTGCTCATCTAGATACTCCTTATAGGTTGCAAGGTTTTCAGCCTCCACTATCTTCCCAGGTAGTGCATTCCAGATTCTCACCACCCTCTTAGTGAACATTTTTTCTCAAATCCTTTACCCTAAAACTATGCCCCCTCATGATTGACCCCTCAACCAGACCCAGTCCGCTTTGGCGAGATCCTGTCTTCTTCTTTTAAAACCGGCCACCCCCAATTCAGCAACTTTATTTCGGATCCATCTTTGTTCTTTTGCATAACTACCTTAAATCTGACCGGGCTATGGTCACTGTCACAGAAATGCTTCCCACTGACACTTCTACCATCTGCCCAGCTTCATTCCCTAAAATCCGATCTAGTCCCACCCCTTCTCCTTGTAGGACTTTCTACATGCTGGCTCAAACGGTTTTCCTGGATGCTCTTTAAGAATTCCACCCTCTCTAAGTCTTTCACACTTTGCTTATCCCAATTAATATTGGGGAAGTTGAAATCCCCGACTATTATTACCACATTGTTTTTGCACTTCTTTGAAATTTGGCTCCATATCTGCTCTTCTCTCTCTCCCTGTTTGGGAGCATATTAAACACTCTCTCAGCAATGTGATTGCCCCTTTTTGTTTTTAAGTTCCAACGATGTGGCCTCAGTTGAGCAGCCTGCTAAGGTACCATCCTTCCTCACTGCAGTAATTGGCTCCAAGATCAATAATGCAGCACAAAGCTCCTACTCCTTTTGTTCTGCTATGTTTCAGATTGTATTGTTGAACCACCTCGAGCAACCTCTTCATTTACTCCTCAAGCTTGGCATACCTGTCACAAACTGATTTATGTGAGACCAAACCCCAAGACTGGCGTACCTGTTGGACACTGGCCAATTCCTGAATCTTTTTGGCCGGATCAAAACTCCCCCACATTGGTGAGTATCAGTGGCCAGGACATGTGTTACTCTTTACATAAGCTCTTTGTTGCTGTTTTGACTTGATCAGTGTTTTGTAATTAATTTAATAACTGCAATCTAGTGTAAGTACCTATACCATATAAACAGGAAACACATTTAAAACCAAAGTTACTCAAATGTCTTAACAAATTAGATTGATAGAAAATAATCCGCAGATTATTAAAGTTCTAAATAATCAACATTGTAAGTTTCTAAATAATCAGATTCCATTGATTGGGAATGAAGCTTCACAGATTAATGAATGGAACTGTTTTGTAAAAAGACAACTATAAAAGAGAGATGGGGACTGGCTTGATGATGAATGGGGATCAAGGTGGACAAAAACCAGGTAACTATAGGCCAGTTAACTTAATATCTTTTATTGGGACAATGTTAGAATCCGTTATAAAGGATGTAATCGCAGAGTGTTTAGAAGCTTTTTATTTATTAGTGTCACCAGTCGGCTTACATTAACAATGCAATGAAGTTACTGTGAAAATCCCCTAGTTGTCACACTCCGGCGCCTGTTCAGGTACACTGAGGGAGAATTTAGCATGGCCAATCCACCTAAACAGCACATCTTTTGGACTGTGGGAGGAAACCGGAGCTTTTGGAAGCTTTTTCCCAGGTCAGAAATGACAAACACAAGGGTTCACAAGTTCAAGGTAAGGGGGGCAAGGTTCAATACAGGTATGCGGGGGACATATTTTACACAGAGGGTGGTGGGGGCCTGGAATGCACTACCAAGCAAGGTGGTTGAGGCAGACACGCTAGGATCATTTAAGACTTATCTAGATAGCCACATGAACAGACTGGGAATAGAGGGATACAAACGGATGGTCTAGTTAGGAACACATGATCGGTGCAGGCTTGGAGGGCCGAAGGGCCTGTTCCTGTGCTGTTTTGTTCTTTGTTCACCCGGAGGAAATCCACGCAGGCACGGGGAGAATGTGCAGACTCCGCACAGACAGTGACCCAAGCTGGGAATCGAACCCACGTCCCTGATGCTGTGAGGCAGCAGTGCTAACCACTGTGCCATCCTGCCCCATAACATAAACAAGCAGAGTCAGCATGGCTTCATGAAGAGAAACTGTGCTTGACAAATTCGTTAGAATTCTTTGAGGTGGTAACAAGTGGGATAGATAAAGGGGAACAAGGAGATGAAATATATTTGGATTTCCAAAAAAAGTTCAAGAAGGTACTGCACAAAAGGCTACTTAACAATAAGAGCCCATGGTGTTGTGGGTAGTACATTAGCTTGGACAGAGGATTGGCTAACTAATAGACAGAGTGGATTAAGAGGGGCATTTTCAGGATAGCAACCTGCAAAGGGATGACCATAGACTGCTCTCCCCTTTTAAGGGGAAGAGCTGACTGGTGGTGATTTAACCTAATGATCACTACACCTCAGGCGAGGGGCAAGGTTGAGAAGATGGGCCTTCATGAATAACCTCAACTGATATGAGTTGTAACTAGTGGATTGCCACAGGGATCAGTGTTGGGGCCGCATTATTTACAATATGTATCAATGACGTGGGCGGCACAGTGGCCCAGTGGTTAGCACTGTTGCCTCTCAGCGCCAGGGACCTGGGTTCGATTCCAGGCTTGGATCACTGTCTGTATGGAGTTTGCACGTTCTCCCCGTGCCTGCGTGGGTTTCCTCCGGGTGCTCCGGTTTCCACCCACGGTCTGAAAGATGTGCTGGTTAGATGCATTGACCCGAACAGGCGCCGGAATGTGGCAACTAGGGGAATTTCACAGTAACTTCATTGTACTGTTAATGTAAGCCTTATTGTGACTAATAAATAAACTTTTTTTCACTTGGACAAGGGAAGCGAATGTACTATTGGCAAGTTTGCAGGTGACACAAAAATAGCTGGAAAGGCAAGTGGTGAAGATGACTCGGATGGGTATAGACAGGTTAGGTGAGTGGGCAAAAGCTTGGAATATGGAACATAATGTATGAAAATATGAAGTTATGCACTTTGGTAGGAAGAATAAAGGAGCTGAACACTATTTAAATGGAGAAAGACTGCAGAAAGCTACAGCACAGAGGGATTTGGGGGTCCTTGTGCATAGATCTCAAAAAACCAGCATGCAAGTTCAGCAGGTAATAGGGAAGGCAAATGGAGTGTTGACCTTTATTTCAAAGGGAATGGAGTATAAAATTGGAAACATTTAAGGAGTATTTAGATATGCACTTGTGATTACAAGGTTATGGGCCAAGTGCTGGAATATGGGATTAGAATAGTTGGGTAGTTTGTCTTTGGCACAGTCGTGATGGGCCGTAGGCAATTTTCAGTGCTGTTTACCTCTATGAGCATTAGATGTGAATCTGTGATTGGATACCATTTGCTAAACAATCCTGAGTGTGCTATGGATTGTTAGCACACTGACAAAACAATTTATGATCATCAGTTGGGCTTGTAATGTCGACTACTTACTTGAGTGAAAAGCTAAATACATTAATACGCTGGATCCTGATCTTTGCAGACAGAAACAAGATATACACACATTGCGTCCATTTCAACTAAACAAAACAGGTAACAGCAATTTTCTGGTTCATTCCCCAGGGCAATGTCTTGACCAATCAGAGTTAGCTTGCCTGGTTTCAATTTAAGCAGAGCTTGGCAGTTAACTATCAGTCATCATTTAACTGGTGCGTTCTTCATGGCAACGCCTCTACCAGCCAGAATCTACTTGTTAACCAATCGGCACTCTCTTCTCATGAAGTATAAATTGTTGTTCCCTTTACATTTGGCTCTTGAGAATTGCCCTGATGAGTGCAAGACAAAAAGTTTCAAAAACATTTCTCTCTTCAGAACTACTCCAGTTCTGCATTACCAAATAACTATTTATATCCTTTTTTGGCTTGTCCATTTTTGTTGACGTTTTGGTTTGCTTTACTGGGTTAGAGGCCCTATATAAATGTAAATTGTTGTTTTTACAATTCAGCGACATGCAGTGAGTCATGAACATGTTTAATTGTGAAGTAAATGCCTGGTATCAAAATTAATATATTAAAATATGAACAAAATTTTGGAAATGCGCAGTGAATCATAGAATCCCTACAGTGCAGAAGGAGCCCATTCAGCCCATCGAGTCTACACTGGCAACAATCCCACCCATGCCCTATTCTTGTAACCCCACATAATCCCCCTGACATTAAGGAGCAATCCACCCAGACCTGTTCTCCGTAACCCCAAGTATTTACCCCACTAATTCCCCTAACCTACACATCTTGGGACACTAGGGGGCAATTTAGCACGGCCAATCCACCTAACCTGCACATCTTTGGAGTCATGATGTGGGGATGCCGGTGTTGGACTGGGGTGGGCACAGTAAGAAGTCTCAACACCGTACTCACTGTACAGTACTCAACACCGACAACTGCCAGTCTCCAGACACTATTCTACAACTCATCCGCTTCATCCTGGACCACAACATTTTCACCTTCAACAACCAGTTTTTCATCCAGATACATGGAACAGCCATGGGGACCAAGTTCACACCTCAATACACCAAAATCTTCATGCACAAGTTCGAACAAGACCCCTTCGCTGCACAGGACCTTCAACCAATGCGATACACAAAATGTATCGAAGACATTTTCTTCCTTTGGACTCACAGCGAAGAATCACTGAAACGACTATATGATGACATCAATAAGTGCCATCCCAGCATCAGACTCATCATGGACTACTCTCCAGAATCGGTTGCATTCTTGGACACTTTCATCAGGTTGCATTCATCGGATGAATGGAGAGGTAGGTTTCACAAACATGGCATATATAGACAGAGACACAATTGCAAGATAATGATTGGAATGCAAGTCTTTACAGATAATCAAGTCTTTACAGGCACAGACAATGCGAGTGGAGAGAGGGAGAATCATAGGTTAAAGGGTTGTGAATTGTCCCAAGCCAGGGCAGTTAGTAGGATTTTGCGAGCCCAGGCAGTATGGTGGGGGTTACATGTAGTGTGACATGAACCCAAGATCCCAGTTGATGCCATCCACATGCATGCGGAACTTGGCTATCAGTTTCTGCTCTGCGATCCAGCATTGTCATGTGTCTTGAAGGCCACCTTGGAGAACGCTTACCTGAAGATCAGAGGCTGAATGCCCTTGACTGCTGAAGTGTTCCCGACTGTGTTCCCCATCAAGGATGGTCACCTCAGCGCTTCACTCTACCGCAAACCCACGGATAACCTCATGATGCTCCACTTCTCCAGCTTCCACCCTAAACACGTTAAAGAAGCCATCCCCTATGGGACAAGTCCTCTGTATGCACAGGATCTGCTCAGATGAGGAGGACTGCAACAGACAACTACAGATGTTGAAAGACGCCCTTGTAAGAATGGGATATGGCGCTCGATTCATCGATTGACAGTTCGGACGCGCCACAGCGAAAAACCACATGACCTCCTCAGAAGACAAACATGGGAAACGACCAACAGAGTATCCTTCGTCGTCCAGTACTTCCCTGGAGTGGAGAGGCTACAACATCTTCTTCGAAGCCTTCAGCATGTTATCGATGAAGACAAACATCTCGCCAAGGTCATCCCCACACCCCCACTAGCCTTCAAACAACCGTGCAACCTCAAACAGACCATTGTTCGCCGCAGCAAATTACCCAGCCTTCAGGAGAACAGTGACCATGACACCACACAACCCTGTCACAGCAACCTCTGCAAGATGTGCCGGATCATCAACACGGATATCACTATCATATGCAAGAACACCATCCACCAGGTACACGGTAAATACTCTTGCAACTTGGTCAATGTTGTCTACCTGATACGGTGCAGGAAACTCTGTCCCGAGGCGTGGTGCATTAGTACCATGCAGACGCTACGACAACAGATGGATGGACACTGCGCAACAATCATCAGGCTGGAGTGTTTCCTTCCTGTTGGGGAACACTTCAGCAGTCAAGGGCATTCAGCCTCCGATCTTCGGGTAAGCGTTCTCCAAGATGGCCTTTAAGACACATGACAAGGCAGAATCACCGAGCAGAAACTGATAGCCAAGTTCCGCATGTATGAGAACGGCCTCAACCGGGATCTCGGGTTCATGCCACACTACATGTAACCCCCACCATACTGCCTGGGCTCGCAAAATCCTACTAACTGCCCTGGCTTGAGACAATTCACAACCCTTTAACCTGTGATTATCCCTCTCTCCACTCGCATTGTCTGCGCTTGTAAAGACTTGATTACCTGTAAGTACTCGCATTCCAATCATTATCTTGCAATTGTGTCTCTGTCTATATATGGCATGTTTGTGAAACCTACCTCTCCACTTACCTGATGAAAGAGCAGCGTTCCGAAAGCTTGTAATTCCAAATAAACCTGTTGGACTTTAACCTGGGTGTTGTGAGACTTCTTACTGTGCCCATCTTTGGAGTGTGGGGGGAAATGAGAGCACCCGGAGGAAAACCTCACAGACGCAGGGAGAACGTGCAAACTCCACACAGACAGTCACCTGGGTCCCTGACACCGTGAGGCAGCAGTGCTAATCACTGTGCCGGCCTCTGAAGAATCTCTAAAGAAAAATGATGTTTGTGGGGGTAAACCTTTTGTAAGAAAACTGAAAGCTAAGTTGTTGATATTGAATGAATATTATAACCCAGTTTTGATATCCACATAATCCTCCATCTCGGTGCTCTCAAATAATTTTTAAAGGGTGAAATAAGGCAGAACCTGCCACCCTCAAAGTCGCCCGTCATACAGGATCATGATTAAGTGGACCAAATCTTTTTCTAATTGCTAACCTTCTTGAGATTTTTAAATTTTGTGAATTTTCGTGCAGAAAATGTACCTTTGGGATAAAAGTTGTTTGCCCGCACATTCCATTTTAAGTGCGTATGGATCATGGGTATTCAGTGTGTGTCAGGAAAAATTAACGCTTTGTTTTGGGTGTGCTTGCTACCTCTGCCCCATATGGACAGGAGTATGCCTTTCAATCTAATTAGTCTAGTTACTGAAACTTTTGATTATTCTTGCTTTGTTAATTAGCTGTTTTTCCTGTTTGAATTTTGGGAACAGAGAGTTATAATGATAACGGCAAAATACTGCAGATGCTGGAATCTGAAACAAAAACGGAAAATGCTAGAGAAACTCAGTAGGTCTGACAGCGTCTGTGGAGCGAGAATAAAGCCAGCGTTTTGAGTCTGGGTGACCCTTCGTCAGAGCTAAGAGCAAAGAAAATCAGACAAGATTTATACTATGGGGAGGGGAGGGGGGCGGTAATTGGAGAAAGGAAATGTAAATGGCAATGATAAAGGCTGAGAAAAGTTCTAAAGGTGTCCATTAAGTGATCAGAATGTGTGAATGGCAGAACAGAGGTACAGATTGTTAAGGGACTGCCTGAGGAATGTGGCAGTTAACCCTGAAGAGGGGGGGTGCTTAGACAAGATGGAGAGCAAGATTTCAGAAGTAGAAAAGTAGAGATAAGAATGAAAAGTGATTAAAAATGGGTGAATGAGATGGGAAGAAGAAATTGAATAAAATAAGTGGGAATGGGGTGGAGGGGAGAGTTCACGCTCTGACGTGGTTGAGCTCAATAGTCAATCCAGAAGGCTGTAAAGTGCCGAATCGGAAGATGAGGTGCTGTTCCTCCAGTTTGCGTTGGCGTTCACTAGAACATTGTAAAAGGTCAAGGACAGACATGTGGACAGGAGAGCAAGATGGTGTGTTGAAACTGCAAGTGGCAGGACGGTCTGGGTCCTGCTTGCGGACGGACCAAAGGTGTTCAGCAAAATGGTCACCCGGTCTGCGTTTGGCCTCTGCAATGTAGAGTAGACGGCATTGGGAGATTGAAGGAGATGCATGTGAAGCATTGCTTCACCTGAAAGGAGTGTTTGGGCTCTGGGGCAGTGAGCAGAAAGGAGATAAAGGGGCAAGTGTTGCACCTTCTATGATTGGATGGGAAGGTGTCGTGGGCATGGGGTGAGGTGTTTGGTGTGATGGAGGAGTGGACCAGAGTGTCCCGGAGAGAACGGTCCCTGCGGAATGCTGACAGCGGGAGGGAGGGGAAGATGTGTTGAGTAGTGGCATCATGCTGGAGTTGCCAAAAATGCCGGTGTATGATCCTTTCAATGCAGAGGCTGGTGGGGTGAAAAGTGAGGACAAGGGGGACCCTATCTTGGTTCTGGGAGCGGGGTGAAATCTTGCTCCTCTTCTAGTTAACGCTTCGAGTCTGGATGATCCTTCGTCAGAGCCCAACGTAACATTGCTATTTGTGAGATCTTACTGTCTCTGAGATCTTGCTGTGCACAAGTTGACTGCTACTGCATTTCACCCTACTATGGCTATATTTTCAGATTACATTGGCTGTGAAGGACTTTGTGATGTTACGCAGTTGCGAACAATGAGATATAAATTCAGGCTCTCTTTTCATACACGGTTAGAATCCCTGCAGTGCATATGGAGGCCATTCGGCCCATTGGGTCTGCACTGACTCTCTGAAAGAGCATCCCACCCAGGTCTTCTCTACTGCCTTCTCCCTGTAATCCCGTGCATTTACCATGGCCAATCCAACTAACGTACACATCTTTGGACTGAGAGAGGAAGATGAGCACCCAGAGGAAACCCACGCAGACATGAGGAGAACGTGCAAACTCCACACACTGTTTTTGAGGCTAGTATTTGGAAACTATTTTAAACCAACCTTGTATGTCACCAATGTTGTGATGACAAGTTTTAATGTCTATCACACATGGTCACTTCTTCAATTGGTAATTTCAGCTGTGGAGTTACTGAGATGCACATGCTAGTGGGGGACTTAAGGATGCATTGAATATGGAGTCTGTAATTCTTGCAGGGAAATCGTTTGATTTTCAGATGGGAGCAATATTTGATGTCACTGGGACTGGTCTCGTTCACCTTTTGACTTGAGGTTGAAAATAGCCTGGAGCTGGGTGGTGAATGGAAAGGAGGGGGTATCATTGTGAGCTCCAAGGTATCTATCTTTTGAATCATGCACTGCTCTGGGAATATTAACTGGACTGCAAGAATGCTGAGTCCTGTACGGATTATTTTTGTATCATTCAAACCTTTGTTACCATTAGGTTATTATTCCTGAACTACCTGCTTTTAGTGTTGCAGCAGAAAGTTGTGGTTCTGCTTGGCAGGTTTATTTCAATTAAGGATATCTTTGCACAAAATAGGTGATACAGCAAATTGTGGAATCAATCCTCCCTTCCTATACCTTACAAAAAGTACATAATGAGTATTTATCTTCCTTGTGTTTGATCCACAGCCTCCACGTACAGCTCACCCGGTGGTAAGGTTCTCCTGTGCTGATTGTGAACCAATGGTCATTGATAAATTACCCTTTGACAAATATGAACTTGAACCCTCACCTTTGACCCAGTACATTCTAGAGCGCAAATCCCCTCACACCTGCTGGCAGGTAAGTGTACTTCTGGCTCCAGTGAATGTGTATTCTGCATTTGTACCGTCAGTGCTTTCCTTTGGGCCATTGATTTTGTTTTTTCTTCCTGTATTGTTGGGAACAGTGGGTATTAAGAGAGCTACCTGCTAACAGACTGACCACACATGAGATGCACATATTTCACCATAACAATAGTCTTTAACAGAGAAAATAGATTTCAATGTTAGCTTGGTAATCTTGCCCCTCGCATTTCCATGCTGTACTGAGGGAGTTCCGTATGTCTTTTGGAAAAATTGTTAACAACTGAGCTGCCTACCTGTACTGGTGCCGTGGCAAATGTTTATCACTTGACCAACGCTGCTAAAACAGGTTATTTGTTCATTTATATCTATTGGAACCTTACTGTGTACTAATTTATTAGGGGCGTACTACTTTTTCCTCCATATCAACAGTGACTATTTTAAAATTGGTTAGTTGGCTGTGAAACATCAGACATTCAAGAAATATTAACGGTGATATTTAGACAGGGAGGTGGTGGTGAAGTGGTATTATCATTGGACCAGTAATCCAGGTATCCAGGCCAATGCTCTGAGGTCAACATGGTGGCACAAGGGTGGCACAGTGAACAAAGAACAATACAGCACAGGAACAGGCCCTTCGGCCCTCCAAGCCTGCGCCGCTCATGTGCCCAACTAGACCATTCGTTTGTATCCCTCTATTCCCAGTCTGTTCATGTGGCTATCTAGATAAGTCTTAAACGATCCCAGTGTGTCCGCCTCAATCACCTTGCTTGGGAGTGCATTCCAGGCCCCCACCACCCTCTGTGTAAAATACGTCCCCCTGGCATCTGTGTTGAACCTTGCCCCCCTCACCTTGAACCTGTGTCCCCTTGTGTTCGTCACCACCGACCTGGGAAAAAGCTTCCCACTGTTCACCCTATCTATGCCCTTCATAATTTTATACACCTCTATTAGGTCGCCCCCTCATCCTCCGTCTTTCCAGGGAGAACATCCCCAGTTTACCCAATCTCTCCTCATAGCTAAGACCCTCCATACCAGGCAACATCCTGGTAAACCTTTTCTGTACTCTCTCCAAAGCCTCCACGTCCTTCTGGTAGTGTGGCGACCAGAACTGGATACAGTATTCCAAATGTGGCCTAACCAACGTTCTATACAGCCGCAACATCATATGCCAACTTTTATCTTCAATGCCCCATCCAATAATGACTCACCTGAAGAAGGGGCTTGGAGCTCCGAAAGGTTGTGTGGCTTTTGCTACCAAATAAACCTGTTGGACTTTAACCTGGTGTTGTTAAACTTCTTACCATCCAATAAAGGCAAGCATGCCATATGCCTTCTTGACCACCCTCTCCACCTGTGCTGCCACCTTTAAGGATCTGTGGACTTGCACACCCAGGTCCCTCTGTGTGTCTATACTCCTGATGGTTCTGCCATTTATTGTATAGCTCCCCCTTACATTAGATCTACCGAAATGCATCACTTCGCATTTATCTGGATTAAATTCCATCTGCCATTTCTCCGCCCAATGTTCCAGCCTGTCTATATCCTGCTGTATTCTCTGACAATGTTCATCACTGTCCGCAACTCCAGCAATCTTCGTGTCGTCCGCAAACTTACTGATCACACCAGCTACATCTTCCTCCAAATCATTTATATATATCACAAACAGCAGAGGTCCCAGTACAGAGCCCTGCGGAACTCCACTAGCCACAGACCTCCAACCTGAAAAACACCCCTCCACTGCCACCCTCCGTCTTCTATGGCTAAGCCAGTTCTCCACCCATCTCGCTAGCTCATCTTTTTTCCCTTGAGATTTAACCTTTTGCACCAGCCTGCCATGAGGGACCTTGTCAAACGCTTTACTAAAATCCATATGGACGACATCCACGGCCCTTCCCTCGTCAATCGTTTTTGTCACCTCCTCAAAAAACTCAACCAAATTTGTGGGGCATGACCTCCCTCGTACAAAACCATGCTGTCTATCACTAATGGGATTATTCTGTTCTAAATGCGCATATATCCTATCTCTAAGAATCTTCTCCAACAATTTCCCTACCACGGATGTCAAGCTCACCGGCCTATAATTACCCGGGTTATCCTTGCTATCCTTCTTAAATTTTGGGACCACATTTGCTATCCTCCAATCCTCTGGGACTTCACCTGTGTCCACCTGTGATAGCAGTGGTTAGCACTGCTATCTCACAGTGCCAGGGACCTGGGTTCAATTCCAGTCTCAGGTGACTTTGGAATTTGCACGACCTACCTGTGTCTGCGTGGGTATCCTCCGGGTGCTCCGGTTTCCTTCCACAGTCCGAGGATATGCAGGTTAGTGGATTGGCCATGCTAAATTGTCTTTGGTGTCCCAAGGTATGTAGGTTGGGGGATTAGCAGGGTAAATGTGTGGGGTTACGGGGATAGGTTATGATGCTCTTTTGGAGTCAGTGCAAACTTGATGGGCAATAAATGCTGGCCTGGTCAGTGATGCCCACATCCCATGAAAGAATAAAACGATGCAGGTTCCTTTATTCTTAAATCTCAGCTGGCACTAGCTCCTACCTGCCAAATACTGCTGATTTGACTAATCCTTGAGGTGTAGCAGAAAACCTTTCTCTTTTGTGTTGCTAGCTCAAGAATGAGATTTGCAATTGTGATCCACTTTAACTCACTCAACCAAAGTAAATTTGATACCAACTAGCAGAAGTGTGACACCTGGAAATTAGAATTTGTTCTCCATTTGGTGTCATGATTGGAACTTTGATATTGGTATGGAATGCAATGAACTAGACTCAGACTAGAGTAAGCCTCAGTTCTCAGCGTCCTACTGCAAACATGATGTTGGGTAGGTGACAGTGAGGATAATGCAAATGAGAAGTGGCACAGCTTCTGGGTATCTCTGAACCAGAGGGAACTCTTTCACTCTTGGCCAACTCTGTCAAATGTAAATACATGCATTATATATAATATAGCCAGACGTGTCAGTGCGATTATAAAGTTTCACATGGCTTATGATCTATTGAGGGATCCTATTGGTTTCTAGAAAATAATACATCAGTTTCTGGCATGTATTTTTTAAGAATAGCTGAACAGGTCTATGTTGTATGTTCACAGGGTGGCGCAGTGGTTTAGCACTGCTGCATCATAGCACCGGGGACCCAGGTTCAGTTCTGGCTTTGGGATGAAGGAACTAAATGTAATACCTCCAAATTTGCAGATAATACAAAGTTGCGAGGGAGGGTGATGCTTCAGCGTGATTTGGATAGGCTGAGTGTGTGGGCATATGCATGGCAGATGCAGCATAATGTGGATAAATGTGAAGCTATCCACTTTGCTAGCAAAAGTAGGAAGACAGATTATTACTTGAATGGGTATAAATTGAGAGAGGTGATACTCAGCAAGACCTTGGAGTCCTCGTGCATCAGTCACTGAACGTAAGCGGGCAGGCAGTAAAGAAGGCAAATAGTATGTTGGCCTTCGTAGCGAGAGGATTTGAGTATAGCGATAGGGATGTTTTGCTGCAATTGTATAGGGTGTTGGTGAGGCCACATCTGGAGTATTGTGTGTAGTTTTGGTGTCCTTATCTGAGGAAGGATGTCCTTGCTATAGAGGGAATACAGCAAGGTTTACCAGGCTGATTCCTGGGATGGTTGGTCTGCCATATGAGGAGAGACTAAGTTATTTAGGATTATAGTCATTGGAGTTTAGAAAAGTGAGAGGGGATCTCATAGGATCAAACAGGGTTAGACATGGTAGATTCAGAAAGAATGTTCCCAATGGTGAGGGAATCCAGAACAAGGGGTCATAGTTAAAGGATAAGGGATAAACCTTTTAGAACTGAGGTGAGGGGAAATTTATTTAACCAGAGGGTGGTGAATGTGAATTCACTGCCACAGAAAATAGTTGAGGCTAAAAAAATTGAGAGATTTCAAGAAGGAATTAGATATAGCTCTTGGGGCTAAAGGGAACAAGGGATATGGGGGGAAGGGGGGATCAGACTATTGAATTTGATGATCAGCCATGATCAAAATGAATGGCGGAGCAGGCTTCAGGGCCGAATGGTCTCCTCCTGTTTCTAGTTTCAATGGTATGATTGACAACTTTTCAACTTATCCTGTTGTGCCAAAACATTCAATTCTGGAATTTACTGAAACTTGCTCGAAAGCTCCAGTCGTATCATGTAATGTATGTAGTACTGGTTGTGAAGTATGAAATGATGCAACATAGAGGGTGGCTATCGGGCCCATCATTTCTGTGTTGGCTCTTTGATAGAGCCGTGCATTAATCTTGTTCTACTCATTATCCACAGCTCTATTTTTTTTCCCCCCCTTCAAATAGTCAAGTAACAGCATTGATTTGAAAAATGTGAGGTACTTTGTTTACTGACTCACTTTTACACTTCATTCCTAGGTGTTTGTGAGCAGTAGTGGAAAATACAGTGATCTTGGTCATCCGTTCGGTTACCTTAAGGCGAGCACAACATTAACCTGTGTGAATCTCTTTGTTATGCCTTACAACTACCCGGTGCTGCTACCACAGCTTGGTATGTTCATCTGTATTGTAAACTTTTAATATGAATAAATACGAGGGAAGAGGGTTTCTGACATGATATAAAGGGCAGTTAATAAAACTCCTTCAATAGAAACATTGAATCAAACATTGTTGCCTGTTTGCTTTATATTTTTACACATTTGCTGCACTGTTCTTTGTTCTGTTAAACTGGAAAGGATGCAAGAAAGATTTACAAGAATTTTACTAGGATTGGAAGGTTTGAATTGGAAAGAGAGGCTGGATAGACTGAGATGGATGCAAAATTGGCTTCTTGATAGAAGCCAGAGGGTGGTTGTAGAGGGTTGTTTTTCAAACTGGAGGCCTGTGACCAGCGGTGTGCCTCAGGGATCGGTGCTGGGTCCACTGTTATTTGTCATTTATATTAATGATTTGGATGAGAATATAGGAAGCATGGTTAGTAAGTTTGCAAATGACACCAAGATTGGTGGCACAGTGAAGAAAGTTATCTCCATTTGCAATGGGATCTTGATCAATTGGGCCAGTGGGCTGACGAATGGCAGATGGAGTTTAATTTAGATTAATGCGAGGTGATGCATTTTGGTAGATTGAACCAGGACAGGACTTAATGAGTTAATGGTAGGGCGTTGGGAAGAGTTGCAGAACAAAGAGATCTAGGGGTACATGTTCATAGCTCCTTGAAAGTGGAGTCACAGGTGGACAGAGTGATGAAGAAGGCATTCAGCATGCTTGGTTTCATTGTTCAAAACATTGAATACAGGAGTTGGGAGGTCTTGTTGAAGTTGTACAAGACATTGGCAAGGCCACACTTGGAATACTGTGTGCAGTTCTGGTCACCCTATTATAGAAAGGATATTATTAAACTAGAATGAGTGCAGAAAAGATTTACTAGGATGCTACCGGGACTTGATGAACAAAGAAAATTACAGCACAGGAACAGGCCCCTCGGCCCTCCAAGCCTGCACCGACCATGCTGCCCGACTTAACTAAAACCCCCTACCCTTGCAGGGACCATATCCTTCTATTCCCACCCTAAAAGAAGATGGTTTGAGTTAAGGAGAGGCTGTATAGACTGAGACTTTTTTCTCTGGAGTGTAGAAGGCTGAGGGGTGATCTTATAGAGGTCTATAAAATAATGAGGGACGTAGATCAGCTAGATAGTCAATATCTTCTCCCAAAGGTAGGGGGGTCTAAAACTAGAGGGCATAGGTTTAAGGTGAGAGGAGAGAGATACAAAAGTGTCCAGAGGGGCAATTTTTTCACAGAGGGTGGTGAGTGTCTTGGAACAAGCTGCCAGAGGTAGTAGAGGTGGATACAATTTTGTCTTTTAAAAAGCATTTAGACAGTTACATGGGTAAAATAGATATAGTGATATAGGCCAAATGCGGCCAATTGGGATTAGCTTTGGGGTTTAAAAAAAAGGCGGCATGGGCAAGTTGGGCCAAAGGGCCTGTTTCCATGCTGTAAATCTCCTATGACTCTATGACTTTTTCCCTGGAGTGTAGGAAGATGAGTGGTGACCTTTATAGAGGTTTTAAAATCACGGAGGGCAGAGATAAGGTGAATAACCCAGGTCTTTTCCTCAGGGTAGGGGAGTCCAAAACTAGAGGGCATAAGTTTAAGGTGAGAGGGTAAGATTTAAAAGGAACCTGAGAGGCAACTTTTTCACACACAGGGTGGTGCGTATTTGGAATGAGTTGCCAGAGGAATTAGCTTGAAAAGTTCTGGGAAGGCAGTTGAATAACTGCCAGAAACCTGAACAAGAAGCTGAGGCATCCGCAGGTCTGTTAAGAAAAGGTGGAGGCTTACATAGTATTATGAAAGTCAAACTCATCTTAACGTTGAGAGTGGAGGTTGGAAACTCCAACTCTAGATGGGGAACAGGCTGCATGTGCACAGATTGCTATTAGCACTTATTTTGTGGCCAACCCGCCTGTCCAAGAAGCAAAACTGTGCAAAAGCCTGGGTCAAGTGGCTGGGAGTGGAGCACCATAGGAGGCAAGAATTCCAGGCAGAGGACGGAAGAAAGATTTCAAAAGAAGAGTACTTGAGATGGGACGAGAAAAGGTGCCAGTTCAATTAAAAAGAGAGAAACAGAAAACGGGCTCTAAACAAGAAAAGCTTGTGGACAGCAGACTTTAATTGAAGAAGTATGCAAAGGATAAAAGTACCTAACCACTTATATATATAAAATGCATTGCCTAATACAGAGTATATTGTTTTTTAAAAATCAACCCCCCTGGATGTGAACTTTGCTGATAGGCTGGCAATAATATCTTCCCCCCCGCCCCCCCCCCCCCCCCCCCCAGTTACCCTGAGAAAATTGTAGTGGATTGCCTTTTTGAATTACTGAAGTCTGCATGATGATGATGTTAGGTAGGATGTTGAGTCAGTAACAGTGAGGGAGCAGCGATGTACCCCCAAGCAAGGATGGGGAATGATTTGAAAGTGATAATGTTTCTGAGACATCATTGCCGATGTCTTTCTAATTAGTGATGGGAGCAGTGGAGATTGGTATTAAAATAATTAGAATTAATTAATGACCTATGAGTGAAGGTGTTCCTAGGTGGCCGTGATCGTGATATGATTGAATTTTACATTCAGTTTGAGGGAGAGCAGTGGATCCAAGACTAGTATTTTAAACTTAAATAAGGGCAATATGAGGGCATAAAAACAGCGCTAGGTAAAGTGAACTGACCAAGAGATTGAGGGATAGATCAATAGAAATGCAGAGGCAGACATTAAGTGGAGATTTCAGAATGCACAGATTAGATACATTCTAATGAGAAAGAAAACATCCAAAGAGAAGACCCACCATGTGGTTAACTAAAAAGAAGACAGTATCAAACTTGAAGAAAAAACATATAATTGCACAAACATGGGTGGCAGGTTAGGTGGCCAAAAAACAGCAAATAATGACGGAGAGCTTGATAAGGAAGGAAGAATTAGAGTACAAGTTAAAGCTAGCTAGAAACATAAAGTCAAATATTCTTGTAAAAAAGTGTGTTAGTTCTGCAGGAAGTGTATCTTGGGAATTAATGACGGAAAATAAGGAGATGGCAGATAAATTGAACTGGCATTCTGCATCAAGCTTCACTACTGAGGGAATTGCAATCACCAGGGAAATGGTATTGAGTAAATTGTTGGAGCTGTGGGCTGACAGGTTCCTCATCTTAGAGTCTAAAAGAAGTGGCAAATCAGAAAGATGATTAAGGTTGCCACTTAGTGTCAGAGGGACTAGCAGGGAAAATACGAGGGGATAAGGTGATAGGGCCTGGGTAGGATTGTTGTGGTGCAGGCTTGATGGGCCAAATGGCCTCCTTCTGCACTGTTGATTCTATGAAATGATGAGAGATTACAGAGCTCTTACAATACAGAGGGACCTGGCGATCCTAGTGCATGAATCGTAAAAGGCTAGTATGCATGTGCAACAAGTGGTGGCACAGTGGTTAGCACTGCTGCGACACAGGAACCCTGGTTTGCTTCTGGCCTTGTGTGACTGTGTGGAATTTGCACGTTCTCCTTGTGTCTGTGTGGGTGTCCTCCTAGTGCTCCAGTTTCCTCCCACAGCCCAAAGATATGCAGGTTAGGTGGAATGGCCATGCTAAATTGTCCCTTAGTGTCCAAAAGATGTGTAGATTAGGTGGATTAGTCCTGAGATTGCACGGGGCGGGTGGGGGAGTTGGTGCGGACTCGATGGGCCGAGTGTTCTCCTTCTGCCCTGCGAGGATTCTAAAAGTAACCAGGAAAGTGAGAAAACATTATTATTTATTGCGAGGGGAATTGATTACAAAAGTAGGGAAATTATGCTTCCATTATACAGAGCATTGGTAAGACCACATTTGGAGTACTGTGAACAATATTGGTCTCCTGATTTACTAGATGCCTTCAATGGGTGGCGCAGTGGTTAGCACTGCTGCCTCTCAGTGCCAAAGACCCAGGTTCAGTTCTGGCCTCGGGTCACTGTGTGGAGTCTGCATGTTCTCGCCATGTCTGTGTGGGTTTCCTCTGGGTGCTTTGGTTTCCTCCCACACTCCAAAGATGTGTGGGTTAGGTGGGTTAGCCGTGTTAAATTGCCGCTTAGTGTCAGGGGGACTAGCAGGGAAAATACCTGGGTTCAAGGTGATGAGGCCTGGGTGGGATTGTGGTCGGTGCAGACTCGATGGGCCGAATGACCTCCTTCTGCACTGTCGGGATTCTATGAAATGTGAGTTATCTTACGAGGAAAGGCTTGTATCTGCTGGAGTTTAGAAGAGTAAGAGGGACATGATAGAAACATAAGATTCTGAGAGGTTTCGGAGAGGATATTTTCTCTTGTGGGAGAATCTGTACTAGGAAGTCGGTGTTTAAAAATTAAACACTGACTTCCTAGTCATTTAAGACAGGCAAGGAGAAATATTATTTGAGGGTTGCAAGTCTTTGGAATGCTTCCTTAAAAAGTAATGAAAGCAGAGTCTTTGCATATTTGTAAAGCAGAGGTAGATCAATTCTTGACTAACAAGGGGTTATTGGGGATAGACGGGAAAGTGGAGTGCAAGTTACAATCAAACCAACCATTCTTTTGAATGGCGGAGCAGGATCGACAGGCTGAGTGGCCTTCTCTTGCTCCTAATTCATATGTTTATTAGTAAATCAGTCATACCTGAGATTTGATGTTATTTAATAGCATGATTTGTTCATTCCCAAGAAGCTGTCATTGCTTGTTTTATTGTCATTACAGATGATTTGTTCAAAGTGCACAAATTGAAACCAAATCTGAAGTGGCGCCAAACCTTTGAGAATTACTTGAAGACCATGCCTCCGTATTATCTGTTGGTACGTGCAAATTGTTTGTTTTCATTCGTTAATTTTGAATCAGAGCTGACTCGAAACGTTGGCTCCGTTCTCTTTGCACAGACGCTATCAGACCCTCTGAGATTTTCCAGTATTTTCTGTTTCTGTTTCAGATTCCAGCATCCGCAGTATTTTGTTTTTATGTTGGTACCACTAGCTTAGCCAGTGTTTATTGCCCATTCCAAATTGCCCTTGGGAAGGTGATGGTGAGATGCCTTCTTGAACTGCTGCAATCACGTGGTGTAGGTACACCCACAGTGCTGTTGGGAGGAAGTTCCAGCATTTTAACCCAGTGAGAGTGAAGGACCAGCAATATATTTCCAAGTCAGGCTGGTGTGTGACTTGGTGGGGAACTTTTAATTGGTGGTGTCCTCGTGTATCTGCTCTCCTTGTATTTGGTGGTAGAGGTTATGGGATTAGAAGGTGCTATGGAAGGAACCTTTGTGAGTTGCCTCAGTGCAGCTTGTAGTTGGTATCCACTGCTGCCTTAATGGAGGAGGGAGTAAATGTTTAAGTTGATGGATGAGGTGCAAATCAAGTGGGTTGCTTTAAGGCCGTAAGATATAGGAGCAGAATTAGGCCACTCGGCCCATTGAGTTTGCTCCACCATTCAATCATGGCTGATATTTTTCTCATCCCCATTCTCCTGCCTTTTCCCCATAACCCCTGATCCCCTCATTAATCAAGAACCTATCTATCTCTGTCTTAAAGACACTCAATGACCTGGCCTCCACAGCCTTCTGCGGAAAAGAGTTCCACAGATGGATGATTTTAGAACGCCAAAGGCGAGAGGGGGTGCAGAAAATTCTTGAGCGTTTCTTTAATTCTAATTTTGGTAACGCGATCAGATGGTGGAAATTGCCTCAAAACCCAGCATTCACATTTTCACAGCAGCACCCCACTGCAGGAAGCAGCAGTTTTCAGGTGTCAGTCCTATTTGTACTGGTCCCACCTCCCCCAGAACTGGTTCCAATGTTCCAGGAATTTGAATCCCTCCCTCTTGCACCGTCCCTCAAGCCACATATTCATCTTGGTTATCCTGACATTCCTACTCTGAATAGCAAATGGCACTGGTAGCATCCTGACATTACTATCGTTGAGGTTCTACTTTTTAGTTTAACTCTTAACTCCCTAAATTCAGGTTGTAGTATCTCATCCCTTTTTTTATCGATATAATTGGTGCCTATATGTACCACGGCTGCTCTGAGACATCCTTGACCCTTGCACCAGGGAGGCAACGTACCATCCTGAAGTCTCGTTTGCGTCCGCAAAAACACCTGTCTATTCCCCTTGCATTCGAATCCCCAATCACAATAGCTCTGCCACTCTTTTCCTGCCTTCCTGCGCAGCAAAGCCAGCCATGGTGCCATGAACTTGGCTGCTGCCACCTTCTCCTGGTGAGCCATCTCCCCCAACAGTATCCAAATGGTATATCTGTCTTGGAGGGAGATGACCGCAGGGGACCCCCCTGCCTTCCTACTCTCCCTCTGTCTGGTGGTCACCCATTCCCTAGCTCTCTCAGTAATTTTTATCTGCAGTGTGACCAACTCACTGAACGTGCTATCCACGACTTCCTCAGCTTCGTGGCTGCTCCAAGTGAATCCATCTGCAGGTCCAGAGCCGTCAGGCACTCAAACAGGAACTGCACTTGCACATCTCTTGCACATGAAGGAGCCAGAGAAACCGGAAGGGTCCCTGAATTCCCACATCGCTCAAGAGGAGCATGACACGGGTCTAGGATCTCCTGCCATGACTTAACCCTTAAGTTAACTTGCCAAGAGAAAAAAGAAAAGAAAAACGACTTGCCAGTCACCAGCCAATCACTTGCCTGCTGGCTGTGACATCACGGTTCGATTTCTGTCTACCTCTTACTTGCCCTCAAGTCTCCCTGCCTCTCTGCTCCTCCTGTTCCCCTCAGCACCGAATTCCCAATCAGCTCCAAATTTCCGATACCCTCGCTCTGGCTGCAGTTTCTCTCCCACTGGTCGTGCGCCTGCTAAACCACTGCCTTATACACAATTTGCAGCCTCTTTCTTTACTTGATGCACTGCACCCACCTGTACACGTTGACCTTTAGAATATCTTTGCATAGCTGGAAGCCCTGAGAAATTTCTAGAGCCTTCTGGAAAGTCAGAGTGGCTTCTCCCAACAAACAATGCTGAATGCTTGTCCTCAATAATGCTGCAGACTAGTCTGTTCCAGAGCATGTCCTCTAACACTGCCCCAAACTCAGGGGTTGTCTTCATTCTCACTGCAATGGAAGGGATACACAGAGCTTCTCACTGCGATGGGAGGGGTACACAGAGCTTCTCACTGCGATGGAAGGGGTACACAGAGCTTCTCACTGCGAAGGGGGGCGGGGGGACAGACAGCTTCTCGCTGCGGGGGGGTGGGGGGGAGGGTGCACACAGAGCTTCTCATTGCAATGGAAGGGTACACAGAACTTCTCACTGTGAGGGGGGGTTGCACACACAGCTTCTCACTGCGAGGGGTAGGGGTGCACACACAGCTCCTCACTGCGATGGGAACGGTACACAGAGCTTCTCACTGCAAGGGGGAGTACCCAGAGCTTCTCACTGCGAGGGGGGTCGCACACAGAGCTTCTCACTGTGAGGAGGGGTACACAGCTTCTCACTGCAAGGGGGAGTACCCAGAGCTTCTCACTGCGAGGGGGGTCGCACACAGAGCTTCTCACTGTGAGGGTGGGTACACAGCTTCTCACTGCAAGGGGTTAAAAACTGCTGCTTGGTGAGTATGATCTGCATACGTTTTGCCACTAAACAGCCCCTTTTGAAATAACGCAACATAAACTTCCAGGCACTTCCGAAAACTGTCCAAGGCTCATCCAAAGCAGCATGTGGCACAGTGTTAGCACTGCTGCGTCACAGCGCCAGGGACCTGGGTTCAATTCCCGGCTTGGGTCACTGTGTGGAGTTTGCATGTTCTCCCCGTGTCTGCGTGGGTTTCCTCCGGGTGTTCCGGTTTCCTCCCACAGAGATATACTGGTTTGGTGCATTGACCATGCTAAATTCTCCCTCAGTGTACCTGAACAGACGCCAGAGTGTGGCGACTAGGGGATTTTTACAACAGCTTCATTGCAGTGTGAATGTAAGCCTATTTGTGACAATAATAAATCAACTTTAAAATCTATGCTACTGTGTTATAGTTATAGAAGGATAAATTTCTGGGTAATAGCAATCTCCGGGATGTTGACTGTAATAATGCTGTTGAACATCAAAAGGAAATGGTCAGGTTATTTCTTATTATGTAATGGTCATTGCCTGGCTCTTGTGTGGCACAAACATTTGCACATTTCTGATCATTGTCTTTATGTTTCAGCCATTGAAAAAAGCACTGCGGATGATGGGAGCTCCCAATTTAATCGGTGACAGTAGTATTGACTGTGGGCTCAGTTACAGTGTAATTTCTTACCTCAAGAAACTCAGCCAACAGGTAATAAACAAATTAAGCTTCATATCCTCCATTACCATGGCTCTTACCTGGTATGGCACTGAACCATACAGAGCAGCAAATGTATAGGTTCAATGAATGATCTTTGCCAGAACCTCCTTATTATGGTGTGGTAAAGATTTAACCAGTGGTTGTAGCATATTTGGATTTTCAGAAAGCATTTGATAAGATATCATACCAGGTTATTGCATAAAATTAGGATTCATAGGATTGGGGGTTGTAGATTACCATTGAATGAGGGAATTGGTTAATGGATACAAAGAAAAGAGTAGATATAAATGGGATATTTTGGATTGGCAGGCTGTAACTAACAAGGTATTGCAATGTGTGCTGATGCTATACTTTGGTAGGAAAATAAAAAAGCAGAATATTTTTGAATGGTGAGTGACTGGGAAATATTTGCATTCAGAGGAACCTGCAGAGGGAATAACAAAGAATATATGTTTAGTAGGGTACAGTTAGGGAGATGGATACTGCAGCCAAGGGGAGAACCCTGAAGGCTGTCCATTGCCAGGGTAAAGGACATCTCAGGGCTGGAGAGGAACTTTGAGTGGGATGCAGGATCCAGTTATCATGACTCATGTGGGTACCAACACCATAGGTGGGACTAAGAAATTCTGCCTAGAGGGTTTGAGCAAGGGAACTATCTGAGCCATGAGCAAATTGGCATACGGTCAATAAGATCAGAGAATTTAATGCATAGCTCAAAGATGGAGTTGTGAGGGGGGGGGGGGTGTTGGTGCGCTGAAATAGGAGGCAGTACAGGTGACTCCAGAACAAGTGTGGAGACTGAAATGTTTGGGTGAGGGTTGGGCCCAAGGGTCTGCCTCTGCGCCATGTTTACATTTTTAATAAGTAATAAAAACATCCCTCCAGCCCTGACTGCCAAACACTCTCTATACACCATCTATGCCAATTGATATCCATGGCCCCTCTATACCAGGTCATGCCCCTCTGCCCACTCCCATAGCCCGTCACTTCCCCATGCCACCTTAGTGCTAACATATGACACCCATAATCCCCCTCGCTGCCCTTTGTTCCAACCCTCTCATGTCAACTCACCTGGTATCCTTTGACATCTCTTGGACAGTTTGTCACTTTCTGCTCAGCTTGACAGTTCCAGTGAGTTTGTGTATGAAAAGTGAATGATCATGTTTAAATTGAATTGTACATAAGGGTATTTGACATTATGGAAGGTTGGGAATGTAAAGAAAAAGAGGTGGAGTGGCCCTGTTAGTAAATGATGAAATCGATATAGTCGTGAGAAATGATCCTGATTCAGAGAAATAAAATGTATCAGTTTGGGTGGAGATGAGAAATAGCAAAGGAAAGTAGTGGGAGTGAATTATAGGCCTCCTGACAGTAGTTGCACTGTACCACAGCGTATAAATCAAAAAACAAGGGGGGCACTCAAGAAAGGTACTGCAAAAATCATGGCAGATTTAAATCTTCGTATACATTGACCAAATTAAATTGGCAAAGACAGTCTGGAGGATGGGTGCATAGCATGTATTTTGGGACAGTTTCTTAGAGCACTAACTTGTAGACCAGGGAGCAGGCTATTTTGGACCAGGATATGTGTAATGAGAGGACTAATTGATGACTTAATGGTAAAGGATTATCTAGGTTAGAGCGATCATCACCATCCTACCCAGCCCCTCCTGGCGCTTTATCTCCGTAACCCCACCCATTCATCATGGCTAATCCACATAACCTATTCATCTTTAGTTTTCTCAACCCTTTCCCCTCTCTCCACCCTTTCTTCATTTCCACACCCTACATCTCACCTATTTCCTTACCCCTTGCCACCCCATTTCAACCCTTCCCCATTCCCACATCCCCTTGCCCTTCAGAGAACCAGCAAGTACAATGAGACGATTGGCCTCCCGTTCTGTAACCAATCTGTGGGTTTAAGGAGAAATGAGATAATTATATGAGGGAGAAAGGAATAGAGAGTTATACTGATCTAGTTGAATGAGGAAGGTGGAAGGGGAATCATGTAGAGTACGAGAATCAGCACGGACATGTTGGATCGAATGGCCTCTTTCTGTGCTTCCCTTCTGTAATTCTCTCCTAGCTGGTTCTAGCTGTGGATCCACAGCGATACAGCCGTGGCTCAGTTGGTGCACTCCTACCTCTGAATTCCAAGGTTCTAGTTTCATGCCCCACTATCAGATTTTGAGCACAAAATCAAGGCTTAACGCTCCTTGGACAGGCTAGGAGAGTGGGCAAAGAAGTGACAGATGGAATACAATGTGGGAAAGTGTGAGGTTATGCACTTTGGTAGGAAGAATAGAGACATAGACTATTTTCTAAATGGGGAAAGGCTTCAGAAATCTGAAGTCAAAGGGAGTCCCGAGCTGCATGTTAACCCTAACTCTTAGGGTTAACATGCAGCTCGGGGAAAAATACAGAAAGGTAGTTGTTGTGTTTTAAGCCCAGCAACGTGACTCTATTAGGGGACATGTTTGGTTTTTGTATTTTTACATGAAGATGAGTTGTATTGATTGAACAAAATAGGTTGATCATAAACTATGGCTCTGAACTCACTTACATAAAGTAAAAGTACCTTAACAACATTGCTTTAAAAAAAAAAGACACATTACCAAAACATTTTATCTGGTACTCATCAGGACAAATGCAAGATTACCAAATTTGGCAACCTGTCTCTCATTTCAGCAATATTCGAGTTCTGTACTAAGCAGCAACTTAATAATTAATACCTGGCATTGCCTTACCAGTTCACGTTAAAAGGATTGGTGGGTTAGGTGCATGCAGGAAATGCAAATATCCGCTACAGATCATACTGGAGTACTGTTACTGGATTCCTAAGTTATATTATTGCATAGGTAGATATTGGGGGTGCGAGTCTACTCCAGCGAGTCTACATATGTAAGCATATGGGAACTACTTAACAGGAGTTACTTATGCACCAAGCCTGAGTGAGTTTACTGATTTTGTAATAGAATATATGTAATATAAAGCTGATTTGTGTTTCAGGCCAAAATAGAGTCAGACCGTATAATTGCATCCGTTGGGAAAAAGACCCCGCAAGAGGTGGGAATCAAAGTTAAAAACCAATCTAGTGTTCTGTCTCTGGCTCATCGCAGAGACTTCAAACAGCTGCTGCAAGGAATCATGGGGGAAGTGCCCCTTAGGCCCATGGAACTAAGCATGAAGGAGTTTGCTGGCTTTCAGATGGCAATCCTGAACAAGGTGAATGGTTTCTTCTATTAGTTAATATACATGGTTGAACAAGAAATAAAATGTTGTATTGTGATAGAGATTCCATTGCCTTGTTAATGATGGGAAGTTTTTTTAAATTCCTGCTTTAAAGTGATGTGGGCACTGTTATCTATCCCTAATTGCTAGGCCATTTCAGAGGCCAACCACATTGCTGTGGATCTGGAGGCACCGGATGAGGATGGCAGATTTCCTCTTTCAAAAGTGAATTAGTGAATCAGAGGTTTTTATGACAATTGGTGATAGCTTCAGGATCACTGTTACTGAGACTAGCTTTCAATTCCAGACTGAATTGAATTTAACAACCCATCAGCTGCTGTGGTGGGATTTGAACCTGTGTCCCCAAAGCATAAGCATGAGTCCAGTGACATTACCACTATGGCACCATCTCCCCTCGTATTTTGAGTGAAATTGTATTTGGGTTTCTCAACAAGAAAATTCAATTTTAAAATGGCCTTATCTTCAAAACTAGGATGTTAAGCCGCAGACGTACAGGAATGCCTACGATATTCCTCGCCGGAGCCTGTTAGACCAGCTAACTAGAATGAGATCAAATCTGCTTAAAACAACCCAGAAACTGATTCGTGGACAAGATGAAGGTAAGAATGAATGTGAGATACCATTAAAACTGCAAAATGGCAGATATGTTCCATTTTATAAGCCAGTTAGTGGGAAAGGAGTTTTGTCATAGTCTTGGTTGTGCTGGAGATCTGAAGAAGAGATGAAATTTGTCACAAATCTTGTGGCTGAGGGCACCTCTGGCTACACTTGGATACAGGAAGAAGTCTTAACAACACCAGGTTAAAGTCCAACAGGTTTATTTGGTAGCAAAAGCCACTAGCTTTCGGAATAGGCTGTCCCTTCGTCAGGTGGGTGGGAGTTCTGATTACAAACAGGGCACAAAGACACAAACTCCATTTACATGAATAATGATTGGAATGTGAGCCTTTACAGCTAATCAAGTATTAAAAGTACAGACAATGTGAGTGGAGGGAGCATTAAGCACAGGTTAAAGAGATGTGTATTGTCTCCAGACAGGACAGCTAGTGGGATTTTGCAAGCCCAGGCAGGTTGTGGGGGTTACAGACAGTGTGACATGAACCCAATATCCCGGTTGAGGCCGTCCTCGTGTGCGGAACCTGGCTATAGCTATATGTGTGCGGAACCTGCGGAACACAGACTGCACTTGGATAAGCAGTTTGATGCCATAGAGACCATGAAGAGATCAAGGGAAGTGGTGGAGGGATAGAGCTGGGTGGGGTTCAGGTACATGTAGCTCAATGTTTTGGCAGATAGAGGAAGAAAGGCAAAGCTGGATACTTCCCTTCTTGAGAAAATAAGCTGTTGCTGGAGATATTCTAGCTATGATCAAATCATTAACATCAGAAGCAGAGGAGGGGACTGAACCAAGTTGGACAGTGGAAGAGGATGACCTGATCATGTTAAAGGACTTGACTTTCTTTTGTTACATTAAAAATTTTAAAACCGTTATTAGTTATGGGACAATTAGTTTTGTAACTGTGGTATTTTTTTCTTCTCCAGCTGCCATGTTTAAAAGAACATTCATTAGACACAGAACAAATTGAAAAAACCTTGTTGTGCCTGCTGCACAGTCTGTTTTAACCCTTATATGGTCATAGAGGTTTACAGCATGAAAACAGGCCCTTCAGCCCAACTTGTCCATGCCGCCCTTTTTTTTTAAATCCCCAAGCTAGTCCCAATTGCCCGCATTTGTCCCATATCCCCCTATACCCATCTTACCAATGTAACTGTCTAAATGCTTTTTAAAAGACAAAATTGTACCCGCCTCTACTACTACCTCTGCAGCTTGTTCCAGACACTCACCCCCCTCTGTGTGAAAAAATTACCCCTCTGTACCTTTTAGTATCTCTCCCCTCTCACCATAATCCTATGCTCTCTACTTTTAGACTCCCCTACCTTTGGAAAAGATATTGACTATCTAGCTGATCTATGCCCCTCATTATTTTATAGACCTCTTTAAGATCACCCCTCAGCCTCCTATGCTCCAGAGAAAAAAGTCCCAGTCTATCCAGCCTCTCCTTATAACTCAAACCATCAAGTCCCGGTAGCATCCTAGTAAATCTCTTCTGCACTCTTTCTAGTTTAATAATATCCTTTCTATAATAATGTGACCAGAACTGTACACAGCATCTCAAGGGCAATTAGGGAGGGAGGGGCAATAAATGCTGGTCCAACCAGCAAAGCCCACATCACAGATGTGCATGATAAGGATGTGCTAATCAGCAATGTGTACATCAAACTCCACTTGTCACCTTTTGAATTTAACACAGTAACATATTCAAGCTTCATTGATGGAGTATAGGGGGAACATTAGCAAAACATGAGCCACAAGTCAGTGGAATATTAATAAACCGTGCTTTTGACAAAGGAGACTACTCAGTCCATCGAATCCCTGACTGTTAAAGGAATGCTTGGAATCTGTGACAATGAAATCTAGACTCGCGCCTTCCCTGGCACGAACACAGTTAACTCATTTCTAACTGAACATTCACATTACTTTTTTTTGCAACAAAAGCCACTCAGATCTCAAAGGACCTGGATCCTGTTTGTGCCAAAATACAAATGCTCCCAAATGTAATCAAATGCCCGTCGGTTTCTGCACCACGGGATTGTGCACATTGTCAGCAGCGACTCTCCACGACGCTGCTTCTACCAGGCTTTCAGCATTCCATATGGAACCAACCAACTCTTAAAAGCATCGTCATCATTACCACATCATGGGCTCTCAATGTTCAATCCAAATTGAGGTGTTCCTGTCAATTTTTCCTTCCAACATGAAGACAATTGCATTACAGAGGAGAAAATATCATTGGGGGGAAAGGAAGGGGCAGTGAATCTATACAAGCTGCAACAGGGTAACATATGGAGGGAAGTTTGAGGATAGAAATGTAGAAAATAGGTGCACGAGTATAGATACGTGAAGAGAAAGAGGTTGGTGAAGACAAATGTAGGTCCCCTTCAGACAGAAACGGGGGAATGTATAATAGGGGACAAAGAAATGGCCGAGCAACTGAATATAATGTGGACAAAGAATTGCGAGTAGACTTCTTGTTAGTACAACAATATTTCACCCACCCAACCAATAAGTTATCTTGCAGAAATACTAAAGTTCAAGTCCAATACTAGACCTTGACTTAACTTTTGCGTGACTGGCAAGTATCAGGCAGATATTGGCCTTTATCTGTGTGCTGGTCTCAGTAGTCCTCTGCGTAGTCTGCTCCTTTGGTCTGGTCTGACACTCTGGCTCTGGTCTTCCTTCTTTCTCGGGTGTGGTGGCTCTCCTCGTGCTGGTCGTTGCTGGCGATGGTCACCGTTATTGTAGCTCGTTTGTGGGGTCAGAGAGAGAGAGCTGTTGTGCTGTATCTTTTATCCCTCCTTGGTTTCGTGTCCTTTTGGGCGGTCTCCTGATTTTTGTCAATCAATCGATCAGGACTTGATCACCCTGATCGATAAGAGTCCAATCAGGTGCTATCACACCGATCTCCGGGTGTGTACTCAACGTGTGGAGATGCCGGCGTTAGACTGGGGTAAGCACAGTAAGAAGTCTCACAACACCAGGTTAAAGTCCAACAGGTTTATTTGGTAGCACAAGCTTTCGGAGTGTCGCTCCTTCTTCAGGTGAGTGAGGAGTTGTGTTTACAAACAGGGCGTTTATAGACACAAACTCAATTTACAAGATAATGGTTGGAATGCGAATCTTTACAGGTAATCATGTCTTAAAGGTACAGACATTGTGAGTGGAGAGAGGGTTAAGCACAGGTTAAAGAAGTGTGTATTGTCTCCAGCCAGGATAGTGAGTGAGATTTTGCAATCCCAGACAAGTCGTGGGGGTTACAGATAGTGTGACATGAACCCAAGTTCCCGGTTGAGGCCTTCCTCATGGGTGCGGAACTTAGCTATCAGTTTCTGTTCAGCGATTCTGCGTTGTCATGTGTCGTGAAGGCTGCCTTGGAGAATGCTTACCCGAAGATCAGAGGCTGAATGCCTGTGACTGCTGAAGTGTTCCCCGACAGGAAGTTCTACGACAATGGATGAATGAACACCACTCGACAATTACCAGGCAGGAGTGTTCTCTTCCTTGGGATCTTGGGTTCATGTCACACTATCTGTAGAATCGCTGAGCAGAAACTGATAGCCAAGTTCCACACACGAGGACGGCCTCAACCGGGATCTTGGGTTCATGTCACACTATCTGTAACCCCCACGGCTTGCAAAATCTCACTAACTGTCCTGGCTGGAGACAATACATACTTCTTTAACCTGTGCTTAACCCTCTCTCCGCTCACAATGTCTACACCTTTAAGACATGATTACCTGTAAAGACTCGCATTCCAACCATTATCTTGTAAATTGAGTTTGTGTCTATATATGCCCTGTTTGTGAACACAACTCCTCACTCACCTGAAGAAGGAGCGACACTCTGAAAGCTTGTGCTACCAAATAAACCTGTTGGACTTTAACCTGGTGTTGTGAGACTTCTTACTGTGTACCCAACGGCCATGCCTGTAGGTGCTGGAGGCCTGTAGGTCACATACCTCCCTCGCAAATAAGGGGTTATGGCTCCCCTTTGTCTGGTAAACAAGTATGTTTGACCAGAAAGTGTCCATTGTCTTTCGGTGGCCTACTTCCTGTGTATTCAGTCGTCTGAGCTGCAGCCTGTTTATTTCTGTCTTTTAAGCTGCAGCCTGCTGTTTCAGTGCTTGTCCAATTATCCCAGCCTGCTCTGCAAATCGCCATTTTAGGTGGCCCGTTTGGTCACAACCTGTATTGCTGCCCCTGGCTAGAATCCTACAACTCTTTTTGTTTTCTACATTCTTAAAAATTTCTGTGCACTCCTCCCTCATTTCGTGTTCCACCAATTCCACCTCTTGCACCAAGTATAACTCTGCACGGGTGCTGACATTCACACACAATGTCATTGGAGCTTCTCCTGATCAACTGGTGTAAATGGGGTCAGTGATAAGTCAGCTAATTGGGTCCCGAGAGGAGCTTTCACCCCTTTGTATCTGTTGTGGGTCTGCATTCATCAGATTGCTAAATAAAACTCTGATTTTCTTTTTCTTTTGTGACCCTTACTTCTGATTTTAGTAGATCCTAAGCTTGGTTAATAAGCTTATAACTCATACAACTAGGGCACAACATTTACATTTTAGTGTTAAAGAAACATAGCATGTTGTACACAGCCACAGTTTAGCAGGGGAATAATTTAGAATATATTATTTGGTATAATGCTGCTTTTCTAATAAAATGTCCATTTGAGAATGAATCAATTAACATAATAGGTGATTATTCTTTCTAAGGTGTTAATATTGAATGTTAATCAGTTACAATTACCAGACTTGTATTAATAATTTTGTTACAATGCTTTTACAAATCTGCAGCTCATGCCAGCTTTCATTTCATTGCAGATTATCTGCACAGCATCCCTGTGGCACAGATGGGCAACTATCAAGAATACCTGAAACTTATGCCTTCTCCTCTTCGTGAGATTGACCCAGATCAACCTAAACGGCTCCATACGTTTGGCAATCCTTTTAAGCAGGACAAGAAGGTAGGCAACTGGAGCACTCTGGAGACAGGTTATTGTGAAAGTTTTTGTCACTGTTAGATGGTGCAAATTTTGAAGATCACATTAGGGACAAGCTTGAAGGAACATAATTGGATTTGAAACTAGACGCCGGGATCCCTTACTGAATGTTCAAGGCTGAACAAATTAGCTGATGAGTTACGTTGATCATGGACATCCGCTGCATGCTGGTGATGCAGTCTGCAATAAGAATGTAGACTGCAATAACACTGTACACATAGCACCATGAACATCTCAGCATGCCCTGAGCAAGAGATAGACAAGGTAACCAAATGCACAGGCATAGGATGAGGCAGGAGTAGGCTGTTAATATTGGGGACTGAGTGAAGTGAAAATTCCTGAGAGTGGAAACTAGATGCTCAACCATGGATGGTAGTACTGATGAGAAGATGGATTTGGGAGAGTGGTGGGTAATGCACAGTACTCCTGATCGGACGGGCAGAGGATGTAACTGGAACTCCAGACTGAGATGTTTATTTTGCACTTAAAACAAATGGACTCCACTATTGCTACACTTTGGCTCGTAACTTGAGCTGCAGGGTGTCATATTGGGGGGTACCAAAAGATATGCAGGGGACCCAAGGCCCATTCTGATTACCTGCTTGCTGCCCAGCCCAGAATTCCTACCCACTGACCTTATACACTCACCTTTTCTCTGGCACGTCAAAGACCTTTAGCCTGGGTTGGACCTTTAATTACAGCAACGAGTGCCGTAAAAAAAGGGCGTATGGCCTCCTTGCATCTGACAGAGCTGCCCTTCGATGCTAGGCCCCAGGGATGCACTGCATTGCCCGGATCTCACCTGCTTGAGTCGGAATGTCAGGCCAGATAGGATGGAAAAAACTAGGAATGGCAATCCAATTTTGATAGCCACTCTGAGGAAGTTCAGGCATTTTGTAGTCACCTAATGTTTACTGACCTGCCTTTTCAGAATGCAAACCATAAAAGTTTGGCACTCTGATTAACACCTGCAGAATTATTTGTTACAGAAGCATGTTCAGAAACCAGGTTAACCACTTTTTATTTTCCTCATGGGGATTTCGTCACTGTTTATCACTTCATTTGTGTGTTTTATTTGCTTTTTCCAATCAGGGAATGATGATTGATGAGGCAGATGAGTTTGTGGCAGGGCCACAGAACAAGGTGAAACGACCTGGAGAATCCAACACACCTGGATCTCTGAAGAGAAGGCGTAGCATGTCACCATTACTGCGGCGACCTCAATCTCCACCCATCATCAATCACATCGGAGGAAAGGTACCTCCTTTGAGTCCTGGAGCCCAACCCAACCTTGTAAAACCTGTCGCCGTACATAAAGGTAAAGCTACACGCATTCTTGCAGCATGTGGTTAGGTTGTGGGATGTTTGAACCTGATTGATCACGAGGTTTGCCAATCTGATTGAGACTAGTAACAATCAGTGTTGCAGAGTGATAGCAATCCTGTGTCATTTCTGTCACTGAATTTGTGACACTTCCAAAATGTCTACTGTGGGAAATTGAGTGAAAATGTCACCTACATGGTTGTGTTGGGATGGAAGCGAGGAAGCTTTTCTTCTGAGGTGAATGTGGAATTGTGCGTGTGTGGGACAGTGCAGATGCCGAAAGAGGTAACTTTTGACTGGTGTAAGGAAATTGTAGAAGGATGGATGCTGCTGCTTTGACCACAGATATCATTGTGGTTAGTGTGCATGGACAGTCCCTCCATCACACAGTGCCAGTGGGAAGCAGTATTTTAGGAAAATGCCTGGGATTTTCTTTTCATTGTTGAATAAATTACTTACAACTGCTGTACTAATTTTTGGAACTATTCAATGGCCTTCATTTTTCTTTCACATTCAGATTTAAATAGCATTACATTGGTAGATGCGAGTGGAGAGAAGAGGATGGATGACTGGCAGCCAATAGAGACACTGGCTGAAGATGTACTGGTAACTTCTCCAACAGATGGACCTGCATCAACGTCTGCTCTCTCAACAGTAGAGACTCTGCTGCACTGTGACTTTCAGCCTGTCCCAGAGCTCAATCATGTGGCTGAGGATGTACTTGATCATAAACTTGGGACAGATATGGTTATGAGAGACTCATTAGAGTGCCCATCTGAGACTGATGATGAAACAGATGTGACCGCAGAAAGCAATCCAGACTTACCTTTGGCCAACTCTGACAGAGTACAAATTCAGCCAGTAGTGGAGGGGAACAATGCTGAACTCAGGATTAGAGTCATGAAGGAAATTCGTAAACCAGGGAGAAGTAAGTGTCTTTTTCCAGCCTCTCAGCTGATTGGTGGCTCAATGGGGAACCATTTTGGGAACAATGCTCACAATTCTATAAGTTCAAGATACTTGGAGAAAAGGATAGGAGTCCCAGAGTGAAAGTACTAAACTGGGCAAGGCTAACTACAACAGTATTAGGCAGGAGCTAGGGATTGTAGACTGGGGGGGTGGTTGTTTGAGGGTAAATCAACATCCGATATGTGGAAGTCTTTTAAAAGTCAGTGACTTTTAACAATTTTAACAATTGACTTTTGTATGTCTCTGTAAAAATGAAGAATAAAGATGGGAAGATTCAGGAACCCTGGAAGACAAGAGAGCTTGTGAGCTTAGTGAAAAAGATTAGTGAAAAAGGCATAAGTAAATTTCAGGAAATTGAAAACGAACAAGGTTCTTGAGGAATACAAAGGTAGCAGGAAAGAGCTTAAACAGGGACTTAGGAGGACAAAAAAAGGCCAGGAAATGTCCTTGGCAGGCAGGATTTAGGAGAATCCCAAGGCTTTTTATGAGTATATAAGGAGGAAGAGAGTAGCTCAGGAAAGGGTAGGCCCACTCAAGGACAGTGGAGGGAATTTGTGTGTGAAGCCAGATGAGATGGATGAAGTTATTGATGAGTACTTTGCGTCAGTATTCACAAAGGAGAATAATGTGCTGATGATAAGTATAGAAAGGAGGATGTTGACATTCTAGGATATGTTGAGATAAAAAAGGTGGTATTGGAGGTTTTGAAAAACATTAAGGTGGACAAGTCCCCAGGGCCAGATAGGGTTTATCCCAGAAAATACTGAGAGAGGCAAGGAAAGAAATTGCTGAGGCCTTGACCGAAATCCTTGTATCCTCTTTAGTCACGGGCGAGGTACCAGAGGATTGGAGAGTAGTTAACATTGTTCCTGTGTTCAAGAAGGGCAGAAGAGACAATCCGGGAAATTACAGACTTGAGCTTTACATCAGTGGTGGGGAAATTATTGGAGAAGATTCTTAAGGGTAGGATGTACTTGCATCTAGAAGAGAATAGGCTTATTAGCAATAGGCAAAATGATTTTGTGAAGGGCAGGTCATGTCTCACAAACCTGATTGAGTTCTTTGAGAAAGTGACAAGAAAGATTGGGCAGCGCAGTGGATGCTGTATACGTGGACTTTAGTAAAGCCTTTGATAAGGTTCCTCATGGCAGGCTGATGGTGAAGTCATATGGGATCCGAGGTGAGCTGGTAAGATGGATACAAAACTGGCTTGGGCATAGAAAGCAGAGAGTAGCAGTGGAAGGGTACTTTTCTAACTGGAGGTCTGTGACAAGCAGTGTTCTACAAGGATCAGTGCTGGGGACTCTGTCGTTTGTAATATATATAAATGATTTGGAGGAAAATGTAGGTGGTCTGATTAGTAAATTTGCAGATGATGTAAAAATTGGGGCAGTAGCGGATAGTGAGGAGGATTGTCAGAGGATACGGCAGGATATAAATCAGCTGGAGACCTGGGCCAAAAGATGGCAGATGGAATTTAACTCAGACAAATGTGAGGTGATGCGATTTGCTTGGTATACTGCAGAAGGAAAGTCTCCGGTAAATGGTAGAGCCCTTAGAAATGTTAGCACACAGAGGGATCTATGTGTGCAGATCCACAGTTCCCTGAAGGTGGCAACTCAGGTGGACAAGGTGGTCAAGAAGTGTATGACATGTTGGCCTTCATTAGTCAGGGCGTTGAGTATAGGAATTGGAAAATCATGTTGCAGCTGTATAAGATTTTGGTTAGGATGCATTTGGAGTATTGTGTACATTTCTGGTCGCCACACTACATTGGAAAGGGTGCAGAAGAGATTTACCAGGATGTTGTCTGTTTTGGAGGAGATAGACTATGAAGAAAGGTTGAACAAACTTGGATTGTTTTCATTGGAGCATCGGAGGATGAGGGGGGACCTGATAGAGGTTTACAAGATTATGACAGGCTTGGATAGAGTGGATAGTCAGAGTCTTTTTCCCAGGGTTGAAGTGTCAAATACTCGGGGGCATAGGTTGAGAGTGAGAGAAAGAAGGTTTAAGAGATGTAAGGGGCAAATTTTTCAGAGGGTGGTGATGCCTGGAATGTGCTGCCAAATGAGGTGGTGGAAGTAGATTATATAGCAACGTTAAAAAGGCATCTGGATAGATACGTGAATAGGCAGGGAATAGAGGGATATGGACGTAGAGGCAAGAAAATATTAGATTAGAGAGGCATCTGTGTCGGCACAGACCTGATGGGCTGAATTGCCTGTTCCTGTGCTGTACTGTTCTTTGTACAAATGTGTAAAGGGCAGCTAAATGTCCTCAAACCTGTTGACGAGCATCACCTACTTCAGTTCATTCCAAGAGAGCTTTGAGTGGATTGAGGAAAGATTTTCCCAGGATATTAGACAATGCAAAAGAGTCAGTCTAAGTAGAGATTTCCTCTGAAGTCTGCTCTTACATCAAAGTAAATTTTAAGGTAACAATCAAAATAAGTATGTCAAATATATTTAAAGATTTGTATTTTCTGAGCAAAAAGAATGCAGAAAAAATTGCACATAGCAAAGAATTAAAATACCCTGCAAATCAGTCAAAAGCCACTTTAATGTTGCACTGTTTCTGGGTGCTGACGTTGACCTGAAACCTCTCCCTGGCCAGGCTGAGTATTGCTTCAGCTCCTCTTGTTCCCAGTTATGATCAGTTCATCTTCATTCGTTGGCACATTTCCACTTGTTCATTTCCAGCTGAGACGGTTCACTGTCCTTTCACCCATTGCACTCCCCTCTGCCCCCATGCATTCTGAGAATTGGAGTCTACTACCTGGTTAAAGAAACCCCATGTTTTCCACTTACACAATAAGAGATGTAGAGCACAGGAGGAATACAGTGGAACGTCCGATGGGTAGGAAATAATGGTTCTTTGTTTATCATGTTTGTTAGAAATTTGCATGTGACCAAAACACAAGTGAAAAATAAAGCTGGAAAATGTTAAGCCACTGTCTTTCATGATGCTAAAGCAGACAATGTGCTCACTTAGCCAATGTTTGGCTTTATTTAACATATTCTCACAGCAATCTCCTGGAATAAAACAAAAACCTACTGACAGATGTCTCTGTGCACTTTGAAATATTTAACTGATATCATTTTGTAAAAATAGATTGTGTTCCAGGACTGGTGTTTTGCTCTGATTATGTCCCTGTAGAAATTGCCTTTATCTGAGATGTAGGTTGGTATTTAACCTCTCGGTTAGGGAACTGTGCTTGTTACAGAGAGAACGACCTTAGCGGGATAAAATAAGTAAAATAATATTGCAGTAAATAACACACACAATAAAGTGTTATACTTTCTTTGTGGTACCTTTGAATTGATATGTTCCCCATGACTTTGGCTGAAGATTTGTTTGAAATCTTTCAGCTTTTCCTTTTCCCAAAGCATCTGTATCTTTTGCTAAATCGTTGACTATTTTTAAATTTCAGATTATGAGAGACTCTTCAGATTACTGGAGGGTATACAAGGTCCTTTGGATATTCAGAGGAATTTCATTCAGAATACTATCAAAGAAGCTGCCAGGTAAGTGCATATTTATCCGCGAGGTCCACATTGACTGAAATAGTGATACTTGTAACTTAAAATACCAATTGCCAGTTACTCATTACCACCAACAGTGACTGTGGAAATATCTGAGTAATACAATGAGTGATGTAAATATAAATTTACGCCATTACCAAAGGTATTAATCATAATCCCCCTTTAGAGCTGGATTCTGGCACAAAGCAGAATTGGTACATCTGTGGGAAACAGATTCAAAATTCAGCAAGCCTCAAACCTTTTCAGGGTAGAAACATAGAAAATAGGTGCAAGAGTAGGCCATTCGGCCCTTTGAGCCTGCTTCACCATTCAATATGATCATGATTGATCATGCACTTTCAGTATCCCACTCCCGCTTTCTCTCCATATCCCTTGATCCCTTTAGCCACAAGGGCCATGTCCAGCTCCCTTTTGAACATATCTAATGGACTGGCCCCAACAGCTTTCTGTGGTAGAGAATTCCACATGTTGGCAACTCTGAGTGAAGAAGTTCTTCCTCGTCTCATCCTGAATGGCTTACCCCTTATTCTTAGACTGTGACCCCTAGTTCTGGACTTCCCCAACAATGGGAACACTCTTCCCACATCTCGCCTGTCCAGTCCCATCAGGATTTTATGTTTCTGAGATTCCCCTCTCATTCTTCTAAATTCCAGTGAGTAGAAGCCCAGTCGATCCAGCCTCTCTTCATATGTGAGTTGCCATTCCAGTAATAGAACGTAGCAGAAGATAGTTGATCTGGGATTATTGAAGACTTTTAAAAGGGAGCAGGACTGAGGGAGCACCCTCAGCACAGACTGCAATGACAAAGGCAGGCTCATCACCACTTGGAAGAGCCAAATTATAGGCTATAATGAGGCTTTGCCAATGTTACCCACGCACTGGAAGCTGGAGATTATCCAAGTATTAACAGTGCTACGAGGTCATTTTTTTCAGGGAAGGAAATTGATGGGATGGAAGTTCACAGAATTGTTACAGGAGCCTGAGCTGGCGCTCTGAATGCAAAATTTACCTGGTGCCAGTCCCTGCCCACTTCCCCGTAACCCTGCACATCCTTCCTTTTCATATAATTCAATTCCTTTTGAATGCCTTGATTGAATTTGCCTCCTTCACATGCTCAGGCAATGCACCCCAGATCCCATTGATGCTACTTGCATAAAAGAGTTTTTCCTCATGTCACCATTTCTTTCTTTACCAATAACCTTAAATATGTGCCCTCTTGTTCTTGAATGTTCTACCATTATAGAATCATAGAACCATTATAGCCCTTCGGCCCATCAAGTCCGCACCGACTCATCAGAAACACCTGAACTCCCACCTAATCAAATCTGTCAGGACTTGGCCCATAGCCCTGAATGCTACGATGTGCCAAGTGCTCATCCAGATGCTTTTTAAAGAATGTGAGGCAACCTGCCTCCACCACCCTCCCAGGCAGCACTGGGAACAGTTTCTATCTACCCTGTCCAGATCCCTTGTGGTTTTGAATACCTCTATCAAGTCTCTCCTCAACCTTCTCTTCTCCAAGGAGAATAGCCCCATCTTCTCCAATCTTTCTTCATAACTGAAGTTCTTCATTCCTGGAACCATTGTTGTGAATCTTTTCTGCACTGTGAGCTGAGAGTGACTGCCCTTGACATCAAGGCAGCATTAGACCGAATGTGGCATTAAGGAGTCCTAGAAAAACTGGAGTCAATGGGAATCAAAGGGAAAATTCTTTGCAGGTTGGAGACATACCAACACAAAGGAAGATGGTTGTGGTTGTTGGAGGTCAATGATCTCAATTCCAGATCATCCCTGCAGAGGTTCCTCAGGATAGTGCCCTAGGTCCAAACAACTTCAGCTGCTTCATCAATGACCTTCCTTCCACCGTTAGGTCAGAAATTAGGAAGTTTGCTAATGATTGCACCACATTACGAACATACGAAATAGGAACAATAGTCGGCCATTTGACCCCTCAAGCCTACTCCACCATTCAATATCTGACCTGTTTGAGTTTCTAATTCCACATTCCCATCTACCCCAAGAATCTATCTACCACTGCCTTAAAACTATTCAGTGATCCCACTTGCACCACTTTCTGAGGCTGAGTCCCAAAGTCACACAATCCTCCGAGAAAAAAATTCTCCTCATCTTTGTCCTACAAAGATGTCCCTTAATTTCAAAACAGTGCCTCCTGGTTCTGTACTCACTCACAAGAGGAAACATCCATTCAGTGTCCACCTTGTCAAAACTGTTCAGGATCTTATATACTTCAATCAAGTCACACATCGCTCTTGTAGATTCGATGGAAGTAAGCCCAATCTTTCCAACCTATCCTCATGTGACAACTTGCTCATTCCGGATATCAATTTAATAAACCTCTTCTAAACAACCTCCAATGCATTTCCATCCTTCCTTAAATAAGGAGACTAATACTGTGCACAATATCGAGATGTGATCTCTCCAATGCCCTGTGTAACTGAAGCCATGATGTGGAGATGCCGGCGTTGGACTGGGGTAAACACAGTAAGAAGTTTAACAACACCAGGTTAAAGTCCAACAGGTTTATTTGGTAGCAAAAGCCACACAAGCTTTCGGAGCCCCAAGCCCCTTCTTCAGGTGAGTGGGAATTCTGTTCACAAACAGGACATATAAAGACACAGACTCAATTTACATGAATAATGATTGGAATGCGAATACTTACAGCTAATCAAGTCTTTAAGATACAAATAATGTGAGTGGAGAGAGCATCAAGACAGGCTAAAAAGATGTGTATTGTCTCCAGACAGGATAGCCAGTGAAACTCTGCAGGTCCAGGCAGGCTGTGGGGATTACAAATAGTGTGACATGAACCCAATATCCCAGTTGAGGCCGTCCTCGTGTGTGCGGAACTTGGCTATCAGTTTCTGCTCAGCGACTCTGCGCCGTTGTGTGTCGTGAAGGCCGCCTTGGAGAACGCTTACCTGAATATCAGAGGCCGAATGCCCATGACCGCTGAAGTGCTCCCCAACAGGAAGAGAACAGTCTTGCCTGGTGATTGTCGAGCGGTGTTCATTCATCCGTTGTCGCAGCGTCTGCATGATTTCCCCAATGTGCCATGCCTCGGGACATCCTTTCCTGCAGCGTATCAGGTAGACAACGTTGGCCGAGTTGCAAGAGTATGTACTGTGTACCTGGTGGATGGTGTTCTCACGTGAGATGATGGCATCTGTGTCGATGATCCGGCACGTCTTGCAGAGGTTGCTGTGGCAGGGTTGTGTGGTGTCGTGGTCACTATTCTCCTGAAGGCTGGGTAGTTTGCTGCGGACAGTGGTCTGTTTGAGGTTGTGCGGTTGTTTGAAGGCAAGTGGGGGTGTGGGGATGGCCTTGGTGAGATGTTCGTCTTCATCAATGACATGTTGAAGGCTCCGGAGGAGATGCCGTAGCTTCTCCGCTCCGAGGAAGTACTGGACGACGAAGGGTACTCTGTCCACCGTGTCCCATGTTTGTCTTCTGAGGAGGTCGGTGCGGTTTTTCGCTGTGGCGCGTTGGAACTGTTGATCGATGAGTCGAGCGCCATATCCTGTTCTTATGAGGGCATCTTTCAGCGTCTGGAGGTGTCTGTTGCGATCCTCCTCATCCGAGCAGATCCTGTGTATACGGAGGGCTTGTCCGTACGGGGTGGCTTCTTTAACGTGTTTGGGGTGGAGGCTAGAGAAATGGAGCATCGTGAGGTTATCCGTGGGTTGTGGTATAGTGAGGTGCTGAGGTGACCGTCCTTAATGGAGATGCGTGTGTCCAAGAATGCAACCGATTCCAGAGAGTAGTCCATGACTCGCCCTCATAAGAACAGGATATAGCGCTCGACTCATCGATCAACAGTTCCAACGCGCCACAGCAAAAAACCGCACTGACCTCCTCAGAAGACAAACATGGGACACGGTGGACAGAGTACCCTTCGTCGTCCTGTACTTCCCTGGAGCGGAGAAGCTACGGCATCTCCTCCGCAGCCTTCAACATGTCATTGATGAAGATGAACATCTCGCCAAGACCATCCCCACACCCCCACTTCTTGCCTTCAAACAACCGCACAACTCAAACAGACCATTGTCCGCAACAAACTACCCAGCCTTCAGGATAACAGTGACCACGACACCACAAAACCCTGCCACAGCAACCTCTGCAAGACGTGCCGGATCATCGACACAGATGCCATCATCTCACGTGAGGACACCATCCACCAGGTACACGGTACATACTCTTGCAACTCGGCCAACGTTGTCTACCTGATACGCTGCAGGAAAGGATGTCCCAAGGCATGGTACATTGGGGAAACCATGCAGACGTTGCGACAACGGATGAATGAACACCGCTCGACAATCAGCAGGCAAGACTGTTCTCTTCCTGTTGGGGAGCACTTCAGCGGTCACGGGCATTCGGCCTCTGATATTCAGGTAAGCGTTCTCCAAGGCGGCCTTCACGACACACAACAGCGCAGAGTCGCTGAGCAGAAACTGATAGCCAAGTTCCGCACACATGAGGACGGCCTCAACCGGGATATTGGGTTCATATCACACTATTTGTAATCCCCACAGCCTGCCTGGACCTGCAGAGTTTCACTGGCTATCCTGTCTGGAGACAATACACATCTTTTTAGCCTGTCTTGATGCTCTCTCCACTCACATTGTTTGTATCTTAAAGACTTGAGCTGTAAGTATTCGCATTCCAACCATTATTCATGTAAATTGAGTCTGTGTCTTTATATGCCCTGTTTGTGAACAGAATTCCCACTCACCTGAAGAAGGGGCTTGGGGCTCAGAAAGCTTGTGTGGCTTTTGCTACCAAATATACCTGTTGGACTTTAACCTGGTGTTGTTAAACTTCTTACTAACTGAAGCCAAACATCCTCACTTTTAAGTTCAATTCCTCTCATAATAAAGAAAAGCATTTCATTAGCCGCCTTTATTACATGCTGTACCTGCATATTAAATTTGTGACTCATGTACGAGAACATCTAAATCCTTCTGCATTCTACAGTCGTTCTCCATTTAAGTAATATCCTGCTTTATAATTCTTCTTTGCAAAGTGAACAACTTCACACTTTCCCACTTAATACCCCACCTTTCAGATGTTTGTACACTCTAATTATATCCATCTTCAAACTCTGTGTTCTCTTCACAACATACTTTCCTACCTTTGTTATCTGCACATTTAATTACCATGCCTTCACTCCTCTCACAAGTAATTGATGGAAGTTGTAAAAGGCTGAGGCTCCAGCACAGGCCTCTTATGGGCCTCTACTTGTCACATCCTGCCAATCAGACAAAGACCTATTTATGCAGGTATAGTAGGTAATAAGGAAGGCAAATGGAATCTTGGCATTTATTGTTAAAGGAATACAATGTAAAAGTATTGAAGTGTTGCTGCTACTGTACAAAGCATTAGTGAGACCACACTTAGAATATTGTGTACAGTTTTGGTCCCCTTACTTGAGGAAGGATGTAGTTGCCTTAGAGGCGGTTCAGAGGAGGTTCACTGGATTGATTCCAGAGATGGGGGGTTTGACTTACAAAGAGAGATTGGGCAGTTTAGGCCTAGAACTCCCTGAAGGTTTAGAAGAATGAGAGGAGATCTAATTGAGGTGTACAAGCTGATCAGGGGGATTGACAAAGTAGACATGGAGAGATGTTTCGTCTTGTAGGACACGCTAGAACAAGAGGTCATAATTTTAGGATAAGAGGAAGCAGATGAGGAGAAATTATTCCTTCCTTTATAATTTTTCTATACAGCAGGAATATATACTTATTCCGAATATTCTGAAATATTCCCTTAAATGTCTATCACTGCTTCTCTATTAATCTATCCCTTAACCTAGTACCCCTGTTCACTTCACCTAACTCAACTTTAGATAACTTTACTTTTATTTAAGTTTAAAATACTAGCCCTAGATCTACTCTTCTCCCTTTCAAACTGAATAGAAAATTCATTCCTGTTGTGGTCGCTGCGACCCAGGGGTGCCTTTACTCTGGGGTCATTAATTAAGTCGTAAGCCCTCGAGTCTCCTCAGCCATTCAGAGAGATCATGATTGATCTGATATAATCCTCACTCCACTTTCCTGCCTTATCCCCATAACCCTTGATTCCCTTACTGGGTTACAATCCTATCAAATACACAAATCTAAAATAATCTGCTCTCTGGTTGGTTGCAGAGTATATTCTAAGCTTTCTAAGAACTCCTCATCCAGGCTTCTAATGCCAATCTAATTTTTCCAGTTTCTCTATAGATCGCAGTCACCCATGATTACTACCGTCCCTTTAGCACAAACACCCAATACTACTTCTAGAGTTTGCTCTATGTTATGGTTACTGTTAAGGGGTTGCCAGCCATTCCCACAAGTGACTTTTCCCCTACTAAACCACATGGACTGCAGTGGTTCAAGGCGGCAGCTCACCAGCACCTTCTCAAGCAATTAGGGTTGGGCGATAAATGTTGGCCTAGACAGCGATGCTCACATCCCCTGAATGAATAAAATCAACTTTTCTCTAATGCCATTACCTACTTCCTAAAGTGTGGCACCCAGAACTGGATACAATACTCCAATTGAGGCTGAACCAGCGTTTTGTACAGTTTTAACACAACTTCCTTGCTTTTGTACTCTCCTGTTGCTGTTAATAAAACCCAGGATACTATATGCTTTATTGATTGCTCTCTCAACTTGTCCTGCAACTTCAATGATTTACGCACATATACAGCCAGATCTCTCTGCTCACTCTTCTCCTGTGCACTTCTATTTTTGGGACTGAAGTGGTTGGTTCTGCATCTTAACCAGGTGGAACAAATGGTGGCCCAAATTTGGACTCATGCTTCATTTAACATTATTTCCTCTCCTATTCAAGAAACTGCAAGCCAAGTCCTGGGGAGAATGGGGGCAATCAGAAACATGTGGAGGGGAAGGGAGTGGCCACGGATGAAATGGGTCAGCTGTGGGATGGACTTTGCCTTTATGGGACAGCTGCTTCCTGGGCCACATTCAATCTGCCTTTGCTTTGTGCAGTTTCCCTAAAACCTCACCAGTCTGTCAGTAACACTTGCAAGCAGCTCAATGTGTACTTTAGGCAGTCAGCTCAGGTGCCTGATAACTAGCCTGACCCAATATTAAGTCAGACACTGTCGGGCTAAAGGGAAATGATCTATGACATTGGTGTGCATTATATCCAGTTTTTGCTGGCAATGATATTCACTTTCTACCACAGAGTGTTTGATGGAGAGTGGGTTCATGATTCTATGATTGCATAAACTGGCCTAGTCTGTGATGTGAAACTGATGCAGCAATGGCCTTTTCTTCCTGTGTACTTTATGTTCTGATTCTGGCTGTTGATTTTGTCCCCTAGGTTTAAAAGGCGAGTGTTAATACAGCAACTAGAAAGAGTACTGGAAGATGTTATTTCAAGGTCTTTGTCAGCACAGATCAACCATGTCAACAGCAGCTAGCCCAGCTGCTGAACTGCGGACCAGGAATGTACTTCCCTTTCAATCTGTGTACAGCGCATGAACACTTGTAACTGCTCGCTTTAACCATCCTTTCACCCAGTGACATTAGCTTCTCTTGGAATTTTGGGGTGGCAGAGCTTGTGAACTGAAGCCATGTTGGATTGTTTGAAGAGTTTTATTGGTATTGTGAGCAGCTGTTGCTCTGAGAGAGAGATGTGGTGAGCCTAAAAGATGGGGGAGAGTTGGATAGTGTCCACAATTCTCCACTTTGTAACTGCTCTTCTCTGGCCTGTTAATATGGAGACTTTGGTATAGGCCTGCATTTTTGCATTGTTCAGATATGGTGCCGTTTTTATTTTGGCACATGAACCAGGCACTGTGGGGGGGGGGGGGGGAGAGAAAATGTGAGTATTTTATTTAAAAAGAGAACTGAAAATTAAAAATGGGGAAGAAACCATCTACCTCAGACTCACTTTACTGTTTTGTCTGCAGACTTGTTGAAAGTTCACTTGTGGCTAATTCTTCCTTAGTTGTGTTCCAGTCCATGGGGAGGATGCTGTCTTACTGAGTGGACTTTCCACAATGTGCTTTGGAAGCACTAAAGTGGATACAGAACATATTGACCTTTTTAATGTTCATATGAGAGGAATTATTTTTGAACCACATTGTTACAAAATAAAGCACCAAATTGTCATATTTTAAAGTGTGAGGTAACTTTTGTAACTTCTATCTATTGAAAATAAATACAGTTTATCATGAATTTTTTATTTACATGTGAAAATGTATCGAACACATTTTTTGATGGCACTTTATACTATTGTAAGAGTTTTCTTTTAATCCTGTTGATAACAAATGGTTGTTTTAAAATTGACTTCTGTTATTGTGTTATTTTATATTTTTTTAAAAATCCTTTAGGGGCAAGCAAATCTTTCAAGTTTAATATCAGAGTTTTGGAAGCTGAAGGTTTAGAGAATCTGAAGGCTTGTGTAAGTCTGTAAGATTTATAGATACTCGATACCTTTCAAACCCTGTTGTAGCACACACTTTACTGAATGCATGACCTTATATGTTGAGAACCTTTTCTGCTAGATATGTATAGTCTGAAATAGCTGTGACGTTAAATTTTAAACAAAAGGAATAACTTCCTGGCTATCTTTCCTGGTTAAAATATTTTAGACCAAAATATATTTTAATTGTATTTTTTTTGCACCTATAAACAAATGTGTAATTTGAATGTGCAAATTATTGTAACACTATGTATGTAACCTGTAAGACAGACTTCATTTATATAGCTTTAGGACATCACAACGCACTTTACAACCAATGAAATACTTTGTGCCATGTAATCACTGTTGTAATTTAGAAAACGTGGCAGCCAATTGGCACCAGCAAGCTCCCATAAACAGCAATGTGATAATCTGTTTTAGTGAAATGATAAATGTTGGCCTGGACACTTCCCCTGTTCCTCTTCAGTATGATGATGGGGGGCTGTTACATCCACAAAGAGAAAAGACAGGGCCTCAGTTTAATCTTTCACCCTATTATAGAAAGGATATTAAACTAGAAAGAGTGCAGAAAAGATTTACTAGGATGCTACCGGGACTTGATCGATTGAGTTATAAGGAGAGGCTGGATAGACTGGGACTTTTTTGTCTGGAGCCGTAGGAGGCTGAGGGGTGATCTTATAGAGGTCTATAAAATAATGAGGGGCACAGATCAACTAGATAGTCAATATCTTTTCCCAAAGATAGGGGAGTCTAAAACTAGAGGGCATAAGTTTAAGGCGAGGGGAGACATACAAAAGTGTCCAGAGGGGCAATGTTTTCACAGAGGGGAGTAAGTGTCTGGAACAAGTTGCCAGAGGTAGTAGAGGCAGGTACAATTTTGTCTTTTAAAAAGCATCTAGACAGTTTCATGGGTAAGATGGGTACAGAGGGATATGGGCCAAATGCGAGCAATTGGGACTAGCTTCGGGGTTTTAAAAAAAAGGGCGGCATGGACAAGTTGGGCTGAAGGGCCTGTTTTCATGCTGTAAACCTCTACAATTCTATGACCTGAAAGATATGCCTCTGACAGTGTAGTACTCCCTCAGTTCTACCCTGGAGTGTTACTCTAGATTTCTGTACTCCAGTCTCTGGGGTCAGATTTGAACTCTCAATCTTCTGACTCAGAGCTACCTTCTGAACCACAGCTAATGCTATAGGGCAGGCTACATTTATAACATTGTGTACAGTTTTGTATAATGAACCGTCAAAATGACTTTGATATATTGAAAAACGTTCAGAAAAGATTGATTAAGGTATTTTGAACTCAAGTTCAAATTTAGGAAGAGATCCGTACTTTCATTGGGGTGAACAAAATCAGGCCAAGGGGAGGAGCATCTTACTTAACAGTAACAAAAACAGAAAATGCTGGAAAATCTCAGCAGGTCTGACAGCATCTCTGGAGAGAGGGATAGACCCAATGTTTCGAGTCTGGATGACCCTTCGTCAGAGCTCAAGACATTGTCTCTATCCTCTTTCCACAGATGCTGTCAGACCTGCTGGGATTTTCCAGCATTTTCTGTTTTTATTTCAGAATCCAGCTTCCACAGTATTTTGCCTTTTACTTTAACATTAGACTGTCGGAGTGAGGTGGCATGAATACAAAACTAATTCGCTAAAAGTCAGTTCAAATATTTGAAAAAACGTTCTTCCCTTACCCACAGAGGACTTGGGGGATATTCAGGTAACATGCAAATAGTGCAGAATAAATACCAGTTTAAAGGTCAAGGTTCAATGTTGCGCAGATATAGAAGGATGTAAATAATTGGAGGGGACAAAGTGAGCTGCCAGATCCCAGCAATCTTGGCTTGGTATCCCAGGGGATGAGTTCCACTGAACCTTTGTACTACACACAGATTTCTCCTATTTCAGCATCCTGGACCAGGAGATTTGGGAAAGGGCTATTGTTAATACTATTACATCCTTGGTAGGTTAATCCTAAATCCGGATACTGAGCAACTGCATTACCTGCAAGTTAATGGCAGCATCATTTATTATAGGAACTGGAGAAAGTTAAGGACTGGAAATGACTACATTCCATTCAGTCGGTTCCAATAGTTCTCACATGCACGGGGCTGAATAGCATAGATATATTTAAGGAAAATCTAGGTAAATGCAGGAGTGAAAAGGAGGATTTGGTCATGGAATGAGACAAAGTAGGGTTGGAGGTAAATTAATGTAGAGCTATTGGATTGAATGGCCTGTTTCTGTGCTGTAAATTATATGTAAGTCTGTAAAGCCTGTAGAGTTGGAGAAGTGAACGCAATCAGGTGAGGAAATAATGTTTTACTTGTACAGAGCCTTGATAAGACCCCATTTGGACCACTGCAATCGTCTTGGATACTGCACTTCAAGAAGGATATATTGACCTTAAAGGGATGCAGTGTAGGTTCAACACAGTTATAGTGAGGTAACTTAAGAAGATCCAGCACTAAATCATCAAGCTGGATTACTTGTTCAAGCATGGAGTGGGGCTTGAAGAAATCTTCTGATGAAGAGAGTGCTATCCACTGACAATGCAGAGAAAGCTCAAGTATGCTGTTGAAAGAATGGGAAGCTTCATGTGACAACAGAGAATCCATAGAGTAAGCCAACTTCTATAGACAACGAAAAATGCAAAACATTCTTCAATGTTCCTGCCTCATAAGGTTAAGCAGATTGTTACTCTAATCATACAATTGTACAATAAGTAGATTGTTATTATAATTCTTTCATCCATTCAGTGGATGGAATAAAAGGGACAGTAACAACGTGGATACAAATTTGGTTGAATAATAGGAAACAAAAAGTAACGGTCAGTGGATATTTTTCAGGCTGGAGGAAGGTTTGTAGTGGAGTTCCCCAGGGGTCGGTATTGGGACCCCTGCTTTTCCTGATAATGATCTAGATCTTGGTGTGCAGGAGACAATTTCAAAGTTTGTGATTGACACAAAACGTGGAATTATTGTAAACTGTGAGGAGGGCAGTGCAGAACTTCAAAAGGATACAGACATGTTGGTGGAATGGGCAGATAGGTGGCAGATGAAGTTCAATGTGGAAAAGTGTGAGGTGATGCATTTTGATAGGAAGAACGTAAACAATACAAAATAAGCAGTAAAATTCTTAAAGGGGGCAGGAGTAGAGGGAGCTGGGTGTATCTGCAGAGACCATTGAAAGTGGCAGGACAGGTAGAGCAGTTAAAAAAGCATTCTGGGCTTTATTAATAGGGGCATAGCGTATAAGAGCAAGATGTTGATGCTGAACTTATACAAAACACTAGTTAGACCTCAGCTAGAGGATTATGTACAGTTCTGGGCGCCACTCTAGGAGGGGATTTGATAGAGATGCTCAAAATCATGAGGCAGCTGAACAGAGTTGATAGGGAGAAACTGTAGCCACTCTAAAGGCTTGGGAACAAGAGGGCACAGATTTAAAGTTAGTTGCAAAATTAACAAATGTTTTGTGAGAAAACATTTTCACCCAGCGAGTGGTTTGGGTCTGGGATGCATTGCCTGGAAGTGTGGTGAATGCAGGTTCAATTGAGGAATACTTGAATAGGAACAATGTACATAACATTCAGGATATGGTGCTCATTTGAACCACTGGTGCAGACACAATGAGCCGAATAGCCCCCTTCTGCACCATAACAATTCTGTGATGTGAATGTCATTGGATTGTCTATCCCTATTTGTCCTTGAGAAGGTGGTAGTGAGCAGCCTTTTTGAACCATTGCAGTCAATGTGTATTTTTGATTTGATTTATTATTGTCGCATGTATTAGCATACAGTGATAAGTATTGTTTCTTGCGAGCTACACAGACAAAATATACCGTTCATGGAGAAGGAAAGGAGAGACTGCAGAATGTAGTGTTACAGTCATAGCTAGGGTGTAGAGAAAGATCAACTTAATGCGAGGTAGGTCCATTCAAAAGTCTGATGGCAGCAGGGGAAAAGCTGTTCTTGAGTCGGTTGGTACGTGACATCAGACTTTTGTATTTTTTTCCTGACCGAAGAAGGTAGAAGAGAGATGTCTGGGGTGCTTGGGGTCCTGAATTATGCTGGCTGCTTTTCTGAGGCAGCGGGAAGTGTAGACAGAGTCAATGGATGGGAGGCTGGTTTGCGTGATGGATTGGGCTACATGCATGACCTTTTGTAGTTTCTTGCAGTCTTGGGCAGAGCAGGAGCCATGCCAAGCTGTGATACAACCAGAAAGAATGTTTTTTATGGTGCATCTGTAAAAGTTGGTGAGAGTCGTAGCTGACATCCAAATTTCCTTAACTTCTGAGAAAGTAGAGACGTTGATGGGCTTTCTTAACTGTAGTGCTGGCATAGGGGGGAACCAGGACAGGTTGTTGGTGATTTGGACACGTAGAAACTTGAAGCTTTCGACCATTTCTACTTCATCCCCATTGGTGTAGATAAGGACATGTTCTCCACACTTCATGAAGTCGATGATAATCTCCTTCATTTTGTTGACATTGAGGGAGAGATTATTGTTGCCGCACCAGTTCACCAGATTCTCTATCTCATTCCTGTACTCTGTCTCGTCATTGTTTGTGCTCCGACCCACTATGGTGGTGTCGTCAGTAAACTTGAAAATCGAGTTGGAGGGGAATTTGGCCACAGTCATAGGTGTATGACTTCAACCCATCCATGCCGGAGAGTGGTCTGGACATCCACCAACCTGCAAAGCCAAACCGCAGTCCGACAGCAACCTGGAACACCTGACTGCGCAGACCCATCCACCGATGCAGGAGCCACAAACAATGCAGCAAATCCTCCATCCACACACTGACCAGAGTGAAGAACCTCATTGGACACAACTATACACCCCCAATGCTGTTTGGGAGAGAGTTCAAAGATATTGACCGAATGACAATAAAGAAATGGTGATTTTTTTAAAAATTCATTTATGGGACATGGGCATTGCTGGCTGGGCCAGCATTTATTGCCCATCCCTAGATGCCCTTGGAGGGCAGTTGAGAGTTAACCACATTGCTGTGGTTCTGGAATCACATGTAGGCCAGGCCAGGTTAAGGACAACAGATTTCCTTCCCTAAAGAACATTAGTGAAGCAGATGGTTTTTCTGACAATCGTCAATGGTTTCATGGTCATCAGTAGATTCTTAATTCCAGATATTTTTTATTCTGAGTTTCTGGAGTAATAGTCTAGCGATAATACCATTCGGCCATCGGCTCTCCACTAATAGTTTTTGATAAGAGTTTTTGAATTGATTTATTATTGTCACGTGTATTGGTATACAGTGAAAAGTATTGTTTCTTTCATGCTATTCAGACAAATCATACCGTTCATAGAGATGGAAAAGAGAGTGTAGAATCTAGTTTTACAGTCATAGCTAGGGTGTAGAGAAAGATCAACTTAATATGAGGTAGATCCATTCAAAAGCCAGGGAAGAAGCTGTTCGTGAGTCGGTTGGTACATGACCTCAGACTTTTGTATCTTTTTCCCGACAGAAGAAGGTGGAAGAGAGTATGTGCGGGGTGCGTGGAGTCCTTGATTATGCTGGTTGCTTTTCCGAGGCAGGAGGAAGTGTAGACAGAGTCACAACAAGAAGCTTTCAAGAAAGTTAAATTTGCTTTACAATCTTCAAATTTACTTCACAAATAGAGAAATAATCCTAATGTGTGATGCTTCACCAGGGACAGTTTTGTCTCATAGACTGGAAGATGGCGTAGAATGGCCCATCGCTTTCGCATCATGAACCTTAACTGATGCCAAGACAAAATACTCCCAAATTGAGAAAGAAGGGCTAGCCATCAGTTACGGAGTTTTAAAAAATTCCGCCATTATGTTTAGGGGTGTCAATTTGTGATCATCATTGATTACAAGCCATTATTAGGATTATTTTGCAAAGAAAAGTCTATTCCACCTACTGCATCAGCTTGTGGGCTTTCATACAGCAGCTCCGACATTAACCAGGTACCAAAATATCAAATACTGATGCCCTGAGTCATCTGATGCATTTCGGTAGATCTAATGTAAGGGGGAGCTGTACAATAAATGGCAGAACCATCAGGAGTATAGACACACAGAAGGACCTAGGTGTACAAGTCCACAGATCCTTACAGGTGGAGAGGGTGGTGAAGAAGGCATATGGCATGCTTGCCTTTATTGGACGGGGCATAGAATATAAAAGTTGGCATTGATGTTGCAGCTGTATAGAACGATGGTTAGGCCACATTTAGAGTACTGCGTCCAGTTCTGGTTGCCACACTACCAGAAGGACGTGGAAGTTTTGGAGAGAGTACAGAGAAGGTTTACCAGGATGTTGCCTGGTTAGCTATGAGGAGAGATTAGGTAAACTGGAAAGACGGGGGATGAGGGGCGACCTAATAGAGGTGTATAAAATTATGAAGGGCATAGATAGAGTGAACAGTGGGAAGCTTTTTCCCAGGTCGGAGGTGACGAACGCAAGGGGTCACGGGTTCAAGGTGAGGGGGGCAAGGTTCAACACAGATGTCAGGAGGACGTATTTTACACAGAAGGTGGTGGGGGCCTGGAATGCACTGCCAAGCAAGGTGATTGAGGCGGACACGCTGGGATCGTTTAAGACTTATCAAGATAACCACATGAACAGACTGGGAATAGAGGGATACAAAAGAATGGTCTAATGGGCACATGAGCGGTGCTGGCTTGGAGGGCCGAAGGGCCTGTTCCTGTGCTGTATTGTTCTTTGTTCCTCTGCCTCAAACAACATCACCACCCTCAGTACCACAAGTAGTTAGTGTTAGCCCTCAACGTCTTGGATATGCTGCTGTTATCGTCAAAGCGAATCTGGAATTGGACACACACAGACCCAGTCCTGTCCAGTGTAAAGCGGATGGTTTTCCTTGGATGGCATTTCGACATGTCAGATTAATTCAAACTTTTCCAGCTCTGCAGACACACACAGCTGAGAGGATGGAGTGTTACTGTGCAGGTCAAGAGCAGTGGTTCCTGGCCTAGCAAGAGGAACATTACTGCTGAGGATGGAGTGTTACTGTGTGGGTCTGGAGCAGTGGCTCCTGGCCCAGCAAGAGGAACGTTACTGCTGAGGATGAAGTGTTGCTGTGTGGGTCTGGAGCAGGGATTTGATTTGATTTGTCACATGCATTAACATAATGAAAAATATTGTTTCTTGCACGCTATACAGACAAAACATATCATATATAGGGAAGGAAACAAGAGAGTGCAGAATGTAGTGTTACAGTCATAGGGTGTAGAGAAAGATCAACTTAATGTAAAGTAGGTCCATTCAAAAGTTTGATGGCAGCAGGGAAGGAGCTATTCTTGAGTCGGTTGGTATGTGACCTCAGACTTATGTATTTTCTTCCTCGGCCTTTTGGCTAAGATCAAGTGTAGTCTGCTGATGCTGCACTTGGTAGTGGCCATTGGGTTGCATTTAAGCTTCATTTTCATATGAAGCAATTTTTAAAAGCGGCATCTCGGCCTTTTGGCTAAGATGCAAATGAGATCAAGCCTTGGGGGCGGAGATGTCCACCTACTCCAATCAGCTTGGCTCATGTAGATCAGGCCCAAGACAGAGTAAAGGGTCACATACCCCGTCTTGTCAGCTTGGATCGGAAATGTCTCAACTTGTTGAGACTCTGAATTGGACTTGATTTGATTGAATTGGAAAAGTTTTTTTTTAATTTTTCCCGACGGAAGAAGGTGGAAGAGAGAATGTCCAGGGTGTGTGGGGTCCTTGATTATGCTGGCTGCTTTTCCAAGGTAGCGGGAAAGTCCATGGATGGGAGGCTGGTTTGAGTGATGTACTGGGCTTCGTTCACAACCCTTTGTAGTTTATTGTACCCTTGGACAGAGAAGGAGTCATACCAAGCTGTGATTTATGGTGCATCTATAAAAGTTGGTGAGGGTTGTCACGGACATGCCAAATTTCCTTAGTCTCCTGAGAAAGTAGAGGCGTTGGTGGGCTTTCTTAATTGTAGCGTCTGCATGGAGGGACCAGGACAGGTTGTTGGTGATCTGGACACCTAAAAACTTGAAGCTCTCGACCATTTCTACTTTGCCCCCATTGATGTAGACAGGGGCATGTTCTCCTTTACAGTTCCTGAAGTCGAAGACTATCTGCTTCGTTTTGTTGACGTTGAGGGAGAGATTATTGTCATCGCACCAGTTCACCAGATTCTCTATCTCTTTCCTGTATTCTGTCTCGTCATTGAGATCTGACCAACAACGGTGGTGTCATCAGCAAACTTGAAAATCAAGTTGGAGAGGAATTTGACCACACAGTCATAGGTGCATAAGTATAGTAAGGGGCCTAGGACACAATCTTGTGGGGTACCGGTGTTGAGGATGATCATGGAAGAGGTGTTGTTGCCTATCCTTACTGATTGTGGTCTGTGAGTTAGGAAGTTCAGGATCCAGTCGCGGAGGGAGGTGCTGAGGCCCAGGCCACGGATTTTGGAAATGAGTTTCATGGGAATAATAGTGTTGGAGGCTGAGCTATAGTCAATAAATAGGAGTCTGATATAGGTGCCTTTGTTATCTCAGTGTTCCAAGGTTGAGTGTAAGACCAGGGAGATGGCGTCTGCTGTGGACCTGTTGCAGCGGTAGGCAAACTGTAGTGGATCCAGGTAGTCTGGGAGGCTGGAATTGATTTGTGCCATGACTAACCTTTCGAAGCACTTCATAATGATGGATGTCAGAGCCACCGGCTGATAGTCACCAAGTCCCAAAGGCATGCTGCCTGGCTTTTCTTTGGTACCAGAATGATGGTCGTCTTCTTGAAGCAGATAGGGACCTCAGATTGCTGCAAAGAGAGGTTGAAGATGTCTACGAATATCCCCACCAGCTGGTCCATGCAGGACCTGTGTGCTCATCGAGGTATCCCATCTGGACCAGTTGCTTTCCGTGGGTTGTCTTTTGAGAAGGCTGCTCTGACGTCAGCAACGGTGACCCCAGATACAGGTTTATCCAAGGCTTCCGGGGTGGAGGCCATGCTCTCACTGATCTCTTGCTCAAAACAGGCATAGATAGAATGTGTTGAGCTCATCAGGGAGGGATGTGTTGGAGCCAGCGATTTTACATGCCTTTATCTTGTAGCCTGTTATGTCTTGCAGACCTTGCCATAGTCGGTGGGAGTCTGTATGGCTAGCCTGGGACTCAAGCTTGGTCCAGTACCGTCTTTTGGCATCTTTGATGGATCTCCTTAGATTGTATCCAGCTTTCTTGTATAGGTCAGGGTCATTTGACTTGAATGCCTCAGACCTGGACTTCAGTGGATATCCCTGTTCATCCATGACTTCCAGTTGGGAAACATGCAGATTTGCTTCTTTGGCAGACAGTCTTCTACAGCTACTAATGAAATCAGTTACAGTAGTGGCATACTCATTCAGACTGGTCACAGAGCTTTTAAATACTGTCCCCTGACTCCAAGCAGCCCCTCGGAGATCATCCGATTCCTCAGACCAACATTGCATGACTTGCTTTGATGGATTCTCCCGTTTCAGTTTTTGCTTGTAAGCCGAAAGCAGGAGCACAGCCTCGTGGTCTGATTTGCCAAAGTGTGGACAGGCGATAGAGCGGTAGGCATGTTTGATATTTGTGTAGCAGTGGTCTAGGGTGTTTGGGTCTCTGGTGGAACAGGAAACGTGTTGGTGGTAACTTGGTAGTAGGCTCTTGAGCTTGGCCTGATTGAAGTTCCTGACCACGATGAACAAGGCCTCGGGGTGTTTCGTCTCAAGGCTATTTGTAGTGGTGTATATTTCGTCCAGTGCGATCTTCACGTCTGCATGGTGTGGGATGTTTGAGGCATTGCTGTCAGGATAACAGAGGTGAACTCATGTGGAAGGTAATAGGGGCAGCATTTTAGCATCAGGTATTCTAGGTCTGGGGAGCAGGATAGAAGAAGAATCAACAAGCTTGTCTCCACAAAATAAACCTCACTCATCTCCAGCCAGACTGGAAGTGCCGCTCAGGCCCCATCAACTGGAAAATTTAACACACTTCCGCACAAAGGAGACCCTACCAACTGGAAGAATTGTCAAGGTATCTTGAGAAAACATACATAGAAAATAATAGCAGGAGTAGGCCATTCAGCCCTTCAAGCCTTCTCAGCCATTCATGGCTGATCATCAGATTTAATACTCTGATCCTGCCTTCCCCCATATCCCTTGATCCCTTTAGCCCCAAGAGCTATATGTGATTTCTTCTTGAAATCAGACGTTTTGACCGCAACTACATTCTGTGGTAGTGAATTCCACACATTCACCACCCTCTGACTGAAGAAATTTCTCCTCACCTCAGTTCTAAAAGATTTACCCCTTATCCTCAAACTATGACCCCTAGTTCTGGACTCCCCCACCAGCGGGAACATTCTTTCTGAATCTACCCTGTCTAACCCTGTGAGAATTTTATAAATTTCTATGAGATCCCCTCACTCTTGTAAACTCCAGTGAATACAATCCTAATTGACTTAGTCTCTCCTTATGACGGACCAGCCACCTAAGGACTCAACCTGGAAAGATACAATCCACTCCGCCAGACAAGATTAAGGAAAGCCTGTGGGATCAAATATAATAAATTGGAGTTGGGTTTGGGTTTGAATTGCTCAGTGCTGCCTCTCTGGCTGTATTAGTGTTGGGTTTGGGCTGTGTTGGTTGGCGCTGTCTCTGGGTTTGGTGTCGGTGCTGTCTCGCTCTCTCTCTGTGTCTCTCTCTCCGTGTCGCTCCCGGTCTCTCTCTCAGCTCCGGGCTCCGCGATGCTGCGCTGGGAGCGGGTTTAGCACGGGGTTGGGAGCGGTGTGTGTGGCCGGAACAGTGCTGCTGAGGTTGGACTGTGCTGAGCCTGTGCCCGGGGCCATGAAGGACATCACGACGGAGAAGGAGGCGGAGGAGAGTCACCGGCAGGACAGCGCCAACCTGCTGCTCTTTATCCTCCTGCTGACCCTCACCATCCTCAGCATCTGGCTCTTTAAACATCGCCGCTTCCGCTTCCTGCATGAGAGCGGACTGGCCATGGTGTACGGTAAGGAGACCCCCACCGCTCCAATCTCCGCCCCCAACTCACCACCCCCCCCCAACTCACCACCCCCCCCCCCAACTCACCACCCCCCCCCCAACTCACCCCCCCCCAACTCACCACCCCCCCCAACTCACCACACCCCCCAACTCACCACCCCCCCCCAACTCACCACCCCCCCGCCAACTCACCACCCCCCCCAACTCACCACCCCCCCTCCCAACTCACCACCCCCCCCTCCCAACTCACCACCCCCCCCTCCCAACTCACCACCCCCCCCTCCCAACTCACCACCCCCACCCCCCAACTCACCACCCCCACCCCCCCCCCAACTCACCACCCCCACCCCCCCCCCAACTCACCACCCCCCCCCCAACTCACCACCCCCCCCAACTCACCACCCCCCCAACTCACCCCCCCCCCAACTCACCCCCCCCCCAACTCACCCCCCCCCCCAACTCACCCCCCCCCAACTCACCCCCCCCCCAACTCACCAACTCACCCCCCCCAACTCACCACACCCCCCCAACTCACCACCCCCCCCCAACTCACCCCCCCCCCCAACTCACCAACCCCCACCCCAACTCACCACCCCCCCCCAACTCACCACCCCCCCCCAACTCACCACCCCCCCCCAACTCACCACCCCCCCCCAACTCACCACCCCCCCCAACTCAACCACCCCCCCCCCAACTCACCACCCCCCCCCCAACTCACCACCCCCCCCCCAACTCACCACCCCCCCCCCAACTCACCACCCCCCCCCAACTCACCACCCCCCCCCAACTCACCACCCCCCCCCCCAACTCACCACCCCCCCCCCAACTCACCACCCCCCCCCAACTCACCACCCCCCCCAACTCCACCCCCCCCAACTCACCACCCCCCCCCCCAACTCACCACCCCCCCCCCCCAACTCACCACCCCCCCCCCCAACTCACCACCCCCCCCCAACTCACCACCCCCCCCCAACTCACCACCCACCCCCAACTCACCACCCACCCCCCAACTCACCACCCCCCCCCCAACTCACCACCCCCCCCCCCAACTCACCACCCCCCCCCCCAATCACCACCCCCCCCCCAACTCACCACCCCCCCCCCCAACTCACCACCCCCCCCCCCAACTCACCACCCCCCCCCCCAACTCACCACCCCCCCCCCCAACTCACCACCCCCCCCCCAACTCACCACCCCCCCCCAACTCACCACCCCCCCCCCCAACTCACCACCCCCCCCCCAACTCACCACCCCCCCCCAACTCACCACCCCCCCCCAACTCACCCACCCCCCCCCCCAACTCACCACCCCCCCCCCCAACTCACCACCCCCCCCCCCCAACTCACCACCCCCCCCCCCCAAACTCACCACCCCCCCCCCAACTCACCACCCCCCCCCCCCAACTCACCACCCCCCCCCCCCAACTCACCACCCCCCCCCCCAACTCACCACCCCCCCCCAACTCACCACCCCCCCCCCAACTCACCACCCCCCCCCCAACTCACCACCCCCCCCCCCCAACTCACCACCCCCCCCCCCAACTCACCACCCCCCCCCCCAACTCACCACCCCCCCCCCAACTCACCACCCCCCCCAACTCACCACCCCCCCCCCCAACTCACCACCCCCCCCCCAACTCACCACCCCCCCCCCAACTCACCACCCCCCCCCCCAACTCACCACCCCCCCCCCCAACTCACCACCCCCCCCCCAACTCAGCACCCCCCCCCCCAACTCAGCACCCCCCCCCCCAACTCACCACCCCCCCCCCAACTCACCACCCCCCCCCCCAACTCACCACCCCCCCCCCAACTCACCACCCCCCCCCCAACTCACCACCCCCCCCCCCAACTCACCACCCCCCCCCCCAACTCACCACCCCCCCCCCAACTCACCACCCCCCCCCCCAACTCACCACCCCCCCCCCCAACTCACCACCCCCCCCCCAACTCACCACCCCCCCCCCCAACTCACCACCCCCCCCCCAACTCACCACCCCCCCCCCCAACTCACCACCCCCCCCCCAACTCACCACCCCCCCCCCAACTCACCACCCCCCCCCCAACTCACCACCCCCCCCCCAACTCACCACCCCCCCCCAACTCACCACCCCCCCCCCAACTCACCACCCCCCCCCCAACTCACCACCCCCCCCCCCAACTCACCACCCCCCCCCCCAACTCACCACCCCACCCCCCAACTCACCACCCCCCCCCCCAACTCACCACCCCCCCCCCCCAACTCACCACCCCCCCCCCCCAACTCACCACCCCCCCCCCCAACTCACCACCCCCCCCCCAACTCACCACCCCCCCCCAACTCACCACCCCCCCCCGCAACTCACCACCCCCCCCCCCCCAACTCACCACCCCCCCCCCAACTCACCACCCCCCCCCCAACTCACCACCCCCCCCCCCAACTCACCACCCCCCCCCCAACTCACCCCCCCCCCCAACTCACCCCCCCCCCCCAACTCACCACCCCCCCCCCAACTCACCACCCCCCCCCCCCAACTCACCACCCCCCCCCCCCAACTCACCCCCCCCCCAACTCACCCCCCCCCCCCCCCCAACTCACCACCACCCCCCCCCCAACTCACCACCCCCCCCCCCCAACTCACCACCCCCCCCCCCAACTCACCACCCCCCCCCCCCAACTCACCCCCCCCCCCCCCCCAACTCACCACCCCCCCCCCCCAACTCACCACCCCCCCCCCCCCCCAACTCACCACCCCCCCCCCCCCCCCCAACTCACCACCACCCCCCCCCAACTCACCACCCCCCCCCCCCCAACTCACCAACCTACCTTCCCATGAGAGCGGACTGGCCATGGTGTACAGTAAGGAGACCCCCGCCCCAACCTCCAACCCTCTCCCTCCACCTCCAACCCCCCCAAAACTGTCCCAAACCCCCCCAACTCCTCCCCACCCCCCCAAAACTGCCCAACCTACCTCCCCATGAAAGCAGACTGGCAATGGTGTACGATAAGGAGATCCCCGCCCCAACCTCCCCCCTCCAATCCCCTTCCTCCCCCCTACTTCCCCATGAGAGTGGACTGGCCATGGTGTACAGTAAGGAGACCCCAGCCCCAAACCTCCCCACCCCCCTCCCCAAACTTCCCCACCCCCCTCCCCAAACTTCCCCACCCAAATTCCCCAACCTACCCCCGAGCAGAGTGGACTGGCCATGGTGTACGGTAAAGAGATCCCCACCCAACCAGCCCCCCTCCCCAGCCCCCCAAACTCCCTCCCCCACCCCAGTGAGAATGGACTGGCCATGGTGTACGGTAAGGAGACCCCCAGCCTCCATCCCCAAACCCCTGCCCCAACCCCCTCTCCCAACTACCCTCTCCAAACTCTTCTCCCCCCCCCCCACCCCCCCTCCAAACTCCCCCCCCCCCACCCCCCCTCCAAACTCCCCCCCCCCCCACCCCCCTCCAAACTCCCCCCCCCCCCACCCCCCTCCAAACTCCCCCCCCCCCCCCACCCCCCTCCAAACTCCCCACCCCCCTCCAAACTCCCCCCCCCCCCCCCCCCACCCCCCTCCAAACTCCCCCCCCCCCCCCCACCCCCCTCCAAACTCCCCCCCACCCCCCCTCCAAACTTTCCCCTCCCCCCTGACCCTCTTGTTGTCTGTGTATTTTCTATTTATAACTTGTTACTTTTAGACACTTCACAAGACTCCCTTTGTTTACTGATCAGTAATCAGCATTCCGACATTGCAGCTTTCTGAGGCCCCAGGTAAAGGTGACACAGACATTGAATCATTGTTCGAGCAGCATCTGTATCGCAAAATATGTGTAGATTATCTTGTTTACATAACACTTATACACTTTTAGGGAGGTTGTGCTCACTGCAGCAGAGAAAGGGCCCAGAATTATTCTGATAAGGCAACAGCTAGAATGTGTTCCCAGCAAACACACAAGATGCTGCAACCCTTAATACAGGAACATGATACTGCAATATTTAATATATTTGCATCCTTCCTTAAATCAGGAGACCAATACTGTACACAATGCTCCAGATGCGGTCTCGCCAGTGTCCTGTAAAACTGAAGCATAACCTCCCTATTTCTGTAATTGATTTCCTCACGATAAACATTAACATTCAATTAGCTTTCCTATCTACTTGCTGTACCTGCTTTTGTGATTTGTGCACTGGGACACCCAGATCCCTCTGCACCTTAAAGTTCTGCAACCTCTCACCATTCTTCCTGTCAAAATAGGCAATTTCACATTTGCCCATATTATTCTCCATTTGACCGATTTTTGCCCACTCACTAAACCCATCTATGTCCATTTGTAACAAAAACAGAAAATGCTGGAAAATCTCAGCAGGTCTGACAGCATCTGTGGAGAGAGAATAGAGCCAACGTTTCGAGTCTGGGTGACCCTTGGTCAGAGCTGAGAGGAAAGAAAATCAGACAAGATTTATACTCTTGAGGGTGGGGGTGGTGGAATTGGACAAAGGGAATGTAAATGCAGAAGGCTGAGAAGGTGCTAAAAGTGTCCATTAAGTAATCAGAATGTGTGAATGGGCAAAACAAAGGTACAGCTTGGTAAAGGACTGCCTAAGGAATCTGGCAGTTGGCCTGAAAAAGGGGGGGTGGGTGGAGGGGGTGGGGGCGAGGTGGAAAGGAGAGCGATAAAATGGAGAATGAGATGAAACGTCCACAGTATTTTGCGTTTATCTTTGTCCATTTGTAGCCCCTGCCTATGGGAGGGATGCTCTTTTGGAGAGTCGGTGCAGTCTCAATGGGCTGGATAACCTCATTCGGAGAATGGTGAAGGTTTACCAAGCTGATTCCTGGGATGGCAGGTCTGTCATATGAGGAGAGACTAAATCGGTTAGGATTATATTCACTGGAGTTTAGAAGAGTGAGAGGGAATCTCATAGAAACTTACAAAATTCGAACAGGGTTAGACAGGGTAGACTCAGAAAGAATGTTCCCAATGGTGGGGAAGTCCAGAACTAGGAGTCATAGTTTGAGGGTAAGGGGTAAACCTTTAGAACTGAGGTGAGGAGAAATTTCTTCACCCAGAGAGTGGTGAATGTGTGGAATTCACTACCACAGAATATAATTGAGGCCAAAATGTCTGATTTCAAGAAGAAATTAGATACAGCTCTTGGGGCTAAAGGGATCAAGGGATATGGGGTGAAGGGGGATCAAGGTCCCCCATGCAAGGCTTCTAGAAAAAGTGAGAGGGCATGGGATCCAAGGTGCTGCTGCCCTGTGGATCCAGAACTGGCTTGCCCAAAGGAGGCAGAGAGTGCATATAGATGGGTCTTTTTCTAAATGGAGGTCGGTCACCAGTGGAATGCCCCAGGGATCTATTCTGGGACCCTTGCTGTTTGTCATTTTCATAAATGACCTGGATGAGGAAGTGGAGGGATGGGTTGGTAAGTTTGCCGACGATACGAAGGTTGGTGGGGTTGTGGATAGTCTGGAGGGATGTCAGAAGTTACAGAGAGACATAGATTGGATGCAAGACTGGGCGGAGAAGTGGCAGATGGACTTCAACCCAGATAAATGCGTAGTCCATTTTGGCAGATCAAATGGGATGAAGGAGTACAATATTAAGGGAAAGACTCTTAGTACTGTAGAGGATCAGAAGGACTTTGGGGTCTGGGTCCATAGGACTCTAAAATCGGCCCCGCAGGTGGAGGAGGTGGTTAAGAAGGTGTATGATGTGCTGGCCTTTATCAATCGAGGGATTGAGTTTTGGAGTCCGGGGATAATGATGCAGCTATATAAGACCCTCGTCAGACCCCACTTGGAGTATTGTGCTCAGTTCTGGTCGCCTCATTACAGGAAGGATGTGGAAATGATTGAAAGGGTGCAGAGGAGATTTACAAGGATGTTGCCTGGATTGAGTGGCATGCCTTATGAGGATAGGCTGAGGGAGCTTGGTCTTTTCTCCTTGGAGAGACGTAGGATGAGAGGAGACCTAATAGAGGTATATAAGATGTTGAGAGGCATAGATCGGGTGGACTCTGAGGCTTTTTCCCGGGGTGGAAATGGCTGCTATGAGAGGACACAGGTTTAAGGTGCTGGGGGGTAGGTACAGGGGAAATGTTAGGGGGAAGTTTTTCACACAGAGGGTGGTGGGTGAGTGGAATCGGCTGCCGTCAGTGGTGGCGGAGACAAATTCAATAGGGACTTTTAAGAGACTCCTGGATGAGTACATGGGACTTAATAGGATGGAGGGTTATAGGTAAGCCTGGAAGGTAGGGATATGTTCGGCACAACTTGTGGGGCCGAAGGGCCTGTTTGTGCTGTCGTTTTTCCATGTTTCTAAGATATTGAATTTAATGATCAGCCATCATCAAAATAATGATGGACTTTAAGAAAGAGGTTGTGCTGGAATCTTTGAATGGCATCAAGATAGATAAGTCGCCGGGTCCGGATGGGATGTACCCCAGGTTACTGTGGGAGGTGAGGGAGGAGATTGCAGAGCCTCTGGCGATGATCTTTGCGTCGTCGATGGAGACGGGAGAGGATTGGAGGATTGCGGATGTGGTTCCTATTTTCAAGAAGGGAAATAGGGATAGCCCAGGTAATTACCGACCGGTGAGTCTAACCTCAGTGGTTGGTAAACTGGTGGAGAAGATCCTGAGGGACAGGATATATGAGCATTTAGAGAGGTTTAGTATGCTCAAGAATACTCAGCATGGCTTTGTCAAGGGCAGATCGTGCCTTACGAGCCTGGTGGAGTTCTTCGAAAATGTGACTAAACACATTTCTATAACTATCTACAAAGTGCAAGTCAGGAGTGTAATGGAATACTCTCTTGGACTGTCTTGTAATGGAATACTCACTTGCCTGGATAGGTGCGGCTCCAACAACACTCAAGAAGCTCAACACCATGGAGGACAAAGCAGCCCACTAGATTTGCACCCCTTCCACAAATATTCACTCCCTTCATCACTTTAAACGGTGGCAGCAGTGTGTGCCATCTGCAAGATGCACTGCAGGAACTCACCAAAACTCCTTAGACAGGACCTTCCAAACCTATGACCAGAACCATTTAGAAGGACAAGGGCTGTAGATACGTGGTTATACCATCACCTGGAGGTTCCCCTCCAAACCACTCAGCATCCTGACTTGGAAATATATCGCGGTTCCTTAACCATCACTGGGTCAAAACCCTGGAATTCCCTCTGTAACAGCACAGTGGGTGTGCCTACATCTCAGGGCCTCCAGCTGTTCAAAAAGGCAGCTCACCATCACCTTCTCAAGGGCAATTAGGGATGGGCAATATATGCTGGCCTGACCAGTAAAGCCCACATCCCATGGGGTACCCACATTGAGGGTAAGCAGGAATGTGGGGTTGAAGTTACAATCTGATCAGCCATGATCTTATTGAATGGTGGAGCTGGCTTGAGGGGCCGAGTGGCCTACTCCTGCTCCTAATTTGTATGTTGTATGTTCATAAATGAATAATAAAAAAGAGGAAACATCTTTTGCCCATCCAACTTGTCAATACCGTTCAGGGTCTTGTAAACTTCAATCACATCACCCCTCATTCTTCTAAACCCCAGTGGAGACGAGCCCAGTCTGTCCAATCTTTCCTCATAAAACAACCCACTCATTCCAGGTATCAATCACGTAACCCACCTCCAATACATTTATTTCGAGATGTGGTCTTACCAATGTCCTGTGAAACTGCAGTATAACATCCTTACTTTTGGCAGCATTCCATGAGCCTTCTTAATTACCTGCTGTACCTACATACTAACTTTGTGTGGGTTCTAATATCTCTCAGCCTGCTGTTTAAGGTTCTGGTGTCACTGTCTGTTGTTTAGGGTTCTAATATCTTCCTGCCTGTTGTTTAGGGTTCTGGTGTGTCTCTGCCTGTTGTTTAGGGTTCGAATATCTCTCTGCCTGTTGTTTAGGGTTCTGGTGTGTCTCTGTCTGTTGTTTAGGGTTCTGGTGTATCTCTGCCTGTTGTTTAGGGTTCTGGTGTGTCTCTGCCTGTTGTTTAGGGTTCTAATATCTCTCTGCCTGTTGTTTAGGGTTCTGGTGTGTCTCTGCCTGTTGTTTAGGGTTCTAATATCTCTCTGCCTTTGTTTAGGGTTCTAATATCTCTCTGCCTTTGTTTAGGGTTCTAATATCTCTCTGCCTTTGTTTAGGGTTCTAATATCTCTCTGCCTTTGTTTAGGGTTCTGATATCTCTCTGCCTGTTGTTTAGGGTTCTAATATCTCTCTGCCTTTGTTTAGGGTTCTGATATCTCTCTGCCTGTTGTTTAGGGTTCTAATATCTCTCTGCCTGTTGTTTAGGGTTCTAATATCTCTCTGCCTGTTGTTTAGGGTTCTCATATCTCTCTGCCTTTGTTTAAGGTTCTGGTGTCTCTCTGCCTGTTGTTTAGGGTTCTGGTGTCTCTTTGCCTGTTGTTTAGGGTTCTAATATCTCTCTGCCTTTGTTTAGGGTTCTGGTGTCTCTCTGCCTGTTGTTTAGGGTTCTGGTGTCTCTTTGCCTGTTGTTTAGGGTTCTAATATCTCTCTGTCTGTTGTTTAGGGTTCTGGTGTCTCTCTGCCTGTTGTTTAGGGTTCTGGTGTCTCTTTGCCTGTTGTTTAGGGTTCTAATATCTCTCTGCCTTTCTTTAGGGTTCTAATATCTCCCTGCCTTTGTTTAGGGTTCTGGTGTCTCTCTGCCTGTTGTTTAGGGTTCTAGTGTCTCTTTGCCTGTTGTTTAGGGTTCTAATATCTCTCTGCCTGTTGTTTAGGCCTCCTGGCTGGAGTTGTTCTCCGATATGGGATCCATGTTCCCACGGACGTCAATAATGTGACCCTGAGCTGTGAGCTAGAAGACAGTCCTGCAACTTTATTAATTAATGTCAGTGGGAAGTTTTATGAATACACAATGAAGAGTGAAATCAGCCCCAAGGACATTAATAATGTACACGACAACGAGATGCTGCAAAAGGTAAATGTATTCCTGATTTCACTCACTGATTGGTGGAGAATCCGGGGGATCGGGCTGAGAGACTGGGGGAAAGAAGCAAAGAGCGTGGATGGGCATGTGATGGGGTTGGGCGGGGGGGGGGGGGGAGAGATGAGGGGGTGGGAGTGGGGAGAATGGGAGGAGGATGGGTGGGACCTCGGGGTAAGGAGTTGGGGAGGGGGAGCACTGGGGTGGGTGGCAGAGCTCAATGGGGAGGAAGTGGTGTGGGTAATGCAGGGGGTGGGAAGGGGAGAGGGGCAGGGGACTGGAGGGGTTAGGGAGAGGGTGTTAGTGAGGCCTGGGTTTATCTCTTTACCCGCTCTAGGTTTTGATAATTCTACCATTGCTTCTGCTTTGATGTACAGGTGACCTTTGACCCAGAAGTGTTCTTTAACATCCTGCTCCCTCCGATTATATTTTATGCAGGTTACAGTCTGAAACGAGTGAGTCAAATTCTACTCTCTGATTTTCATGAGTGCAACTGATGTATGTTTCTGTATTTTAGTTAAATATCAGAATAAATTTCTAAATCAATAGCAAGAATTGATATAGGGTCGGACAACGTAGAATCTCTGTGGGTAGAGTTGAGGAATCGCAAAGGTAAGATATGGGATGGGAGTTATATACAGGCCCCCGAGCAGTAGTCAGGATGTGGGGCAGAAAATAAATCAGGAGATAGAAAAGACATTAAAAAAAAGCAATATTACAATAATCATGGGGGACTTCAATATGCAGGTGGACTGGGAAAATCAGGAAGGTTCCCAAGAAAAGGAATTTTTCAGTGGGTTCATAACATTGGGAATGTTCACATTTACAAAGCTGTTTGAAATGGGGAGATATTTTATAGATTTTTGTATCTTTATTCCAATTCAATCAAATCAAGTCCCCAATTCAGAGTCTCAACAAGTTGAGACATTCCCGATCCAAGCTGACAAGACAGGGCTTTCACCTCCTGTCTTGGGCTTGATCTACATGATCCAAGCTGATTGGAGTAGGCATAGCTCCTCCTCCAAGCCAATCTTAGCCAATATTTCTGGGGATCATAAGACACAGGAGCAGAACTAGGCCACTCGGCCTATCGAGTCTGCTCCACCATTCAATTAAGGCTCATATTTCTCTCATCACCTTTCTCCTGCTTTTTCCCCATAAACTCCTCGTCCCCTTATTAATCAAGACCCCAGGGTTTAAATTCTTTCCCTGGAGATTAGTTTGGAGTTTGCGTGTTGGGAAATTTATCACTTTGTGTGTTTTCAGCGACATTTCTTCCGGAACCTGGGCTCCATTTTGGCGTATGCTTTTATTGGGACTGTCATTTCCTGTATTGTGATTGGGTGAGTATTACCAACACATTCCTGATTCTGACCAGCAATAATTTAGACAGTGAACTTTCCTCAAACTTCATTGTGAGAATGGTTGGAGTTTAGCTGTGGTTTATCTGTTGTTAATGTTGTTGACCAGCAGAGGGCAGGTGGGTTAAGGGCCCGTTATACAAAATTCCTGGATTCAGTTACTTCCAAAAAAAATCATCCAATCATTAAATGAATTCAAAGTTGAGGAATTATATTTTCACACTCCTATCACAACATCGACAGAATGTTAATGGGTACAGCAAATAATTAGGAAGGCAAATGAAATGTTGGCCTGAATTGGGCTAGGCCATTGCATGGGAGGTATGCTGACACCTGCGATGGTGGTTCCTCTGAGCTAGGGTCGAGTAAAGGATCAGGGAAGCCAATGAGGGAAAATCTAGGCTTTACCTGATGCAATTTTTCAAAGCCAGCTTGGCCTCTTGGCAAAGATGAAGCCCGGGAGGGGCTGCAATGCCTCATCCTGTCAGCTTGGATCCTGTTTGTCCCTCGTGTGGGGACCATGATTGGACTTAATTGGAATTGGCTTTTTAAATTAGAAATAAAGTACTAAGAGGTACCAATAAAAAATTGCAAAGGGATGGCGTACATCTAAAGTCCATGTAACTTTGACGAGACTTCCTTATTCTGATACTTTAACTCCCTTTCTAAAAAGGCCAATGTGATTTGGGTTTTGGTGGGACCACATTTGCAATACTGTGTGCAGTTTTGGTCTCCACATTTAAGAAAGGAGATAAAGAACAAAGAAAGTTACAGCACAGGAACAGGCCCTTCGGCCCGCCAAGCCTGCACCAACCATGTTGCTCGACTGAACTAAAGCCCCCTACCCATCCGGGGACCTATCCCTCCATTCCCATCTTATGTATTTGTCAAGACGTCCCTTAAATGTCACTATCATATCTGCTTCCACAATGTCCCCTGGCAGCGGGTTCCAGGCACCCACCACCCGCTGTAAAAAAAAAACCTGCCTTGTTCTTCTCCTTTAAACCTTGCCCCTCGCATCTTAAACCTATGCCCCCTAGTGATTGACTCTTCCAGCCTTGGAAAAAGCTTCTGACTATCCACTCTGTCCATGTCTCTCATAATCTTGTAGACTTCTATCAGGCTGCCCCTCGACCTCCGTCGCTCCAGTGAGAACAAACTCAAGTTTCTCCAATCTCTCCTCATAGTTGATGCCCTCCATACCAGGCAACATCCTGGTAAATCTTTTCTGTACCCTCTCCAAAGCTTCCACATCTTTCTGGTGACCAGAATTGAACACTATATTCCAAGTGCAGCTTAACTAAGCTTCTATAAAGATGCAATATGACATGCCAATTTTTAAACTCAATGCCCCGGCCAATGAAGGCAAGCATGCCGTATGCCTTCTTGACTGCCTTCTCCACCTGCGTTATCACTTTCAGTGACCTGTGTACCTGTGCACCCAGATCCCTCTGCCTATCAATACTCTGAAGGGTTCTGTCATTTACTGTGTATTTCCTATCTGTTTTAGACCTTCCAAAATGCATTACCTCATATTTGTCTGTATTAAACTCTATCTGCCATCTCTCTGCCCAAGTCTCCAACTGATCTATATCCTCTGATGGTCCTCCGCTATCCACAAATCCACCAACCTTTGTGTCATCCGCAAACTTACTAATCAAACCAGTTACATTTTCCTCCAAATCATTTATGTATATATATTACAAACAGCAAAGGTCTCAGCATTGATCCCTGAGGAATGCCACTTGTCACAGCCCTCCATTCAGAAACACACCCTTCCACTGGTACCCTCTGTCTTCTATGACTGAGCCAGTTTTGTATCCATCTTGCCAGCTCACCTCTGATCCCATGCGACTTCACCTTCTGCACTAGTCTACCATGAGGGACCTTGTCAAAAGCCTTACTGAAGTCCATGGAGACAACATCCACTGCCCTATCCTCATCAATCATCTTTGTCACTTCCTCGGAAAACTCTATCAAGTTAGTGAGACACGACCACCCCTTCACAAAACCATGTTGCCTCTCACTAATACGTCCACTTATTTCCAAGTTGGAATAAATCCTGTCTCGAAGAATCCTCTCCAATAATTTCCCTACCACTGATGTAAGGCTCACTGGCCTGTAATTACCTGGATTATTCTTGCTACCCTTCTTAAACAAAGGAATAACATTGGCTATTCTCCAATCCTCTGGGAGATCCCCTGTACAGTAAGAAGTCTCACAACACCAGGTTAAAGTCCAACAGGTTTATTTGGCAGCACTAGCTTTCAGAGTCCCAAGCCCCTTCTTCAGGTGAGTGAGGACTCGTGTTCACAAACAGGACATATAAAGACACAAACTCAATTTACAAGATAATGGGTGGAATGCGAGTCTTTACAGGTATTCAAGTCTTAAAGGTACAGACAATGTGAGTGGAGAGAGGGTTAAGCACAGGTTAAAGAGATTTGTATTGTCTCCAGCCAGGACAGTTAGTGAGATTTTGCAAGCCCAGGCAAGTCGTGGGGGTTACAGATAGTGTGACATGAACCCAAGATCCCGGTTGAGGCTGTCCTCGTGTGTGGAACTTGGCTATCAGTCTCTGCTCAGCGATTCTGCGTTGTCGTGTGTCGTGAAGGCCGCCTTCACGGAGAGTAGTCTCTCCAGAATCGGTTGCATTCTTGGACACACGCATCTCCATCAAGGACGGTCACCTCAGCACTTCACTTTACCGCAAGCCCACGGATAACCTCATGATGCTCCACTTCTCCAGCTTCCACCCTAAACACGTTAAAGAAGCCATCCCCTACGGACAAGCCCTCCGTAACCCAGGATCTGCTCAGATGAGGAGGATCGCAACAGACACCTACAGACGCTGAAGGATACCCTCATAAGAACAGGATATGGCATTCGACTCATTGATCGACAAAAGCGAAAAACCGCACCGACTTCCTCAGAAGACAAACACGGGACACGGCGGACAGAGTACCCTTCGTCGTTCAGTACTTCCCCGGAGCGGAGAAACTACGACATCTTCTCCGGAGCCTTCAACATGTCATCGATGAAGACGAACATCTTGCCAAGGCCATCCCCACACCCCCACTTCTTGCCTTCAAACAACCGCACAACCTCAAACAGACCATTGTCTGCAGCAAACTACCCAGCCTTCAGGAGAACAGTGACCACGACATCACACAACCCTGCCACAGCAACCTCTGCAAGACGTGCCGGATCATCGACACGGATGCCATCATCTCACGTGAGAACACCATCCACGGTACATACTCTTGCAACTTGGCCAACGTTGTCTACCTGATACGCTGCAGGAAAGGATGTCCCAAGGCATGGTACATTGGTGAGACCATGCAGACGCTGCGACAACGGATGAATGAACACCGCTCAACAATCACCAGGCAGGAGTGTTCCCTTCCAATCGGGGAACACTTCAGCAGTCACAGGCATTCAGCCTCTGATCTTCGGGTAAGCGTTCTCCAAGGCGGCCTTCACGACACATGACAACGCAGAATCACTGAGCAGAGACTGATAGCCAAGTTCCACACACATGAGGATGGCCTCAACTGGGATCTTGGGTTCATGTCACACTATCTGTAACCCCCACGACTTGCCTGGGCTTGCAAAATCTCACTAACTGTCCTGGCTGGAGACAATACACATCTCTTTAACCTGTGCTTAACCCTCTCTCCACTCGCATTGTCTGTACCTTTAAGACTTGATTACCTGTAAAGACTCGCATTCCACCCATTATCTTGTAAATTGAGTTTGTGTCTTTATATGCCCTGTTTGTGAACACGAGTCCTCACTCACCTGAAGAAGGGGCTTGGGCTCCAAAAGCTAGTGCTGCCAAATAAACCTGTTGGACTTTAACCTGGTGGTGTGAGACCTCTTACTGTCCTTACCCTAGTCCAACGCCGGCATCTCCACATCATAGCTCCCCTGTAGCCAGTGGGGATACAAAGATTTCTCTCAAAGCCCCAGCAATTTCCTCCCTTGCCTCCCTTGGTATTCTGGGGTATATCCCATCAGGCCCTGGGGACTTGTCTACCTTAATGTTTCTCAAGAACCCCAATACCATCTCAACATGACTCATCCTTTCCCAGACTCATCAACCACCAAGTCCTTCTCTTTGGTGAATACTGATGCAAAGTACTCATTTAATACCTTGCCCATTTCCTCTGGCTCCACGCACAGATTCCCTCCCTTGTCCTTGAGTGGGCCAACCCTCTCCCTGGCTACCCTCTTGCTCTTTATATATGTATAAAAAGCCTTGGGATTTTCCTTAATCCTGCTGGCCAATGCTTTTTCGTGACCCCTTTTTGACCTCCTTACTCCTTGCTTAAGTTTCTTATATACTTGCATTGGAGGCGATACAGCAATGATTCACAATTAGTTCCTGGGATAAATGGGGTTGCCCTGGGATGAGAGGCTGAGTAAATTGGGTCGATATTCTCTGGAGTTTGGAAGAATGAGAAGTGATCTCATTGAAATCTGAAAAATTCTGTCGGGGTTTAATAGAGTGGAGCCGAAGACATTGTTTCCATTGGTCGGGGAACCTAAAACACGGGGACACAGTCTCAGGATGAAGGGGTTGGGGGAGGGGTTGCGGATTTGGAATCTGTTGTTAAGCTGTCTGTGATTGGCTGGAGCTGCGAGATCCCAGCAACGGACCGGCTGGGATCTGGATTCGCGCTGCTTCACGCAAACTGACACGAAGAGTTAAATAAACATATCCAATCACTGCCCAGAATGAATTCTCTCCCTTCTCTCTTTCAATAGGCTGATTATGTATGGCTGTGTCAAGCTGATGGCTCTGATTGGCCAGCTGAATGGGGACTTTTATTTCACAGACTGCCTGCTCTTCGGGGCTTTGATTTCTGCGACTGACCCAGGTACGTCAAACTGGCCAATCAGCTGGCAGAGATCTCAAACCAGAACAGGGTGAGTGGGAGGGAGGAGTGTAGGAGATGGAGGAGTGGGGGAGAGGGAGGGACGGACTTTAGGAGGACAGGGGGCGTGGAGGGAAGGTGGTGGCATTTCCTTACCCTACCAATCAGCTGTCCCTCTGAGAGGAATAATGCCGGTACCGTTTCGAGCATTTATTCTGAGCTGTGGACAGGCTCTGGCTCAGCACTATCCTCGCTGCTAAATCCGATTCTATTCCATGGACTGGCTGCTGGGAGCGGGGTCACATGTAGACCATGCGCAAGTTCCCTTCTCTGTGGGATATTTGTGAATGTCCACAAAACTTTACAAAAAGTCTGTGTGCGACCCTTCCTTTCATTTTAAAGCAAAGAAGTACTCACCAATCGGAGAGAAGAAGGGACACTCTTCCCTCTTTCCCCAGACTCCAGCTGAAATCTCTTGCAGCCAAGGCGGTGCTCAACACCAATCACCTTTGCGAAACCAGGCTCACTCTTCCCAATGACCTTCAGCTTGTCTGAGTGTCCAGCTATAACCTCTCTCTGATTGACTCCTGCACCTTCCCATGACAGAGATCAACCAAACTGGCCTTTAATTCCCTCTTTCCTGCCTCCCTCCCTTCCTGAAGCAAGAGGTCATTTTCATGATGGACCGGGGTGCATTCACAACCCTTTGTATGTATATGAGCTTTGGTGGCTACATCCTAGGTTAGCATTTATTGTCTATCCTAATTGCCCTTAAAAACTTGGTGGTGAGCTGCTTCTTTGAACCGATGCAGTCCATGTGGCGTAGCTGCATCCACAGTGCTGTTAGGGAGGGTGTTCCAGGATTTTATCACACGCAGTCTCGCACGCACACAGTCTCGCCCACGCCGTGTCCGCCCCGCGTCCTCTCACTCCCCCACACACATCACTTGCCCTTGTGCCCCACGACCCGACTCCACCAGCCGCTCTCTTCCTCACTCTCACCTTTACTGGATCTTTCCTGCTGTCCAATCAGAGGCCAGCTTCTCACTGATTGATGGAAAAACCAGCCTGTGATTGGAGAAGCATCTTCACAGCATCTTTCCAATGTTGTACATCAGCGACATTCTTGAACGCATTCAGCACAAACCCAGAGTTCCAGAGTTTGGGAAACGCGGAATAAGTTGGAATAGTTTTCAGTGGCAGGAGGGTCTTTAGAGAGATAGAGATTGAAAATATGAATAAAGAGCTGGGGGGATGGGAAAATGTTTTTTAACATGGTGAGTTGTGATCTGGAAGGCACTGCCTGAGAGTGCATTGAAAACAAATTTGGTAGGAGCTTTCAAAAGAAAATTGGATAAATATTTGAAAAGGAAAAATGTGCAGGACAATTGGGAAAGAGCAGGGGGCAGCTGGGATTAATTGGATAGATCTTTCAAAGAGCCAGTATAGACACAATGGGCTGAATGGCCTCCTCCTGAGTGGGATTGTGTTCAGTTACAAAATGGCCATTCTGAGCCTCTGCCTCAGGGACATTGTCTGGTTCTTTGTGGTGGAGGCAGTGGTGACCAGGAGGGTGTTGGGAGCTTGAGCAATGTTTTGTTATCATGGCTTCTGACTGGTGGAGGAAAGTTAATATCCCACATTGCAGATTGATTAAAAATAAGTCCATGGAATCCAGGAGAATGTAGCAAGCTGCGTACAGAATTGACTCAGTGCAGGAAAGAAAGTCCGAGGATTCAGAGTCGACCATTTAGGATGGAGGTGAGGAGCCATTTCTTCAACCAAAGAATGGTGAGCCTGTGGAATTCATTACCACTGAAAGTAGTCGATGCCAAAATATTGAGTGTATTCAAGAGGCAGCTGGATATAGCACTTGGGGCGAATGGGATCAAAGGTTATAGGGAAAAAGCAGGATTTGGCTATTGAGTTGGATGATCAGCCATGATAGTAATGAATGGTGGAGCAGGCTCGAAGGGCCAAATGGCCTCCTCCTGATCCTTTCTTCTATGTTCCTGTCTTTCAAAGAGTAATTGTTGATGGATGTTTTTGGAACCAGAAGGCTGTTTCCATGGAGGGGTTCTGCACCACACAGTGCTAGGACACATACCTTTTGTGGTATTTCTTAATAATTTGGACATAAATGTAGGGGGAATGATCAGGAGATTTGCAGACGGCATAAAAGTTGTCTGCATGGTTGATAGGAGAATTACTGTAGACAAGGAAGATATTCATGTCCTGGAATGGAATTCAACCTGAAGAAATGTGAGGAGCCGCATTTGGAATCAAATTAAGCCAAGGATTAGACAACATGTCGGAGGATAATGAGAGGTGTAGAGGAAATGAGAGACCTTGGAGTGAATGTCCACAGACCCCTGAAGGTTGCAAGACAGGTTGATAAGATGGTTAAGAAGGCATAGGGAATCCTTTCATTTATTAGCTAAGGTGTAGAATATAGTAAGTAGTCCTAAAACACCAGGTGAAAGTCCAACAGGCTTATTTAGTAGCACGAGCTTTCGGAGCGCTGCCCCTTCATCAGGCGAGTGCGCTTTAACCTGGTGTTGTGAGACAACTTACTGTGTCTACCCCAGTCCAATGCCAGCAACTCCACATCATGTATAGAATGTAAGGACAGAGAAGTGGTGCTGGAGCTGTATTAAATACCAGATAGTTACAACTTGAGTATTGTGTGCAGTTCTGGTCACCTCATGATGGAAAGGATTTAATTGCATTAGGAGTGGCACAGTGGTTAGCACTGATGCCTCACAGTGCCAGGGACCCAGGTTCGATTCCTGCCTTGGGTCACTGTCTGTGTGGAGTTTGCACGTTCTCCCTGTGTCCGCGTGGGTTTCCTCCGGGTGCTCCGGTTTCCTCCCACATTCTGAAAGACGTGCTGGTTAGGTGCATTGGCCATGCTAAATTCTCCCTCTGTGTACCCGAACAGGCGCCAGAGTGTGGCGACTAGGAGATTTTCACAGTTACCTCATTGCCGTGTTAATGTTAGCCTTATTTGTGACTAATAAATAAACTTACCTAAGGAGGGTCCAGAGGAGATTTACGCACATGTGGCCAGGACTGGAAAATTGGATTGGTTGGGACTGGTTGTTGAACAGAACAGGCTGAGGGGAGTATTGATTGAGATGTACAAAAATGCGAGGGTCCTGGGGAGAGTGGGACAGCCTATTTACATCAGCAGAAAGGTCAGTGACTAAGGGGCATAGATTTAAAGTGATTTGTAGAAAGGTTAGAGGGAGATGAGGAAACAGTTTTTCACCCAGAAGGTTGCGGGGTTCTGGAATCCGCTGCCTGAAAGTAGAGGCAGAAACCCTCAGCTGTCTGGGTATACCTGAAATCCCATAACCAAGTACTGGACAGGGGTTAGGCTCGTGCAGACGTGATGGGCTGAGTGGCTTCTTTCTGTGACATAAACTTTCTCGGATTTTAAATTCTGATGTTCACCCATGGAATCCCTACAGTGCAAGAAATGGCCATTTGGCCCATCGAGTCTGCACCAACTCTCTGAAAGAGCATCCCACCACCCTGTCCTTGCATTTAACATGGCCAATCAAACTAACCTGCACATCTTTGGACTGTGGGAGGAAACTGGAGCACCCGGAGGAAACGCACAGGGAGAACGTGCAAACTCCACACAGACACCCAAGGCTGGAATTGAACTCGGGTCCCTGGTGCTGTGAGGCAGTAGTGCCAACCACTGTGCCACCCTAATGTATGCAGAGAGCCAGCATTGAGGTTTTATTAATGAAATCCATTCTCTTACAGTGACTGTGCTTGCAATATTTAATGAACTACAAGCTGATGTGGATCTGTACGCCCTGCTGTTTGGAGAAAGTGTCCTGAATGATGCGGTTGCCATTGTCCTGTCTTCGTAAGTTTCCAGTTCCTGATTATTGAACAAGAGAAACTTGGTCAGTTGGTAATTAACAAGTCACCAGATGCATCCTTGCTGACAGCCACAACTTCATTCAAAGAACAAAGAAAATTACAGCACAGGAACAGGCCCTGCGGCCCTCCAAGCCTGCACCAGCCAGGCTGCCCAATTGAACTAAAACCCCCTACCCTTCCAGGGACCATATCTCTCTATTCCCATCCTAATAATGTATTTGTCCTGACGCCCCTTAAAACTCACTATCGTATCTGCTTCCATTACCTTCCCTGGCAGCAAGTTCCAGGCACCCACCACCCTCTGTGTAAAAAAACTTGTCTCATACATCTCCTTTAAACCTTGCCCCTCGCACCTTAAACCTATGCCCCCGAGTAATTCCACCTTGGGAAAAAGCTTCTGACTATCCACTCTCCATGCCCCTCATAATCTTGTAGACTTCTATCAGGTCGTCCCTCAACCTCCGTCGTTCCGGTGAGAACAAACCTCTCCTCATAGTTAATGCCCTCCATACCAGGCAACATCTTGGTAAATCTTTTCTGTACTCCAAAGCCTCCACATCCTTCTGATAGTGTGGCGACCAGAATTGAACACTATATTCCAAGTGCGGCCTAACTAAGCTTCTGTAAAGCTGCAACATGACTTGCCAATTTTTAAACTCAATGCCCCGGCTGATGAAGGCAAGCATGCTGTATGCCTTCTTGACTGCCTTCTCCACCTGCGTTGCCACTTTCAGTGACCTGTGTACCTGTACACCCAGATCCCTCTGGCGATCAGTACTCTTAAGGGTTCTGCCATTTACTGTATATTTCCTATCCGTATTAGACCTTCCAAAATGCATTACCTCACACTTGTCTGGATTAAACCCCACTGCCATTTCTCCGCCCAAGTCCAACCGATCTATATCCTGCTGTATCCTCTGATGGTCCTCATCACTATCCGTAAATCCACCAACCTTTGTGTCGTCCGCAAACTTACTAATCAAACCAGTTACATTTTTCTCCAAATCATTTATATATATATTACAAACAGCAAAGGTCCCAGCACTGATCCCTGAGGAACGCCACTTGTCACAGCCCTCCATTCAGAAACACACCCTTCCACTGCTACCCTCTGTCTTCTATGTCCGAGTCAGTTCTGTATCCACTTTGCCACCTTCGTCTCCTCATGTTGCGCTTTTCCTTTTACTTGTGAAATGCGGACTTTGCTGTTTCCTGTTTCTCAGTTTTCCTGGTGTTTTGAGCTGGGGACTGGGGTACTGCCAGTTTCAGTGTTCCCCTGTGCTGGTTTAGACACCTATCCCGACAGCCTCAGTCACACCAAGATCCAAGTGGCTGCAGGCCAGTGGGTTCTGTACCCACCCCTGTGGCATCATCTGGTGAAACTGCCAGCCACGTTTATATTGTAAGAGTTGGCATCTTGCATCAGGCTAACAGAGAGAAAGTAAAGTAAAGTTTGTTTATTAGTCACAAATAAGGCTTACATTCACATTGCAATGAAGTTACTGTGAAATTTCCCTCTCGTCCAGAAGAGATTTGAACCCTGCCCCCAGAATTGAAAAGTCACAGCATTTCCTGGTGCTTGAGTCATCGCACTTTCTGCACTAACACCCAACTAAAGAACCATTGAAGTCTAATATGCCCATCAATCCCAACCCATCTATTGCCCAGATCTGATTATTCTCTCATGTATCAGTTTGAGGGCCCCCTCCTGCTCTTATATTCCACTGCACAGAGTCCTAAACAGGAAGGGCTCCAGTGTTTAGCAAAGGCCCTTGAAGAGTATTCTGCTCTTTCGAGACAGTCTTTCAGGATGGGGGAGTGACTCACTTTCCCTCCAGGTGGATAGGTTCTGAGATGGTTGAGAGTCCAATGCGGGATCTGCAGACTGCCACATGTGGGGTAGTCTGCTTGAGGGGTTGGGTAAATGGATAGATTAACGAGATGCTAATAGGAGATTTAGAAAATGACAAGATGATTAAGCTGAGTCGATATGGTTTTATGAAAGGAGGAATGTTCCTCCTCCCTCTCCCCCATTCCAACCTGCCTCCCAACCCCCTGCAACTGAGTGGGCTCCGGAGGTAGAGATACCCGTCCTTCCTTTGAATTCCGTCTATGAGGTGGAGAGGAAGAGATGTGGATTCCTACGTCTAACCCAAACACACCTTGGGACATTAGAGCAATTTAGCCTGGCCAATCCACCTAACCCGCACATCTTTGGAGTGTGGGTGGAAACCGGAGCGCCCAGAGGAAACCCACGCAGACACGGGGAGAACGTGCAAATGCCACAAAAAACCTTGGGGAAGAGGAGAGGGTGGGTGGGAGAATAGGGGGGTGGGAGGGAGGGAGGGAGGGAGGAAGCGTGGAGTCCCAACAAGAAACCCAGAAAAATAATCACCATTCTGCAAGGACTAAATGAACATAGAAAACAGGTGATCTGGTTCACATAAGGAACTTTGGAGATGGTTCCAGTTAGGTCACTGGGATCATTATGGAGAAAACGGGCCCAGTAACTTACAAGGTTAAAGTCCAGGGCAACATTGTAAAGAAATACCTGGACCATCTCAGAGGTAGGGAGTCCCTGCCCGAGCAGGTCTCACCAGCTGTGGAGATGCTCCTTCCAGTGTCTACCCACAACTTGAAGCCGGCCTGTGTTAGCCCCTCCAGAAGAGGAGGACACAGACTGGAAGCTGGCATCGTGGCTGAAGCAGAACCCAGGGAGGAGCCCGCGTCAGTCACCCTGCGACACTCCCTCTGGACACAAAGGCTCCCTATTCTGTTCACACCACCAGGCCCAGCCCCGCCTTCGGACCTCAGACTGGCTGCCAACTGACAGAAAGGACCTTCTCGCGGTGGGGGACCTAAAGGGGGAGGGATGTTATAGTGGTCTCTGAGGCAATCAATAGATTTCCTTGTGGGCTTCGTGGAGTGCAAACTCTATTACTGAGTATGGGACGGCCTGTCCAATTGGGAGTGAGGGACGGCCTGTCCAATTGGGAGTGAGGGACGGCCTGTCCAATTGGGAGTGAGGGACGGCCTGTCCAATTGGGAGTGAGGGACGGCCTGTCCAATTGGGAGTGAGGGACGGCCTGTCCAATTGGGAGTGAGGGACGGCCTGTCCAATTGGGAGTGAGGGACGGCCTGTCCAATTGGGAGTGAGGGACGGCCTGTCCAATTGGGAGTGAGGGACGGCCTGTCCAATTGGGAGTGAGGGACGGCCTGTCCAATTGGGAGTGAGGGACGGCCTGTCCAATTGGGAGTGAGGGACGGCCTGTCCAATTGGGAGTGAGGGACGGCCTGTCCAATTGGGAGTGAGGGACGGCCTGTCCAATTGGGAGTGAGGGACGGCCTGTCCAATTGGGAGTGAGGGACGGCCTGTCCAATTGGGAGTGAGGGACGGCCTGTCCAATTGGGAGTGAGGGACGGCCTGTCCAATTGGGAGTGAGGGACGGCCTGTCCAATTGGGAGTGAGGGACGGCCTGTCCAATTGGGAGTGAGGGACGGCCTGTCCAATTGGGAGTGAGGGACGGCCTGTCCAATTGGGAGTGAGGGACGGCCTGTCCAATTGGGAGTGAGGGACGGCCTGTCCAATTGGGAGTGAGGGACGGCCTGTCCAATTGGGAGTGAGGGACGGCCTGTCCAATTGGGAGTGAGGGACGGCCTGTCCAATTGGGAGTGAGGGACGGCCTGTCCAATTGGGAGTGAGGGACGGCCTGTCCAATTGGGAGTGAGGGACGGCCTGTCCAATTGGGAGTGAGGGACGGCCTGTCCAATTGGGAGTGAGGGACGGCCTGTCCAATTGGGAGTGAGGGACGGCCTGTCCAATTGGGAGTGAGGGACGGCCTGTCCAATTGGGAGTGAGGGACGGCCTGTCCAATTGGGAGTGAGGGACGGCCTGTCCAATTGGGAGTGAGGGACGGCCTGTCCAATTGGGAGTGAGGGACGGCCTGTCCAATTGGGAGTGAGGGACGGCCTGTCCAATTGGGAGTGAGGGACGGCCTGTCCAATTGGGAGTGAGGGACGGCCTGTCCAATTGGGAGTGAGGGACGGCCTGTCCAATTGGGAGTGAGGGACGGCCTGTCCAATTGGGAGTGAGGGACGGCCTGTCCAATTGGGAGTGAGGGACGGCCTGTCCAATTGGGAGTGAGGGACGGCCTGTCCAATTGGGAGTGAGGGACGGCCTGTCCAATTGGGAGTGAGGGACGGCCTGTCCAATTGGGAGTGAGGGACGGCCTGTCCAATTGGGAGTGAGGGACGGCCTGTCCAATTGGGAGTGAGGGACGGCCTGTCCAATTGGGAGTGAGGGACGGCCTGTCCAATTGGGAGTGAGGGACGGCCTGTCCAATCGGGAGTGAGGGACGGCCTGTCCAATCGGGAGTTACAGCGGGGGGATTAAAAGCCATTGCTTTACTCTGAGCCAGTATTCTGTAGATCCTCGGGGGCTGACTTGCTGTGAGCCAAGGGGCCATTCTGGTGTTATCATAAAAAGGCCTTTGGTGATGGAGACTGGCCTTGGGGGAATTATCACAGTAAACAGGAGGTGAAAGGTTATGGGTGGGTCGGCAGGAATGTGGGGTTGAGGTTACAATCAGATCAGCCGTGATCGTATTGACTAGTGGAGCAGGATCGAAAGGCCGAATGGTCCAATTTTACTGCTCCTGTTTCCTCTGTATAGCCTGCTGGTTTGAACAGACTGAACGAGGAAAGGTTCGGCTGCTTTGAGAGTATCAGTGTGGACATTGCCTTTGCTCCTAGTTTTGTAGGGGATTTTCACAGTAACTTCATTGCAGTGTTAATGTCAGCCTACTTGTGACACTAAAACTAACATTTTACAGTTTATTTGTGTGTGTGAGAACGACCAGGGCTTCGCAATCCAGGAAGGCCGCAACACAAACTCGTTAATCACCCGTGGCTTGTGTTGGTGAAATTAGTAACACGGGGTTTATTAAAGTCCCTGTACAAGTAATATCTACCTTTCACCAAATTACTTTAACTCTCAATATTTCAACAGAATATTCACACTCAGACCATCTATTCACAGAATTCTTAATTGTTTTGGGAAACAGCAACTTCGTGAATCCATTGAGACTCGGCTGCCAAATGCAACAGGGTTTGAGTAAAGTCATGTATCTGCATGAAAAACCCACACTGCGTTGTGGAATAAACTTTGATTGTGTGAACTCTTGGTAGTATTTGCATAGAAGAATACATAATATTTGCATACTTGAATATGCAAAATGTTCATACCTCTGATTATGTATTAATTGCATGCATAAATATGTCAAATTGGAATACAGGAATATATCATAATCTCATGAATACATAATTGCAGACGCAAACCATGTATATGTAACAATCACTGACAGATGCAATATTTGCACATGCCAGTATAATAGAAATCATACATCATATTTACATGCATAAATACAGAATATTTGCATACTAGTAAGTGTAATATCTGCTCACATGTATTTGCGTACATGACACTAATTGGAGACATGAGTACATGTTATTCACATTGACAAACCCGTTATATTTGTACAGAGACATTCAAAACATGAATATATATCATGGAAATTGCCACGGGGGATTTCAAAACTGCAATTATCCTGTTTTTTAAAATCTGAATCTCGTTTGCATGCGTTCTCTTTGTGAATTTGTGCTATATTCCATACCTGGAATGGGTTTATCTCGATTAGCACTGGGAGCACAGTAAACTGGGTTTTGTCCTTGTGTCCTAGTGTAAATGTACCCCATACAATACCTGTTCAAAGACATCAACTGCTAATCCAGACTCTCAACTCTCTGAAGATTGAGTTATGATTTACCTACATTGCGGCTTATATCTAGTTTGAATTCCGAGATTGATTAGTCCTCTGTTTCTATCACCTTCCACCCAGTACCAGGATCATGGTGGCAAGGACAGGTTGGGCTGAAGGGCCTGTTTCCAAGCTGTAAACCTCTATGACACTGTGTCCCGGGGAGCTGGCTCCACGATTCTGCTCTGGGATATGAGGGTTTGGTTCAGCAGGAACAATAATTAGCTTTTCTTTGTGAACCCAGGATCTGAACTCGGTGTAATAACCAGATCGCAGGATTGTTACAGCACAGAGGGAGGCCATTCGGCCCATTGTGGCTGCATCTACTCTCCTAGAATAACGGCAGAAGTATTCCGAATACTCCGCTCAAACTCAGACTGACACGTCACACAGTGCTAAAGTTCAGGGGGTCATTAACCAATGTATGGAATAATGAATTATCCCATGAGTTTTTCAAAGGTTTTGTTGTGTGGTTGGTGCAATCTCAGTATTTAACCATGGGATAATCTTCACATTCTGCAAATCTCACTCATCAAAAACTTGGATTAAACCTTGTGACCGTCTCTAACTGACCATTACTTTTGGAGTTGGTTTCAATTGACAATTCCTAAATATAGATGATCTGATTTGCAAATAATGATCTCCTATTGTGTCCTGTGTTTGGAATTTAGCCCTCGCCCTTAGAGTCATAGAGTCATCATATTAAACTTTTGTGATTTTTTTTTTGAACTGGTAAATGTTGAGGGAATATTGGAACCAGTGTCTAACTAAAGGGCTCCATCACAAACTGAGCTGTTCAACTATCAGGATCGAGATTGATGGGCTGAATGGCTCCCTCTGGGATTGGTGATTCTGACAGTGCTCCCAGGTCTGTTTAGGAATGACATTGCTCCAGGTGTGCTGGGCAGTTTTTCACATCACCTCATGCTCGTCAGTAGGGTAGGAATACCCTGTGAGCTCACCGTCATCAGGGATACAAAGCAACACAGCGTGGGAAATAATTAAGCAATGGGATTTTCTGTGAATACTGTCTGGGAGATGGGGGGAGGTGGGGGTGCACTGGCGATCTGATAAAGAATGGCGAGTGGGCTTTACAACTGGAAAACAGCAGCAGGATGGCAAGCTGGGTAAACGAGAGACAGCAGTGCTCTCCACAACTTCCACATTCAAATAAAAATGATTTTTTTCAGCCAGACCACACCCTGTGGCTATCTATAGGCTGCTGCATTTTACCAGGATCCTTAGGAATTCCTGAATGAGTCCGGTTGGATCCATCCTGTCACCAGCCACCCAGCCCACGTCCCTCATCTTTGAAAATAATTCCAGGGTGGGATGGAGCTGGGGGGGTATGCAGGCTGTTGGCACAACTTTTAACTCTTGCAGGTGTACCTTCCATTTTCCACGCCTCCCCGCAATCCCCCTCCCCGACACCGCCGAGCCTGTTTTCAGATTGATCTTAAATCCTAGATATCTCAGTGGCAACTTGGTCACTGATTCAACGGCAGCCCCCAGCACTCACCCTACCCCTCCTATTGTTTCTGTGTGGGTGACAGGGTGAACTCTCGACAAGGGCACCTATAAACACTGACCATCCGCTCCCCCCCCAGAATGACAACTATCTCCCCCCTCCCCCCCCCCCCCCCCACACGGCTGGAGGAACTGTGACAGACTGCGAAGGGTTTTTTGATGGTTTGGGGCAGTGTGTTGATCTGAACCTTCTCTAGTTTTCGGTTGGATTTTGGTGTCTGATCACTAACTGGAATTTCTGTTTTTAGGTCGATTGTGGCATATCAGCCAGTGGGGGTTGGTTCTCACAATTTTGATGTGTCTGCAATGTTCAAATCATTTGGATTATTTCTGGGAATTTTCAGTGGATCGTTTGCACTCGGATCAGCCACAGGAGTGGTGACTGCACTGATATCCTTTATCTTGGTTTGATTTGATTTATTATTGTCACATCTATTAACATACAGTGAAAAGTATTGTTTCTTGCGCTATACAGACAAAACATACCATTCATAGAGAAGGAAACAAGAGAGTGCAGAATGTAGTGTTATAGTCATAGCTAGGGTGTAGAGAAAGATTAACTTAATGCAAAGTAAGTCCATTTAAAAGTCTTTGACAGCAGCAGGGGAGAAGCTGTTCTTGAGTCAGTTGGTACGTGACCTCAGACTTTTGTATCTTTTTTCCGAAGCAAGAAGGTGGAAGAGAGAATGTCCGGGGTGTGTGGGGTCCTTAATTATGCTGGCTGCTTTGCTGAGGCAGCGGGAAGTGTAGACAGAGTCAATGGATAGGAGGCTGGTTTTTGTGATGGATTGGGCTATATTCACAACCTTTTATCGTTCCTTGCGGTCTTGGGCAGAGCAGGAGCCATACCAAGCTGTGATACAATCAGAAAGAATGTTTTCTATGGTGCATCTGTAAAAGTTGGTGAGAATCGTAGCTGACATGCCAAATTTCCTTAGTCTTCTGAGAAAGTAGAGGCGTTGATGGGCTTTCTTAACTATAATTTCGGCATGGGGGAACCAGGATAGGTTGTTGGTGATCTGGACACCAAAAAACTTAAAACTCTCAACTCTTTCTACTTCATCCCCCGTTGATGTAGACAGGGGCATATTCTCCTTTACGCTTTCTGAAGTCAATGACAATCTCCTTCGTTTTGTTGACATTGAGGGAGAGATTATTGTTGCTGCACCAGTTCACCAGATTCTCTATCTCATTCCTGTACTCTGTCTCGTCATTGTTTGAGATCCGACCCATTAAGGTAGTGTTGTCAGCAAACCTGAAAATCGAATTGAAGGGGGATTTGGCTGCACATCATAGGTGTATAAGGAGTATAGTAGGGGGCTGACAACACAGCCATGTGGGGCATCGGTGTTGAGGATGATTGTGGAGGAGGTGTTGTTGCCTATCCTTGCTGATTGTGGTCTGTGAGTTCAGGATCCAGTCACTGAGGGAGATGCCGAGGTCCAGGCCACAGAATTTGGAGATGAGTTTCGTGGGAATAATAGTGTTGAAGGCTGAGCTGTAATCAATAAATAGGAGTCTGACATAGGTGTCCTTGTTATCTAGGTGTTCCAGGGTTGAGTGCAGGGTCAGGGAAATGGCATCTGCTGTGGACCTGTTGCGGTGGTAGGTAAACTGTAGTGGATCCAGGTAAGCCGGGAGGCTGGAATTGATTCGTGCCATGATTAACCTTTCGAAGCACTTCATAATGATGGATGTCAGAGCCACCGGCCGATAGTCATTAAGGCATTGGGATGATGGTCATCTCTTTGAAGCAGATAGGGACCTCAGATTGGTGTAAAGAGAGGTTGAAGATGTCTGCGAATACCCCCGCCAGCTGATACACTCAAATCCTGCGCGGATGTCCGGGTACCCTATCCGGGCCAGTTGCTTTCCGTGGGTTGACCTTTGAGAAAGCTGCTCTGACATCTGCAGTGGTGATCCCAGATACAGGTTCATCCAGGGTTTCCAGGGTGGAGGGCATGCTTTCGATTACCTCTTGCTCAAAACGGGCGTAGAATGCAGTGAGCTCATCAGGGAGGGGTGCGTTGGAACCGGCGATTTTACAAGCCTTCATTTGGCATGTTATGTCTTGCGGACTTTGCCATAGTCAGCGGGGTCGGTGTGGCTAGCTCGGGACTCTAGCTTGGTCTGGTACTGTCTTTTGGCATCTTTGATGGACCTCCTTAGATCGTACCTTCAGTTTCTCCCCGATCTTACCCGTTCCTCACTGCCTCCACTGGGTCCAGCCTGGGCCCAGCTCACTGTGTGCTCACCTAGAAACACAGCGAACAATATCCTGCATCATCCAATGAATTACACTCAGATCTGTACCAGTGCTCTGCCATTAACAACCTCATTCAGGGTTGGAGCAGATAAAATTGAATCGCTCCTTTCACTGATTGAGAATAACCACAAAGCACATTACCATCAATTAGACACTTTTAGTCTAGTCACTGTTATAATCTAGAAAATCTAGAATGGCAATCGCAGAGAGTACTGAGGGAGTGCCGCAGTGTCAAGGTCAGGACTGAGAGAGCGCCGCAGTGTCAGAGGGTCAGTGCTGAGGGAGTGCCGCACTGTCAGAGGGTCAGTGCTGAGGGAATGCCGCACAGTCAGTCAGCGCTGAGGGAATGCCATACTGTCAGAGGATCAGCTTTGAGGGAATGCCACACTGTCAGAGGATCAGCGCTGAGGGAGTGCCACACTGTCAGAGGGTCAGTACTGAGGGAGCGCCGCACTGTCAGAGGGTCAGTGCTGAGGGAGCGCCGCACTGTCGGGGACAATACTGAGGGAGTGCCGCACTGCCAGAGGGTCAGTACTGAGGGAGCGCTGCACTGTCAGGGGGTCAGTACTGAGGGAGTGCTGCACTGTCAGGGGGTCAATACTGAGGGAGTGCTGCACTGTCAGAGGGTCAGTACTGAGGGAGCGCCGCAGTGTCAGGGGGTCAATACTAAGGGAGTGCTTCCCTCTTGGTTCAAAGCCTCAGTGAGCAGTGAATTCTGGGTTGAGTCTTTCTTGGGAAAAGACTAACATGTTTCCGACCAAAATCAGAGGCAAAGAGACAAAACATTCAAACCGCACACCAAGACCCCCTTCAGCAAAATGCGTGTCGCGGGGGGAGCAGGGTGACTAGAAATGTACATTGTCTAGAACCCAGAATCCTGTCTGGGATCCTGGGGTGTGTCTCACTCCCTGTCTGGGATCACGGGGTGTGTCTCACTCCCTGTCTGGGATCACGGGGTGTGTCTCACTCCCTGTCTGGGATCACGGGGTGTGTCTCACTCCCTGTCTGGGACGCCTTGGTGTGTCTCACTCCCTTCTGGGATCCCTGGATGCATCTCACTCCCTGTCCGGGATCCCTGGATGCATCTCACTCCCTGTCCGGGATCCCTGGATGCGTCTCACACCCTGTCTGGGTGTGTCTCACTCCCTGTCTGGGATCCCTGGGTGTGTCTCACTCCCTGTCTGGGATCCCTGGGTGTGTCTCACTCCCTGTCTGGGATCCCTGGGTGTGTCTCACTCCCTGTCCGGGATCCCTGGATGCGCTTCAGTACCTGTCTCTGTCTGTTTGATCTTAACCTGAGTACGTTACAAAATTCACAAAGTTAAGAGACTTCCAGTTACTGGAGACGGCTCTTTTCTTCCTGATGTCCTGGAGCACCTTTCTGCTGGCTGAAGCATGTGGCTTTACAGGTAAGCAAATATAACACAGTCTTAAAACATTATCATGAAGGATTCACTCTCTAAGTGTATGGTATAGGAGTTAGCCTCTGGCTATATTGTCAGTACAGGCAGCCTGTACGGTTCCACAGTGTGTGTGGATCTGAGTGTGTGTGAATAGAATCATTACAGAATATGGCCATTCGGCCTATCTTGTCCGTGGTGACTCTCCTTAAAGAGCAATACCGCAATGCCCCGCCCTCTCCCCATATTCCTGCACATTCCTTTTTTTTCAGACATTTAGAAAAAGTAGAAATATTTACAGCACAGAAGGAGCCAATCTGGAGCCAGTCTCTCCACTGGCCAAACTCATCCTATTTTCCACTACATGATTACGGCACGAGAGGTGAATAACCAGGCATCTTTCAAACGAGTTGAGGGTTTCTACCTCTTCTAAAGTTCCAACGTGAGTTCCGGATCCTCTCAAACCTCTGGGTGAAAAGCTTTTCCCTTTGAATCTTTCTACCAGTCAATTTAAATCTATCACTCCTAGTCGCTGATCTCTCTGCTAACTGAAATAGATCTTTCCCACTCACTCTATCCGGGCTCCCCATAGTTTTGTACATCTCCAGAAAATTCCCCCTCAGCCTCCTCAGTTCCTTTATAAATCTCCTGATCATTCCCCCTACATTTGTGTCCAAATTAGCACAAAGGGCAGGGATCCTAGAACTGTGCTGTGCAGAACCCCTCCATGGAAATAGTCTTCCGGTTCCAAAAACATCCATCAACAATTACTCTGTTTCCTACCACACGCAGCATGGTGATACAGTGTTTCACACTGCTTCCTCACAGCGCCAGGGATCCAGGTTCGATTCCCGGCTTTTATTTTTAAACTGTCATTGAACCAATTCTGTACCCAGCTTGCTACATTCTCTTAGGTCCCAGGCGATTTTTTTTAACCAATCTGCAATGTGGGACATTGCCGAAAGTCTTGCTAAAATTCACGTAGATCGCATCAATTGCACTGCCCTCAATCAAAGATTGATTCCAGGTTTGAAGGGGCTGTTGTATGAGAAGCGGTTGAGTAGCTTGGACTTGTACTCGCTGGAGTGCAGAAGAATGAGGGGGGATTTGATTGAAGTATATAAAATACTTAACGGGATTGATAAAGTAAATGTTAACCAAATGTTCCCCCTTCTCGAACTATCTAGGACAGGAGGTCATAGTTGTAGAGTAAGAGGGAGGAGACTCAAGACAGAGATAAGGAGGAGCTACTTCTCACAGTGGGTTGTGAATCTATGGAACTCACTGGCCCAGAATGCAGAATCAATCAATGGATTCAAGAAAGAGATAGATAAATATTTGATCAAAAGCAGGATAAAGGGCTATGGAGAAAAGGCAGGGAAGTGGAGTTAGGATGAGATGGAGATCAGCCATGATCATATAGAATGGCGGAGCGGGCTCGAAGGGCTGATTGGCCTTCTCTCGTTCCTAATTGCTTTGTTCCTAATCCTCATTGTTAGTCAGACATGACCTTCCCTTAATAAATCCATGCCAACTGTCCTTGATTAATCCGTGCCTCAGTGACAGTTTGTCCTGTCCCTCAGGATCGCTTCTAATAGCGTGCCCACTACCTCTGTTAGACTGAGTGGCCTGTAATTGTTCGAACTGTCCCTCGCTCCCCTTTTAAACAAAGATACAAAGACAGCACGTCTCTGATCCACCGACATCACAGTTGTATCCAGTGAGTTGGAAAATGACCCTCCGCTATTTCCTCCCTGGTTTCTTTTAACAACTTGGAGAACATTTCATTCCACCCTGGTGATTTATCCACTTTCAAGAATGCTAATCCCTCAATACTTCCTCTCTCCCTTTGTTTCTCACATCTAACTTTTTACACTCTTCTCCTTAACCACATTGTCTGCAATGTCTCCCTCTTTTATGAAGAAAGGATTCATTAAAGACCATACCCACATTCTTCACCTCCACACATCGGTTACCTTTTGCTCTTCTCTGGGCTGTAATCTTTCCTTAGTTATCCTCTTAGCACATTGATAAAACATCTTTGGACTCTCCTTGATTTTACTTGCCGATATTCTTTCATGCACTGCCCTTGCTTTCCGAATTTCTTTTCCAATTTCACCCTTTCACTTTCTATAGCATTAAGCTCATGATGTCTGACATAATTTGATTTGATTTATTACTGTCACATGTATTAGCATACAGTGAAAAGTATTATTTGTTGTGCGCTATACAGACAGAGCAAACCGTTCATAGAGAAGGAAATGAGAGAGTGCAGAATGTAGTGTTACAGTCATAGCTAGGGTGTAGAGAAAGATCAACATAGTGCAAGGTAGGTCCATTCAAAAGTCTGATGGCAGCAGGAAAGAAGCTGTTCTTGAGTCGGTTGGTACGTGACCTCAGACTTTTGTATCTTTTTCCTGACTGAAGAAGATGGAAGAGCGAATGTCCGGAGTTCGTGGGGTCCTTAATTATGCTGGCTGCTTTTCCGAGGGAGCGGAAAGTGTAGACAGTGTCTGTCTGTCTTGTCCTGTAAGCTCCTTGTCATCCAGGGGTCTCTACGTCTGGCCGTCCCACCCTTTTTCTTTGTGGGAACTTTGGGGTGGCACGGTGGCACAATGGTTAGCACTGCTGCCTCACAGCGCCAGGGACCTAGGTTTGATTCCCGGCTTGGGTCACTGTCTGTGTGGAGTTTGCATGTTACCCCGTGTCTGCATGGGTTTCCTCCGGGTGCTCCGGTTTCCCCCCACAGTCTGAAAGACGTGCTGGTTAGGTGCATTGGCCATGCTAAATTCTCCCTCACTGTACCCGAACAGGCACCGGAGTGTGGCATATAGGGGATTTTCACAGTAACATTGCAGTGTTTTTTAAAAATTTATTCATTCATGGGACATGGGCGTCGCTGGCTGGCCAGCATTTATTGCCCATCCCTAATTGGTCTTGGAGGGCAGTTGAGAGTCAACCACATTGTTGTGGTTCTGGAGTCACATGTAGGCCAGACCAGGTAAGGACAGCAGAATACCTTCCCTAAAGAACATTTGTGAACCAGATGGGTTTTTCCGACAATCAACAAATTATTTCATGGTCATCATTAGACTTTAAATTCCAGATATATTTTATTGAATTCAAATTCCACCATCTGAACCCGGGTCCCCAGAATATTAGCTGAGTTTCTGGATTAATAGTCTAGCGACAATACCACCTCCCCATAATGTAATGCCTAATATAAGCCTACTTGTGACACTAATAAATAAACTTTAATTACTCTGAACCCCTTCAATCTGCCATTTGAATTCCTCTCTGACACTGATTTACCTTCAGGTTGCTGTTCCTAATCCATTTTTTTCTAAATCACTATTCAGCTTTGTGAAATGGGCCTTTCCCCAATTGCAAACTCTAAATCTTGTCTTATCTTTATCCTTTTCCATAATTATGTTAAAAGTAACCGAATTCTGATCACTACTGCTGAAATGCTCCCCCACGGCCAGTCCTTCCACTTGTCCAGCTTCATTTTCCAAAATCAAGTCTAGAATGACACTCTTTCTTGTTGGACTTGCTACAGATTGGCTAAAAACATTCTCCTGAATGTAGCTCAAGGATCCTGTTCCCTCCATTCCTTTCCGACTAAAGCTGCCCCAGTTTATATTGGAGTGGACCTTCAGTGGGAATATGGTTAGTTTGATCAGTTTTTTAATGTAATTGTTTTGCTGTGCATCACTGTAAGCCTCACGATTTCCTGAGGAACTCAGAATGACTTGTGTTCGGTCTGAAGTGAGACTTTGTGAGTATCAAAAGATGGATCGGACTGGGCTTTGATGGAGAGGTGGGTGGGAGAAAACTTGTGTGGAACAGAAATCCAAATGGATAAAAGTAAATTACCGCAGATGCTGGAATCTGAAACCAAAAGAAAAAATGCTGGAAAATCTCAGCAGGTCTGGCAGCATCTGTAAGGAGAGAAAAGAGCTGACGTATTCAGTCCAGATGACCTTTTGTCAAAGCTAAAAGGCATAGAAAGTGGGAGATATTTATACTGCAGGGTGAGGGAATGAAAGATGAGTCATAGCCACAGAAACCAGGGGAAAAGACTGCTAATGACAGTCCACAGAGAGAATAAAGGGTGTGAACGGCCAAACGGCAGAGAAGCTGAAATCAGAGGGTAAGCTGTGACAGATGAGGATGTGGGGGGAGGGGGCGGAATGGATGAGAGAGAGATAAAATTTAGAAGAAACGGGGAGAAAAGGTAAGGAAATCGGGGATAAAGTAGGGGGTAAAGTGGGGGGAAGAAAAATGAAGAACGACAATGAAGAAATAAAAGGTAGAGAACAGTAAAAAAAAATTAAATGAAATGAAAACAAAGGGGTCGAGGTGGGGTATTAGCTCTACCTGCTGAGATTTTCCAGCATTTTCTCTTTTGGGTTCAAGGGGCCGATTGGCCTCTTTCTGTGCTGGAATGCTCAGTGACATATCAGTCTGTGTAGCCTTCAAAATAGGGAACCCCTGAATTATATTATTTTGTATTTGTGGAATTTGAAAGTGGATTTAAATCAAATTGCATTTCTGTTTATGCCAACATCCTGTTTTGGAAACTGGATTCTGATCATTTAATAAAATAAAAATGAAAGACTCCTCTTGCTTGCTGTTTTCCAGGAGTTGTGGCTGTCCTATTCTGTGGGATCACACAGGCTCACTATACCTACAATAACCTATCTCCTGAGTCCAGGATCCGCACCAAGCAGGTCAGACATTGTTATTTGCAATGTGTTAATTGGAGATTGAGGTTTAAAGAGAGGGTTCAGTTACTTTGCGAATAGCACACCTTTTGAAACTCTTCCTCCAGTTTCTCTGTGTCAATGTTGACTCCAGAAATTGAACATTATTTATCTGTGGAAATATTGATGGCTCTTTGTGATGTGTCATTTGTGGAGTAATTTCTCATTTGAATTACTTTGCTTCCCAGATAAGTCAGCAATCGAGATTGATTTGAGATGTTTCAGTGAAGAAGCTCTGGCACTTTCCCTGGCCATTGAGATGGATTTTAAGGTGCAGCTTTGGGCTGAGTGTGGGACATCTGAGCCTTGGTCCAGCTCTCTGGACACTCATCTCTATCTCTCCAACTTTCACAGCTTCAATTCACTCTGACCAACCAGGTTAGGGGTTGCCAACTCAAATTGAGGTGGTGGGATCATTCCTGGAGCTTTTGTCACATGACCTGCACCCCATAATGCCACCCCCCCCCCCCCCCCCCCCCCCCACTCTCCTACCATTGGTCCATAGTCCAGCTGCACTGCCTCCTCAAGACCACCCAGGAAGGGAAGAAATCTCTGTTACTGAATTGAATTCATCCTGTCAGAAACACCCATATTTCCCAATCTCCAAGATTATTATAACCAATAAATTACATTGCTCAAAAGAAAAGGGAATGCAAGCCTTCTTTAAACATCTCTGACAGTGCAGCACTCCCTCAGTACTGACCCTCTGACGATGCGGTATTCCCTCAGTACTGACCCTTGTGACAGTGCGGAACTCCCTCAGTACTGACCCTCTGACAGTGCGGAACTCCCTCAGTACTGACCCTCTGACAGTGCAGAACTCCCTCAGTACTGACCCTCTGACAGTGCGGAACTCCCTCAGTACTGACTCTCTGACAGTGCGGCACTCCCTCAGTACTGACCCTCTGACAGTGCGGAACTCCCTCAGTACTGACCCTCTGACAGTGCGGCGCTCCCTCAGTACTGACCCTCTGACAGTGCGGAACTCCCTCAGTACTGACCCTCTGACAGTGCGGAACTCCCTCAGTACTGACTCTCTGACAGTGCGGCGCTCCCTCAGTACTGACCCTTCTGACAGTGCTGCACTCGCTCAGCACTGACCCTCTGACAGTGCGGAACTCCCTCAGTACTGACCCTCTGATAATGCGGCACACCCTTAGTACTGAAGATCCAGGGGTTTTAAATCTAAGTAGGCAGTGAATAGCTACATGTGTCACCATTGATTTGAACATTGGACTGAATTCTCTGTCTCTGAAGGATCTGAATTGCAGCCAGTTATATTCATGTTTTGCTCTCTGTGTCTCTCGCTGGAGTCGATTCTCTCTGGCAGTGGAAGTGTTTTAATGAATTATGCCCCCGGCTCAAATCCCAGAGCAAATCCTTGCCTGCTGCTGCCCCCCTCACCCGCCGCCCCCCTCACCCGCCGCCCCCCTCACCCAAATATTTGTACAAAGTCCTCCTCTTAGCCCTCCTACGCCGGCCTCGTTCTCATCTTCCATTCACAGGATCCATTCAGTATTTCCAAGTTGGCCAGATAATGAGTGTTCTGATGATTTGGTGACTATCCTAGGCGCTGGTTTACAGAGGGCGACTTGGGCGGGGAAGATATAGGAAGAATGTCAAAATCAAACTCCTGGAATCTGGGTTTGCTGTCTTGCGGAATAACTGTTGGGAAAGTGGTGACTGCTGGAGGATTTAATTCCCAGCTCTGTGCTTGAACTGATTCTTTAACTGAGACTCTGGCAGTGTTGTGTTTGATCATGTGATTACACTGATCTCATATGAATTAATATAAAAATGATGTATTTTGTTTTTTTCAGTTATTTGAACTCCTCAATTTCTTGGCAGAAAATTTTATCTTTTCCTACATGGGATTGACGCTCTTCACGTTTGAGAGCCACGCCTTCAATCCCACATTCATCATTGCCGCTTTTGTATCCTTTCTGATTTATTACCATCTGATGGGCTGTTGCCATTCTGGTCTAATTAATGACAACACGAATGTGCCACCAATAATCACCCCCAGCAATAGAGATACAACATTTGACATTTATTATCAACATGCCGGGGGCGGTTACCATCGGGCAGAAACTAAACGCAAGCTAGCCAGATAAACGCAGTGGCTGCAAGAGCAGGTCAGAGGCTAGGAATCCTGCGGCAAGTAACTCACCTCCCGACTCCCCAGAGCCTGTCCACCATCTACAAGGCACAATCAGGAGTGTGATGGAATACTCCCCACTTGCCTGGATGGGTGCAGCTCCAACAACACTCAAAAAGCTTCACACCATCCAGGACAAAGCAGCCCGCTTGATTGGCACAACATCCACAAACATCCACTCCGTCCACCACCAACGCACAGTAGCAGCCGTGTGTACTATCTACAAGATGCACTGCAGGAACTCACCAAGACTCCTTAGACAGCACCTTCCAAACCCACGACCACTACCATCTGTAAGAACAAGAGCAGCAGATGCCTGGAAACTCCACCACCTGGAGGTTCCTCTCTAAACCACTCATCATTCCTGACTATCGGCTGTTCCTTCACTGTCGCTGGGTCAAAATCCTGGAAATCCCTCCCTAACAGCACTGTGGGTGTACCTACACCACATGGACTGCAGCGATTCAAGGAGACAGCTCACCATCTTCTCAAGGGCAATTGGGGATGGGCAATAAATGCTGACTTTTTTTTTATTCTTTCATGGGATGTGGGCGTCGCCAGCATTTATTGCCCATCCCTAAGTGCCCTCCATTTCATAGGGCTTTTGAGAGTCAGTCACATTGACCTCGCCAGTGAAAGCCACATCCCAGGGTGAATGAGTAAAACTGTGAAGTGTCTACTTTGTAAGTGTTTTGTTGAGAGGTGAGGCAGCCGGTTCCTAATCCCTGTGTTGATATGTTTGTATTGCTAAAGTATTGGTGATAGATTTTTAAATCTGTGATTATCAATCCTCTGACAATCGAAATAATCCCAAAATATAAAGTATTTTAAGAACAAAGAACAAAGAACAGTACAGCACAGGAAACAGGCCCTTCGGCCCTCCAAGCCTGGGCCGCTCATTGGTCCAACTAGACTATTCGTTTGTATCCCTCCATTCCCAGACTGCTCATGTGACTATCCAGGTAAGTCTTAAATGATGCCAGTGTGTCTGCCTCCACCACCCTACTTGGCAGCGCATTCCAGGCCCCCACCACTCTCTGTGTAAAAAAAACGTCCCTCTGATATCTGAGTTATACCTCGCCCCTCTCACCTTGAGCCCGTGACCCCTCGTGATCGTCACCTCCGACCTGGGAAAAAGCTTCCCACTGTTCACCCTATCTATAGCCTTCATAATTAAATAATATTGTTGAGAGAATGGGTTTGTCTGAATGCTTGTTCCTGTAAATTATAAGATGAATTGATCTAAGTTTTAATGACAGTGTAATTGTCTGGGTTTTTATTACTTGGACAGAATTTTAATTGTGCAGCACAGAGTACCCTGGCTCTGGAAATACATTTTCTATTTAATCTTGAAACAAAAGATTTGTTTTTGGATTCTTTCTGGTGACCTGGTGGAAGATTGTGATTTGTCTCTGCATTGTAATTCCAGCTGTTCATTCCTTAATCCATTCGCTTAGCTGGCTGTGTTCCTCGGGAGAGCTGCGAATATTTACCCACTTTCGTTCCTCCTGAACTTGGGTCGAAGGAAAAAGATTGGTTCCAATCTGCAGCACATGATGATGTTTGCCGGTGTGTTACAGTCACTGTGTGAATTTTATCATTCAACTACATCCAGATGTGATGTATTCAAATCCTATAGCTCCTTTCACTTCTCTCAACATCTGGCACCATCACTATGGATGCTATAATCCCACCACAGATGGCAGGGTGGAATTACAGCGTGATGTTTACATACATTTCTGCTAGAAATTGGAATTCATAACAGGAAGATATAAAGAAGAAAGAACAGAATGTGGGACTTTAAAATGTGGGCTGAGTTTCTATCTGCATTTCCTGCTCCAATTATCCCCTTTCCCCAAACTGCACTCCAGCTCAGGTTTGCCTTGCCAAGGGAGAATGACTGATTTTTTAAAGTATTTTGGAGTTTTTTTTCCCCTCGCGTCCACTCTGCTCTCTACATGCCTGTTACACTTCAAACCTCCGTGTATCTGTCACATGTGCAGGAAGGTCTGACAATGGATGAAACCTTTCACCTTGCTCTCGAGTGTCTCTCCCACACTGAGGACAAACTGAGGTCTGTCAGGCCAATCGCAAATCTTTCTCACCCACCTTCTCCCTTAAGCATTGATCTAGTGGTGCCTTTAGCCAATCAGTGCCTTTATTCTTGGACTGGCAATGTTGGTAATCCACTTGCAGTTTTCCAGTTAATTCCATGGAGAATTTAACCAAACTCTTAATTAGTTTATCTCCAAATTTCACAACGCATTTTATGTTCTGAGAAAAGAGACATGCTGTAAAAGCTTTTCATCTTGCACTCATCAGGACATGTTGCAAGAATATCAAGTTGTAAAGAGAACAACAACTTCTATTTCATCAGAGGATGTTCTTGCTCTCGAGGGAGTGCAGCGAAGGTTTCCCAGGCTGATTCCGGGGATGGCGGGACTGATGTATGAGGAGAGATTGACTAGGTTAGGATTGTTTTCGCTGGAGTTCAGATGAATGAGGGGGGATCTCATACAGACGTATAAAATTCTAACAGGACTAGACAGGGTAGATGCAGGGAGGATGTTCCCGATGGTGAGGGAGTCCAGAAACAGGGGTCACAGTCTGAGGATTCGGGGTAGACCATTTAGGATGGAGATGAAGAGACATTTCTTCCCCCAAAGAATGGTGAACCTGTGGAATTCATTCCCACAGGAAGTAGTTGGTGCCAAAACATTGAATGCATTCAAGAGGCGGCTGGATATAGCACTTGGGGCAAATGGGATCAAAGGTTATGGGGAGAAAGCAGGTTTAGGCTATTGAGTTGGACGATCAGCCATGATTGTAATGAATGACTGAGCAGGCTCGAAGGGCCAAATGGCCTCCTCCTGCCTCTATTTTCTATGTTTCTATGCTGATTGGCTGGTGAGTGGTCTCTAATCGATAGGATTGTTGCCATGGAGAATGCTCCAGTTAAATGATGATTGACAGTTATCTGCCAAGCTTTGCTTATATTCAATCTGGTAGGTTGACTCTGGTCAAGGCATTGCCATATGATTGAACCCTGGGCTGTTTAGTTGAAAAAGGCACAGTGTATGTCCGTGTTCCCTCTGTCTGCAAAGGCCAGGATCCTGTACATTAACATAACACATGCATATTAATATACATGCTCATTAATATCTATAGCTTCTGGCATTCGTGAGTCACATGGTGAACCTGATTGATAATCTTAAATTGGTGTTCAGTGTAATTCTTGGCACACAGGATTGTTTAGCCGCTATTGTCCAATCATGGAATCACATCTAATGTTGAACATTGTGCAGTCTGTACTTTGCCCACTGCGAACGGCAGAATGGACTTTAAAACAGAAACTGCTGGAAAAACAAGTCAGGCAGCATCTGTGGAGAGAGATTAGAGCTAACATTTCGAGTCTGTATGACTCATCTTCCGAGTTAAAGACAGGGAGAAGTGTGATGGAATTTATAGTGTTTAAGAGAGGCTGGAGAACAGAATAGAAGGTCGGGGCAGGTGGGAGCTTGGAGAGATTGCACAGATGTTCCTGAAACATGTGGCTACATGTCCAGCATCAGGGCAGCACTGGAATTCATATATCACTTTACTCGCATGATAGGCAGAGCATCTTTCTGGCTTGACAGTTGCATCATGTTGGTAGCAAAAATAGGAAGGCAGATTATTATCTGATTGGCTGTGGATTGCGAGAGGACACTGTGCAATGAGATGGCTTGGACCCTATTTACGAGGTTGCCAATATGGCCAATCATATAACACGTACAACTGTAGGAATTCCAAGGCAAATATTGATTGGTGAAAGTAGGCTTGTGATTGATCGTTACAGAGAGCTTACTGGTAGATTTCTCAATTAGCACGTCAGGGCGAGGAAGGCCTGCTCCATTTCAAAAGTGAATCTGAAACTTTAAAACTTTAATCATAAGTCAGGCGTCCCAAAAGACTGTTGGATCATCAAAGTTTATTTATGAGTGTCACAAGTAGGCTTATATTAACATTGCAATGATGTTACAGTGAAAATCCCCTAGTTGCCACACTCTGGCGCCTGTTCGGGTACACTGAGGGAGAATTTAGCACGGACAATGCACCTAACCAGCACGTCTTTTAAACAGCATGTCCCAGCCACTGTGCACAATGGGCATTGTACACACCATACCAACCAGCCTGTGCTTGTAAAACTCAACACTGGACGGGATTTTGTGGCCCTGCTTAAACTGAGACCGGAAAATCCTGCCCGAGGTCAACGAACCTTCCCATTGTCCGCCCCTCACCCACACCGATTCCCGTGGCAGGCGGGGCGGTAGAATTCCGGCAACAGTGTCCAACATTAGATGTGATTCCATGATTGGACAACATTAGCTAAACAATCCTTAGTGTGCTAAGGATTATATTGACAGACAATTTAAGATTATAAATCAGGCTCGCAGTGTGGCCTAGAAGCTACACATACCAATACACCAGACCCTGCTCTTTGCAGACAGAAAGAACATATACACACATTGCGTCTGTTTCAACTAAACAAAATAGGCAACAACAATTCTCTGGTTCATTCCCCAGGGCAATGTCTTGACCAATCAGAGTCAACCCGACTGGTTTCAATTTAAACAAAGCTTGGCAGTTAATTACCAGTCATCAATTAATTGATGCATTCTCCATGGCAACATTTCTGCCAATCAGAGTGCACTTGTCAACCAATCAGCACTCTCTTCTAATGCAGTATAAATTTACCATTGGTATATTCTGTCCTGATGAGTATGAGGCAGAAAGCTTCATCAGCATGGCTCTCTCTTCAGCAACACTCCAGTTCTATACCCCAAACAATCACTTATTTAATATCTATTCACTCATCAACGCTGTGCTCGCTACACTGACTCCTGGTCCATCAAGGCCTTCATTTTCAAATTCTTCTCTTTGTCATCAAAGGGAAATCATCTTTGATAAACCTGTTGGAGTTCTTAGAGGATTTTATTCGCAGATCAATGAGGGAGAACCAGTGGATATGATATATGTGGATTTTCAGAAGGCTTTTGAGAAGATCCCACACAGGAGGTTAGAGCACATGGGGTTGGGGGTAATATACTGGCATGGATTGAGAATTGGTAAGCAGAAAGAAACCAGAGAGTAGGAATAAATGGGTCATCCTCAGGATGGCAGTCTGCGATTAGTGGGTTTACCACGAGGACCGTACTTGGGGCCCCAGCTGTTCACAATCTATTTAAATTCTTTAGATTTGGGACCAAATGTAATATTTTCAAATTTTCTGATGACACAAAATGAGGTGGGAATATGAGTTGTGAGGAGGACACAAAGAACTTCAAGGGCATTTAGACATCGGAATGAGTGAGAAAGAACATGGCAGATGGAAAATAATGTGAAAAAATGGGAAGTTATTCACTTTGGTAGAAAAAACGGAAAGTCGGATTATTTCTTAAATGGCGAGAGGTTGGGAATTGTTGGTGTCCAAAGGGAGCTGGATGTCCTTATTCATGAGTCACTGATGGCTAAAATGGAGGTGTAGCAAACAATGAGGAAGGTAAATGGTATGTTGGCCTTTATTGCAAGATGCTGTGAGTACAGGAGTAAGGAAGTTTTGCTCCAGATTTATAGAGCATTGGTGAAACCTCACCGGGAGCATTGTGTGCAGTTTTAGTCTTACTGAGGAAGATACACTGTCCATGGAGAGAGTGCAGTAAAGGTTCACCAGACTGAATCCTGGGATGGTGGGATTGTCCTCTGAGGGAAGATTGAGGAGACTGGGCCTGTATTCGCTGTAGTTTAGAAGAATAAGAGGTGATCTCATTGAAGGATATAAAATTCCTCTGGGGCTCAACAGGAAGGATGTTCGTCCTGGCTGGGACGGAGTCGAGAACCCAGGGTCACAGTCTCAGAATAAGGGGTGGCCATTTCGGATTGTGATCTGGTGGAATTTCTTCACTTGGAGGGTGGTGAATCATTGGAATTTTCTTCCCCAGAGAACTGTGGAAGCTCAGTCATTGAGCATGTTCAAGACAGAAATCTATAGATACTGAATACTAAAGATATTCAGGGAATTGGGAATAATGTGAGAATGGCGTTTAGCTAGAAGATCAACCAGGATCCAGTTAAATGGTGAAGTGGGCTTGAGGGGCCAAGTGGCCTATTCCTATCTCTCACCTGCCCTTACTCTAACCTCCAGCCCCTACAACCCTCCCTATCTCTGTAACCTCTTTCAGTCCCTACACCTCTCCCTATCTCTAACCTTCTGCAGCCCCTATTATCCTCCCATTTATTTCCACTCTCCTGTCTGTCAACCAATTCTCGATCGATGCCAATGCATTACCTCATATCCCAGGTGCTTTAATATTGCACACTAAACTCTTATGAGGGTCCTTATCGAAAGCTTTCTGAAAGTCCAAATACACCACATCCACTGGTTCTCCCTTATCTATTTTACTAGTTGCATCCTCAAAAAACTCCAGTAGATTTGTTAAGTATCATTTGCCTTTCATAAACCCACGCTGGCTTTGTCCAATCCCGTTAATGCTTTCCAAAAATGTTCTGTTATTATGACTTTTATGATAGACTCTCTCATCTTCCCCAGTGCTGAAAGCAGATGTGGAGGTCAGGCTAACTGTGATTCTCCCTTTTTAATACCAGTGGAATGAAACTCAAACCCCACAGCTGCTCTGGGCTGTGTTTGAATGCGGTGAGTTGTTGTTAGGTTACTGTTGCTTTGCCCCAGAATGTAATTGTTATTGTGTGAGTGACCCTGTCTTCCAGGTCTGAGAGGGGCAATGGCATTTGCCTTGGCCATTCGCGACACTGCTACCTACGCACGTCAGATGATGTTCAGTACGACACTTTTAATTGTTTTCTTCACTGTCTGGGTCTTTGGGGGAGGAACCACACAGATGTTGTCCTGGCTTCAAATCAGGTGAGATCCCCAACGAACAACCTCAGATAGTTGGTGCACGACTGAAGTGAGAGTGATGTCCAATCACCTGATAACCCATAACACAACAGGAATAGCAGGGGACGGGGTAGTTACATGAACACTTTGTACCTGGAGGCAGTCACATTCCTGTGGATGGGGTCTCCTGATGTGGCCAGTAGTCAGGGACAGGAGGGTGTGACTGTGAATGAGATAGGCACAGGGATTGAGAAGGTAAAAGTGGAGGAGCCTCAGTTTTTGTAACTGTCCCATAGGTTTGATGTTCTGGCTGTCTGTATGGATGAGAGTGAGGGCTGCAGGGCAGGCAAGCAAACTGACCGTGGCATTGTGCTGCAGGGGAGACGAATAGGAATGTAGTGGTGGTTGGGGAGGGTATAGGGGGATTGACACTATTCTCTGCAGCCGAAAGCGGGAATCCAGGCAGCTGTGTTGTCTGCCCGGTAACAGGGTTTGGGACATCAGCTCTGGGCTAGAGAGGAACACAGAGCATTGGGCGGGGGGGGGAGGGACGCACGGGAATCTCCACATAGGTACCAGTGACATGGGTACAACTAGGAAAGAGGTTCTGTTGTGGAAGTATAAGCAGTTGGCAGCTAAATTAAACAGGAGAACTTCACAGGTAATAATTACTGGATTACTACCTGACTCCTGAGCAAATTGGAACAGAGTATGTCAGATTAGAGAGTTAAATGTGTGGCTCAAAGGCTGGTGTGGGATAAATGTGTTTTAATTCCTGGGGCACTGGCACCAGTACTGGGAAAGTGGGGCCTGTATCACCGGGACGTTCGACACCTGAACACCGCTGCCATGAGTGTTCTGGAAAGATGTAAAACTAGGGAGGTAGAGAGAGCTTTAAACAAAATATAGGGGGTGAGGGATCAAGTGAGGGAAGATGTGAAAAATGAAATAGAGAAGAAAGGGCAAGAGAGGAAAATGACCAGAGTGGCACGAAGGGACAGAACTTGCAACCCAACCAATAAGGCTAAAGGTGATCAAGATAGGGGAAAAAAGGCCAAAAAGCTCTCTATCTGAATGCATGTAGTATGTCAGAGGGTCAGTATTGAGCGAGTGCTGCACTGTCAGAGGGTCAGTATTGAGGGAGTGCCGCATTGTCAGAGGGTCAGTATTGAGGGAGTGCCGCATTGTCAGAGGGTCAGTATTGAGGGAGTGCCGCACTGTCAGAGGGTCAGTACTGAGGGAGAGCCACACTGTCAGAGAGTCAGTATTGAGGGAGTGCCGCACTGTCAGAGGGTCAGTACTGAGGGAGTGCTGCACTGTCAGAGGGCCAGTATTGAGGGAGTGCTGCACTGCTTATCCAGGTACTTTTTAAAGGCTGATAAGCATCTCGCCTCCACTACCCTCCCAGGCAGTGCATTCCAGCCAGTGTCACTACCCTCCGGGTAAATAAGATTTTTCTCGCATCTCTTCCCCCCCCCCCCCCACCCCACCTCCCGAACCTCCTGCCCCTCATCTTGAACCTCATGTGGGGAAGACTAGAACTAACGGACACAGTTTTAAAAATATAATCTCTACTGTTTAAGATGGGGATGATAAGAAATGTTTTCTCTCAGGGCGTCATTAGTCTGTGGAATTCTCCTTCCATGATATGGAATTGCCTGCATTGGACTGGGGTAAACATAGTAAGTAGTCTCCCAACTCCAGGTTAAAGTCCAACAGGTTTATTTGGTACCACAAGCTTTCGGAGTGTCGCTCCTTCTTCAGGTGAGTGAGGAGTTGTGTTCGCACAGGGCGTTTATAGACACAAACTCAATTTACAAGATAATGGTTGGAATGCGAGTCTTTACAGGTAATCAAGTCTTAAGTTAAAGAGGTGTGTAACCCCCACGACTTGCCCGGGCTTGCAAAATCTCACTAACTGTCCTGGCTGGAGACAATACAAATCTCTTTAACCTGTGCTTAACCCTCTCTCCACTCACATTGTTTGTACTTTTAAGACTTGATTACCTGTAAAGACTCCTCACTCACCTGAAGAAGGAGCGACACTCCGAAAACTTGTGCTGTCAAATAAACCTGTTGGACTTTAACCTGGTGTTGTGAAACTTCTTACTGAATTCTCTTCCCCCAGAGGGCTGGGTCTGCGAATTTATCCATAGCTGAGTTAGAGAGATGTTTTGCTGTTAAGAGAGTGAGGATTATGGGGGGCAGACAGGAACTGAATTTGAGAGCACAGCCAAATCAGCCATGGCCTTATTGAATGGTGGAGCAGGCTCAAGGGGCTGAATGGCCTCTGCTCCAATATCCCTAGTCCAATTCTCCACTGCAAACCAGTGATTGAAAGTCCATAACCCTCTTGGGGAATTTCACAGTAACTTCATTGCAGTGTTAATGTAAGCCTACTTGTGACTAACAAATAAACTTTACTTTTATTTGACAAATAGGAAATGGAGAGTGGGTTTAGACAGGGCGGGATATGAAATGATTCAGGAGATTGGAATTCAACAATGTAGTTTATGAGTTAAGTTGTGGATTAATAAACTTGTGAGAGTGTGAACAGTCTGACTGATACAAAAACTGGAAAATCTCAGCCGGTCTGACAGCGTCTGTAGAGAGAGACTAGAGCCAATGTTTCGAGTCTGGATGACCCTTCAACAGAATTATCTTATTCCTTTTCTCTCTTCGTGTTTTGTCTAGGTATTTGTGAAATAATTTTAATTTTGAATCTTGATTTCAGAGTTGGTGTTGATCCTGACCAAGAACATTCTGTTAATCTTGATCATTCACAACAGGTAAATTCTGCTGCTTCAACTGTGGCTAAAGTGACCCTTTGTAATGTTGGAGTTTGAGGTGATCTTGCAGCAGAGTTTGTTTTTCATTTAAACCTGTTATTTTCCATGTGGGAAAGAAACATCTTCTCCCAAAGGGTTTTGAATCTGTGGAACTTGCTACCCCAAAGTGCGGATGCTGGGACAGTGAGTAAGTTTAAGGAGGAGTTAGACAGATTTTTAATTGGTAATGGGTTGAAGAGTTACGGGGAGAAGGAGCATATCAACCATGATCGAACGGCGGAGCAGGCTCGATGGGCCGAATGGCCTAATTCTGCTCCTATATCTTATGAACTTAAGAACATCATAGAAACATACAGCACAAAATGAGGCCATTCGGCCCATTGTAACTCTGCCGGCCGTTTGAGTAGTCTATGTAATTATTCCCACTCTCCTGCTCTTTCCCACAGCACTGGGAATATTCGATGGGAATATTTTGAAATGTTTCTCAGTCAGTGTAAGAAAGCGTTCCTGATTCTGTCTGGGGATGGGGGGTGGGGGGGGGGAAGAAGGGTGGGGCGGGAGGACAAACTGTAACAAATTCTCCAAGTGAGAATAATGGCAAATTCTGAAGTTTGATCAGGTGATGATTTGATCCAATGAGAGCACACAAAACCCTCACTGTGTCTGCCAGAATGTTCAGCCCTCTCTCATTGGCTAGTTTTGGGAGAGTTGGGAATGTGGGAGCGTCACTGAGGATTCTAACCTGTTCCTTTCCTATTTCCTCAGGATGGTTCTGAAGGAGGCCAAAGGAACACGAAAGCCGAGAGTGCCTGGCTCTTCCGCCTCTGGTATACGTTTGACCACAAGTATCCTTCACTCTTACACCGACTCCAAGTACGGCTGTTGCTGCGGTGATGAGGTTTCTATTGTGGACCTTGCAGCAAGATCATATAAACTGATGACTGTTCAGATAGGAGGGTGCGACTGCGAGTGAGGCAGGGGAGGGGACCCTGAGGGCAGGAGTGTCAGCCTCTGCAATTGTCCAACAGGTTTGAGGTTCTCTCAGCTTGTATGCAAGGGAGTGGGGGCTTCAGCATGGATCCGTTGATTGACTGACCGTGGCACTGTGGTACATTAAGCCATTCAAGTGAGGGGAGAAAAAGGAATGTAGTGAAGGAGACTGACTGTTCTCTGCAACAAAAAGCCAGAGTCCAGACAGCTGTTGCCTGCCCAGTGCCAGCGTTCAGGACATCTGATGCAGGCTAGAGAGGAACTTGCAATGAGAGGGTGTGGATCCTGTTGTCATGGTCCTTGTAGGTACTAACAAAATGGTTAGCACCAGGAAAGAAGTTCTGCATTGAGAATGAGGAGCTAGGCACCACATTAAACAACAGAACCTCCACGGTTATAATCTCGAGGTTATTAACTGAGCTACCTGCAAATTGGCAAAGACTGGTGTGGGAGAAGTGGGTTTCGGTTCGTGGGACACTGGCACCAGTACTGGGGAAAATTGAGATGTGTGCCATTGGGATGGCATACACCTGAAGCATGCTGGGACAAGTGTTCATGCAAGTTGCATTGCTAGGGAAGTAGAGAGGATTTTAAACTAAGGGTATCAGATGTGGATGATGTGGCGAATCAAAGTAGAGACAAGGCAAAGAAAAAGGCATTATGGGAATGAAAAGCCACCGGTAACAGGAAGGGTCAGAGAGCACAAATCTAATAATCAACAGACGAGGCTTGAGGTTATAAAAAGATTAAAAGGATAAAACTAAAATCCCTCTATCCGAATGTACAAAGCATTCAAAACAGAACAGATGAACCGAGAGCGCGCATAGAAATAGATAAGTCCGATTAATAGCTATTTCAGAGGACATGGATTCGGAACGGAATATTGAAGGGTACGGGATATTTTGGAAGGACAGGAAGTAAAGGAAATGTGGCTCTGTTAGTTAATGATGGGATTAGCACAATAGAGGGGGTGACCCAAGTTCAGGAAATGGGTTTGGGTAGAGACGAGGAACGATAAAGCTAAAAAGGTCACTTGTGGGAGTCGTTTACAGGCCGCACCTTCAAATTGAAACCAAAAGAGAAAATGCTGGAAAATCTCAGCAGGTCTGGCAGCATCTGTAAGGAGAGAAAAGAGCTGACGTTTCGAGTCCATATGACCCTTTGTCAAAGCTAAAAGGCATAGAAAGTGGACGTCAAATTGAATTTGGGTCAGTGAGGGCGGAAACTTGGAGGGAATCCCACCCATTCAATATTACAACACCCCCCCCCCCGCCAGCCTCTGAAGCAGCCCGGAGGGGAGTGTAACATTCAACCCAGATATTGGAAGCAGGTTTCAATTCTGTACAGACCAGGAGTTGGGTCGTGGTGACTTGTAATGTGTTGGATGGCTCAGCAGGGGGAGCTCCAGGGCAGACAATAGACACATATGTAAAGTTAAAGCATATGGGATTGCAGGTAATGTCTTGAGATGGATAGAAAGCTGGTTAGCAGATAGGAAGCACAGAGTTGGCATAAATGGGTCTTTTTCGGATTGGCAGTCAGTGACTAGTGGGGTTAAGAACATAAGAAATAGGAGCAGGAGTAGGCCATCTAGCCCCTCGAGCCTACCCCGCCATTCAATAAGATCATGGCTGATCTGATAGTGGTTTAGTTCCACTTACCCGCCCGCTCCCCATAACCCTTAATTCCCTTATTGATTCCACAGGGATCTGTGCTAGAACCCCAAATGTTCACATTATATATTAATGATTTGGAAGAGGGAACTGAAAGTATTATCTCCAAATTTGCAGATGACACAAAGTTGGGTGGGAGGGTGAACTGTGAGGGGGATGCAGAGATGCTTCAGCGTGATTTGGACAGGCTGTGTGTGTGGGCAAATACATAGTATAATGTGGATAAATGTGAGGTTATCCACTTTGATAGGAATTGTAAAGTTTAAAGTTTATTTATTAATCACAAGTAAGGCTTACATTAACACTGCAATGAAGTTACTGTGAAATTCCCCTAGTCGCCACACTCCAGTGCCTGTTTGGTTCAATGCACCTAACCAGCACGCCTTTCAGACAGTGGGAGGAAACCGGAGCACCCGGAGGAAACCCACGCAGAACAAAGAACAAAGAACAGTACAGCACAGGAAACAGGCCCTTCGGCCCTCCAAGCCTGTGCCGCTCCTTGGTCCAACTAGACCAATCGTTTGTATCCCTCCATTCCCAGGCTGCTCATGTGACTATCCAGGTAAGTCTTAAACGATGTCAGCGGGCCTGCCTCCACCACCCTACTTGGCAGCGCATTCCAGGCCCCCACCACCCTCTGTGTAAAAAAACGTCCCTCTGATGTCTGAGTTATACTTCGCCCCTCTCAGCTTGAGCCCGTGACCCCTCGTGATCGTCACCTCCGACCTGGGAAAAAGCTTCCCACTGTTCACCCTATCTATACCCTTCATAATCTTGTATACCTCTATTAGATCTCCCCTCATTCTCCGTCTTTCCAAGGAGAACAACCCCAGTCTACCCAATCTCTCCTCATAGCTAAGACCCTCCATACCAGGCAACATCCTGGTAAACCTTCTCTGCACTCTCTCCAATGCCTCCACGTCCTTCTGATAGTGCGGCGACCAGAACTGGACGCAGTACTCCAAATGCGGCCTAACCAGCGTTCTATACAGCTGCATCATCAGACTCCAGCTTTTATACTCTATACCCTGTCCTATAAAGGCAAGCATACCATATGCCTTCTTCACCACCTTCTCCACCTGTGTTGCCACCTTCAAGGATTTGTGGACTTGCACACCTAGGTCCCTCTGTGTTTCTATACTCCTGATGACTCTGCCATTTATTGTATAACTCCTCCCTACATTATTTCTTCCAAAATGCATCACTTCGCATTTATCCGGATTAAATTCCATCTGCCACCTCTCCGCCCAATTTTCCAGCCTATCTATATCCTGCTGTATTGCCCGACAATGCTCTTCGCTATCCGCAATTCCAGCCATCTTTGTGTCATCCGCAAACTTGCTGATTACACCAGTTACACCTTCTTCCAAATCATTTATATATATATCACAAATAGCAGAGGTCCCAGTACAGAGCCCTGCGGAACACCACTGGTCACAGACCTCCAGCCGGAAAAAGACCCTTCGACCACTACCCTCTGTCTCCTATGGCCAAGCCAGTTCTCCACCCATCGAGCCACTTCTCCTTGTATCCCATGAGCCTTAACCTTCTTAACCAACCTGCCATGTGGGACTTTGTCAAATGCCTTACTGAAATCCATATAGACGACATCCACGGCCCTTCCTTCATCAACCGTTTTTGTCACTTCCTCAAAAAACTCCACCAAATTTGTACGGCACGACCTCCCTCTTACAAAACCATGCTGTCTGTCACTAATGAGATTGTTCCGTTCTAAATGCACATACATCCTGTCTCTAAGAATCCTCTCCAACAACTTCCCTACCACGGACGTCAAGCTCACCGGCCTATAATTTCCTGGGTTATCCCTGCTACCCTTCTTAAACAACAGACACGGGAAAAATGTGCAAACTCCACACAGACAGTGACCCAAGCCAGGAATCGAACCCGGGCCCCTGGCGCTGTGAGGCAGCAGTGCTAACCACTGTGCCACTGTGCCGCAAAGGCAAATTATTATTTGAATGGGTGTAAATTGAGAGAGGTGGATACTCAACAAGACTCTGGCGTCCTCGTGCATCAGTCACTGAAAGTAGACACACAGGTACAGCAGGCAGTAAAGAAGGCAAATGGTATGTTGGCTGTCATAGTGAGAGGAGTTGAGTATATGGATAGGGAGAGAAACATAGAAATTAGAAGCAGGAGTAGGCCATTCGGCCCTTCGAGCCTGCTCCGCCATTCAATTTGATCATGGCCGATCATTGAATTCAATATCCAGGAATCGGCCTGGTAAACCTTCACTGTACTCGCTCTACAGCAAGAACATCCTTCCTCAGATAAGAACACCAAAACCACACACACCGCCTCACCAATGCCCTATACAATTGCAGCAAAACAGAACTAGGGGTCATAGTTTGAGGATAGGGGGTAAACCTTTTAGAACTGAGGTGAGGAGAAATTTGTTCACCCAGAGGGTGGTGAATGTGTGGAATTCACTACCACAAATGCATTTAGGCCAAAACGTTGTCTGATTTCAAGAAGAAATTAGATATAGCTCTAGGGACTAAAGGGATCAAGGAATAGGGTGGGAAGGGGGGCATCAGGATATTGAATTTGACGATCAGCCATGATCAAACTGAATGATGGAACAGGCCCGAAGGGCCGAATGGCCTCCTCCTGCTTCTAGTTTCTATGTTTCTATCAGTGTTAAGTTCACTGCCTATCTTGTTCCATATTCATGACTTTGACCTCGGTATGCAGGGACACATTTTCAAAATTTACAGATGACACAAAACTGGGAAACATGACAAGCTGTGAGCACAGTGTAGCGCCTCAATGGATTAATGGCTGCTGGAGGGGATGGACAAATGAAAGATAATACTTAATATAGGGAAGTATGAACTGATTCATTTCAGTAGGAAGAATCACAGAACCTTTACAATGCAGAAGGAGGCTATTCAGCCCATCGAGTCTGCACTAGCCCTCAGAGCATTCTAACTAGCCCCATTCCCCACCTTATCCCCGTAACCTTGCACATTCTATCTTTTCAGATAACAATCCAATTCCCTTCTGAATACTTCGATCGAACCTGCCTCCACCACCCTCTCAGGGAGTTCATTCAAGACTCCCAAACATCCTCCGGGTGAATTATTTTCCTCCCATCTTGAGGTACTTTGGGAGAGAACAGTTTCTCACTATTTACACTGTCCATACTCCTCAGGATCTTGAAAACTTCTATCAAGTCTCATCTCAACCTTCTTTACTGCAAGGAAAACAGACCCAACCTCCCCAATCGATCCTCAAAGCTACAGCTCTTGCTCCCTGGAATCTTCTCTGTTCTCCAATGCCTTCACATCCTTCCTCAAGTATGGCACCCAGGACTGGACACAGCCTCCAGATGAGGCCCAACTAATGTCAAGTTCAACGGGACCTCCTTACTTAGTACCCAATACCCTACTAATAAAGCCTAAAATACTGGATGCTTTATCAACTGTTCTCTCAATATGCCCTGCCACCTTCGATGACTTGTGCGCATACACACCAAAGCCCCTTTGTTCCTGCACCTACTTTAGAGTTTCTCTCTTTATTTTATGCCTTTTCTGCATATTCTTCCTGACAAAATTAATCACCTCACATGTCTTTGCATTGAACTTAACCTGCCACTTGTCTGCCCAATCCACCAATATGTCTTTGTCCTTTGAAGTTCAAGACTATCCCCATCATAACTTTCCAATCTTTGTAATATTTGTAAGTTTTGAAGTCATGCTTTGAACAGCACAGTTTGAGTCATTCTTAGATATCAGGAAGAGCAAGGGTCCCGCACTGACCCCCGGGGAATTCCACTCCAAACCTTCCTCCAATCTGAAAAATACCCAATTACCATTACTCTCCATTCCTGCCTGTCAGCCAATCTCTTATCAAAGTGCCGACTTTCTCTTTTACTCCATGAGCTAGAATTTTGCTCACAAGACTTTTGTGACCTTCTTTCCAATGCCTTTTGAAAATCCATTTACAGAAAAGATTTACTAGGATGTGCCGGGACTTGATGGTTTGAGTTATAAGGAGAGGCTGGATAGACTGGGACTTTTTTCTCTGGAGCACAGGAGGCTGAGGGGCGATCTTACAGAGGTCTATAAAATAATGAGGGCCACAGATCAGCCAGATAGTCAATATCTTTTCCCAAAGGTAGGGGAGTCTAAAACTAGAGGACATAGGTTTAAGGTGAGAGGGGAGAGATACAAAAGGGTCCAGAGGGGCAATTTTTTCACACAGAGGGTGGTGAGTGTCTGGAACAAGCTGCCAGAGGTAGTAGTAGAGGCGGGTACAATTTTGTCTTTTAAAAAGCATTTAGACTGTTACATGGGTAAGATGGGTATAAAGGGATATGGGCCAAATGCGGGCAATTGGGACTAGCATGGGGGTTAAAAAAAGGAGCAGCATGGACAGGTTGGGCCAAAGGGCCTGTTTCCATGCTGTGAACCTCTATGATTTTATGACTACATCAGCAACATTGCCCTTACCAACCTTCTCTGTTACTACCTCAAAAACTCAACTCAAAGAACATGGACAGTATAAAACAAAAGGTACAACTCTAAATAGTGCAGGAACAGAGGGACCCGGATGTATCTCTGCAGAGATCATTGAAGGTGGTAGGACAGGTGGGGAGAGCAGTTAATATTGTATATAGTAATCTGGGCTTTATTAATAGGGACACAGAGTACAAGAGCAAGGAGGTTATGCTGAACTTATACAAGACACTAGTTAGACCTCAGCTTTGATTTTTTGATTTGATTTATTATTGCCACATGTATTGGGATACAGTGAAAAGTATTATTTCTTGCACGCTATACAGACAAAGCATACTGTTCATAGAGTACATAAGGGAGAAGGAAAGGAGAGGATGCAGAATGTAGTGTTACAGTCATAGCTAGGGTGTAGAGAAAGATCAACTTAATTTGAGGTAGGCCCATTCAAAAGTCTGATGGCAGCAGGCAAGAAGCTGTTCTTGAGTTTGGTTAGTACGTGACCTCGGACTTTTGTAACTTTTATCCAGCTGGAATATTGTGTACAGTTCTAGGCACCACACTGTAGGAAGGATGTGAACGCATTGGAGAGAGTGCAGAAGAGATTTACCAGAATGGTTCCAGGGATGAGAAACTTCAGTGATGAGGATAGATTGGAGATGTAGGGACTGTTCTCCTTGGAGAGAAGAAGGCTAAGAAGAGATTTGATAGAGATGTTCAAAATCATGAGAGGACTGGACAGAGTAGATAGAGAGAAACTGTTTCCATTGGTGGAAGGATTGAGAATGAGAGGGCACAGATTTAAGGTAATTGGCAAAAGAAGCAAATGCACCATGTGAAAAAAGCTTTATGATGTGGAGATGCCGGCGTTGGACTGGGGTAAGCACAGTAAGAAGTCTCACAACACCAGGTTAAACCTGGCATTGTGAGACTTCTTACTGTACTTAAAAAAGCTTTACCCAGTGAATGTGCTGCCTGTGAGGGTGGTGGAGGCAGCTTCAATCGAGGTTTTCAAAAGGGAATTGGATTACTATCTGGATAGAAAGAATGTGCAGTGCACAGGGATAGGCCAGGAGAAGGGTACTAAACCAGAGAGCTAGCACAGACAATACAGGCCGAACAGACACCTTCAGTACTGTCACTATTATATTATCCTATTTATCAAATTCCTCTTTTGAAAGTTGCCATTGAATTTATTTCCACTGCTCCTTGCTGCTCTGAACGAGTGACTTTTTAAGTCTGAAGGAGGGAATTGTCAGGTTTCAGTCACTCGACTGCTTCCTCCACTTGTAGCCAGTTTGTGAAACTCTTTTCCTTCACCAGAGGTAACCAGTTATCTGAAACCGATTTTAACGGACAGCGGACCCCCTCTCACCACCACATTGCCCGGATGGTGTGGACCGATCGCCAGGTTCTTGACCAGCCCATTGGCTTACCAGGTGAGAACACCATCAATCTTATCCATGAATCTCTCTGGTTGTGTTTGCTGGAAGCTTCTGGAAGCTGCATCGAGCTGCAGTGCCTTATTCTGCTGGAAGCTCTATGAACCCAACCTGCAATGATTGGCTCCCTGATCAGGGAGGAGCCCAAGGAAGGTGCCTCATTGGTTCATTCCCTCCAAAATTCCAGCTTTCGCAATGAATGAGAGCCAATCCGATATCTGCTCCGTCACTGACACTGTTCAGCGGCTAATATGTGGCTGGCAATGAGTCGGGTATGTGCACTCTCTGGGTATATTTATACATGTGTGTGTATTGTATATCGGGTGATGCAGTGGTGTATTCTCACTGGACTGGGGACCCGGGTTCGAATCCCACCAGAGCGGATGGTGGGATTTGAATTCAATAAAAATCTAGAATTAAGAATTTACTGATGACCATGAAACCATTGTCGATTGTCAGAAAAACCCATCCGGTTCACTCATGTCCTTTGGGGAAGAAAATCTGTCATCCTTACCTGGTCTGGCCTACAGGTGACTGCAGAGCCACAGCAATGTGGTTAACTCGTAAATGCCTCTGAAATGACCAAGCGAGACATTCAGTTGTATCAAAACACTAAAGAAAAGTCTCAGAGGAATGAAACTAATGGGCCACCCGGCATCGACCCAGGTACTGCAAACAACAACGGCAAGCCCAGCCCTGTCGACCCTGCAAAGATCTCCTTACTAACATCTGGGGGCTTGTGGGGGGAAGGGGGGATCAGGATATATAATTTGTTGATCAGCCATGATCAAAATGAATGGCGGAGCAGACTCGAAGGGCCGAATAGCCTCCTCCTGCTTCTAGTTTCTATGTTTAACCCTGGTTCAATGGAGAGTGCAGAAGGGCATTGCAGGAGCAGCACCAGGCATACCTGAAAATTAGCTATCAACCCAGTGAAGCTGTGACACAGGACTACTTGAATACCAAACAGCATAAACAGCAAATTATAGACAGAGCTATGTAATCCCACAACCAACGGGTCAGATCTAAGCTCTGCAGTCCTTCCACATCCAGCCGTAAATGGTAGTGGACAATTAAACAACTCACTGGAGGAGGAGGCTCCACAAATATCCCCATCCTCAATGATGGAGGAGCCCAGCATCTTAGTGCAAAAGATAAGGCTGAAGCAGTCCATATCCAAATGCAGCAAGACCTGGACAATATCCAGGCTTGGGCTGATAAGTGGCAAGTAACATTTACACCACACAAGTGCCAGGCAATGATCATCACCAATAAGAGAGGATCTAACCATCGCCTCTTGACATTCAATGGCATTACCATCGCTGAATCCCCCACTATCAACTGAACTGGACGGGCCATATAAATATTGTGGCTACACACGCAGGCCATAAGCTACGAATCCTGTGGTGACTCCCCAAAGCCTGTCTGAGGCCCAAGTCAGGAGTGTGATGGAATACTCTCCACTTGCCTGGATGAGTGCAGCTCCAACAACACTCAAGAAGCTCAACATCACAAAGCAGCCCTGCTTGATTGACACCCCTGCAGCGGTTCAAGATGGCAGCTCACCACTGCTAATCTAGCCAGGAAGATCATGAATGAATAAAACATATTTATATGTGTGTTTGTCATAGCACATGGAATAAAAGGGACAGAAGCAACATGGATACAAAATTGGCTGAATAATAGGAAACAGAGAGTAATGGTCAGTGGATATTTTTCAGGCTGGAGGAAGGTTTGTAGTGGAGTTCCCCAGGGGTCGATATTGGGAGCCTTGCTTTTCCCGATTATATATTAATGATCTAGATCTTGGTGTGCAGGGGACAGTTTCAAAATTTGCAGCTGATGCAAAACTTGGAAGTATTGTAAACTGTGAGGAGAACAGTGCAGAACTTCAAAAGGACACGACTCTATGACACAGACAAGTTGGGGGAGTGGGCAGATAGGCGGTAGATGAAGTTCAATGCGGAGAAGTGTGAAGTGATGCATTTTGGTAGAAAGAACATAGAGAGACAACATAAAATAAGGGGCAAAATTCTTAAAGGGGGCAGGAGCTGAGGGAGCTGGGTGTATCTGTGCAGAGACCATTGAAGGTGGCATGACAGGTGGAGAAAACAGTTAATAAAGCATATAGTAATCTGGGCTTTATTAATAGGGGCACAGGGTACAAGAGCAAGGAAGTTATGCTGAATTTTGATTTGATTTATTGTCACATGTATTAGCATACAGTGAAAAATATTGTTTCTTGCGCACTATATAGACAGAGCATTCAGTACAAAGAGAAGGAAAGGAGAGAGTGTGGAATGTAGTGTTACAGTCATAGCTAGGGTGTAGAGAAAGATCAACATATGCCAAATCTGTAAGAGATTGAATTAAAGCATTGTTAGAGAGTTTAAAAGAGTTAGAATGAAGTTTTCAAAGCAGAGAACAAGAGTAAAAGATAGAATTAGAGGGTATGCTGGGCACAGCTTACAAGAAGTCGCCTCGTTACAGCACCATCTTGGAATATTATGTTGTTGTGAAATTACACAAGACACTAGTTAGCCATCAGCTGGAATATTATGCACAGTTCTGGGTGCCACACTATAGGAAGGATGTGAACACTTGGAGAGAGTGCAGAAGAGGTTTACAAGAATGGTTCCGGGGTGAGAAACTTCAGTTATGAGGATAGATTGGAGAGGTTGGGACTGTTCTCCTTGGAGAGAAGGTGGCTAAGAGGAGATTTGATAGAGATGTTCAAAATCATGAGGGGGCTGGACAGAGTAGATAGAGAGAAACTGTTCCCACTCATAGGAGGATCGAGAACGAGAGGGCACAGATTTAAAGTGATTTACAAAAGAAGCAAATGTGATGTGAGAAAAACCTTTTTCACCCAGTGAGTGGTTGGGGTCTGGAATGTTCTGCCTGGAAGTGTGGTGGAGGCAGGTTCAATCGAGGTATTCGAGAGGACATTAGATGATTATTTGAATGGAAACAATGTGCAGGGGGACGGGGGAAAAGGCAGGAGAATGGCACTAAGTCACAATGCTCATTTGGAGAGCCGGTGCAGACAGGATGGGCCAAATGTCCTCCTGCACTGTAACAATTCAGTGGCTGTCTGATTCTATATTGTGTATATATATGTGTATATTTTATTAAATTCATTTGTGGGACATGGGTGTAGCCAGCATTTATTGCCCTTGTTGCCCCTGTTCTGAGGGCAGTTGAGAGTTAGCCACATTGGCTGTGGCTTTGGAGTCACATGTAGGCCAGATGGGGTAAGGATGGAAGATTTCCTTCTCTAAAGGACATTAGTGAACCAGATGGGTTTTTCTGACAATCCACAATGGTTTCATGGTCATCAGTAGATTCTTAATTCCAGATATTTTTATTGAATTCAAATTCCACCAGCTGTTGTGGCGGGATTTGAACCCAGGTCCCCAGAACATAGAACATAGAACATAGAAAGCCACAGCACAAACAGGCCCTTCGGCCCACAAGTTGCGCCGATCACATCCCCACCTCTAGGCCTATCTATAGCCCTCAATCCCATTAAATCCCATGTACTCATCCAGAAGTCTCTTAAAAGACCCCAACGAGTTTGCCTCCACCACCACCGACGTCAGCCGATTCCACTCACCCACCACCCTCTGAGTGAAAAACTTACCCCTGACATCCCCCCTGTACCTACCCCCCAGCACCTTAAACCTGTGTCCTCTCGTAGCAACCATTTCAGCCCTTGGAAATAGCCTCTGAGAGTCCACCCTATCCAGACCCCTCAACATCTTGTAAACCTCTATCAGGTCACCTCTCAACATTGGCTAAGTTTCTGGATTAATAGTCTAGCAATAATACCACTCGGCCATCGCCTCTCCTGCATTTACTGTATATTATGCTGGTCGTGCTGAACTAAATTGTTTCTGTTTCTCAGAACCAGGAACAGCTGAAAGATGATGATTCGGACTTGATTCTGAATGATGGAGACATCAGTCTGACGTATGGAGACTCCAGCCAGACCACCACCTCTGATCGCAGGAACCTCATTCATAACCTGGAAGATGCCCAGGAACAGGAGCTGGCTTCTGGGGAGCACGAGCTGGTGATTCGGGGAACCAGGCTGGTCCTTCCCGTGGAAAACACTGAACCCGCCCTTGACTTAAAGCTGCCCGAGAATTCTGGTCCTCAGCTGATGTAAGATGTCCAATCAGAGACTTCATTCATCCTTGGTGCAATTTCTGGTGGCCCATTGCCATTGGCTGACGTCTGTGTAATCGGGAGTTGGAGGGGCTGCTATTTAATCTACTTTGAGCTGTTTGAAGGATTGAATTTCATTCCCAACTGGAGCAGAGAGACAGGAAGGTGGATTTCGAAATGTGAATGGATTGTGGTTAAGACTAATTCTCTCTCCATTTGGTTCCTTTTCTTTTTCAACGATCTGCCCTCCCAACAAGACATCACCTTAACAAGGATGGGTTCGGCACTTTATTCACTCTCTCACCCTGACTTTGAAATAGTTTGAATTTTGTTGCACTTTTCATTAAGAAAGAGATGGTTTGATTTGTTGACACTGAGATGGCCTGGTTCAGTCACATCTTATTAAAGCTGGCTTATTGGGGAGAGCCCGGCCTGTGTGTAAATCTGATTGGGTTTCATTCTGCTTCTAGAACCAGTTGCACCGTTCCAGCTTCAGGGAAAGTGGTTGCCGGATTGGTGCAGATTATTAACTTGATGCTGGTCAGTATTTAAAGCTTTGAGGTTGACTAGCAGGTTTTAATTTGAGGGAATCAGGCATGAATGATATTTCCATTTGACTGAAGGAACTCTGAGGTGTAAACTATTAGAATTGCTGCTCAGTCATTCCCAAAATACCCATTGATGGCTCTCAGAGCCTGTGTCTTGTATTAACTTCTTCTTGAAATCAGACAATGTTTTGGCCTCAACTATATTCTGTGGTAGTGAATTCCACACATTCACCACCCTCTGGGTGAAGAAATTTCTCCTCACCTCAGTTCTAAAAGTTTTACCCCTTATCCTAAAACTATGACCCCCTATCCTCAAACTGTGACCCCTAGTTCAGGATTCCCCCACCATTGAGAACATTCTTTCTGAATCTACCCTGTCTAACACTGTTAGAATTTTATAAGTTTCTATGAGATCCCCTCTCACTCTTCTAAATTCCAGTGAATATAATCCAAATCGACTTAGTCTCTTCTCATATGACAGACCAGCCATCCCAGGAATCAGCCTGGTAAACCTTCGCTGTACTCCCTCTACAACAAGGGCATCCTTCCTCAGTTAAGGACACCAAAACTGCACACAATCCTCCAAGTGTGACCTCACCAACACCCTATACAATTGCAGCAAACATCCCTATACTCAAATCCTCTCGCTATGAAGGCCAACATACCATTTGTCTTCTTTACTGCCTGCTGTAGCTGTGCGCTTACTTTCAGCAACTGATGCATGAGGACTCCAAGGTCTCGTTGAGTAACCACCTCTCTCAATTTCCACCCATTCAAGTACTAATCTGTCTTCATATTATTGCTACAAAGTGGATAACCTCACATTTATCCACATTATACTGCATCTGCCATGCATATGCCCACACACTCGGCCTGTCCAAATCACGCTGAAGCATCTCTGCATCCTCACAGCTCACCCTCCCACCCAACTTTGTATCACCTGTGATCACAATCTAAGAATAAGGGGTAAGCCATTCAGGATGAGATGAGGAAGAACTTCTTCACTCAGAGTTGTGAACCTGTGGAATTCTCTATAACAGAAAGCTGTTGGGGTCAGTTTGTTAGATCTGTTCAAGAGGAAGCTGGATGTAGCCCTTGTGGCTAATGGGATCAAGGGATATGGAGAAAAAGCGGGAGTGGGATACTGGAAGCGCATGATCAAATTGAATGGTGGAGCAGGCTCAAAGGGCCAAATGGCCTACTCCTGCACCTATTTTCTATGTTTCTATCTGCAAATTTGGAGATAATGCATTCAGTTCCCTCTTCCAGATCATTATATATTAATGTGAACAGTTGGGGTCCTAGCACTGTGGAACCCTATTAGTCACTGACTGCCAATAAGAAAAAGACCCATTTGTGCCAACTCTTTGCTTTCTATTGGCTAACCAGCTTTCTATCCATCTTGAGACATTGCCTGCAATCCCATGTGCTTTAACTTTATATAGAACATAGAACATTACAGCGCAGTACAGGCCCTTCGGCCCTCGATGTTGCGCCGACCAGTGAAACCAATCTAAAGCCCATCTAACCTACACTATTCCAATGTCATCCATATGTTTATCCAATAACCATTTGAATGCTCTTAATGATTACGAGTCCACTACCGCTGCAGGCAGGGCATTCCACGCCCTTACTACTCTGAGTAAAGAACCTACCTCTAACATCTGTCCTATATCTATCACCCCTCAATTTAAAGCTATGTCCCCTAGTGTTAGCCATCACCATCCGAGGAAAAAGGCTCTCACTATCCACCCTATCTAATCCTCTGATCATCTTCTATGCCTCTATTAAGTCACCTCTTAACCACCTTCTCTCTAACGAAAACAACCTCAAGCCCCTCAGCCTTTCCTCATACGATTTTCCCACCATACCAGACAACATCCTGGTAAATCTCCTCTGCACCCTTTCCAACACTTCCACATCTTTCCTATAATACGGCGACCAGAACTGTACGCAATACTCCAAATGCGGCCGCACCAGAGTTTTATACAGTTGCAACATGACCTCCTGGCTCCGAAACTCAATCCCTCTACCGATAAAAGCTAACATACCGTACGCCTTCTTAACAACCCTATCAACCTGGGTGCCAACTTTCAGGGATCTATGCACATGGACACCCAAATCCCTCTGTTCATCCACACTTCCAAGTATCTTACCATTAGCCCAGTACTCTGTATTCCTGTTACTCCTTCCAAAGTGAATCACTTCGCACTTTTCCGCATTAAACTCCATTTGCCACCTCTCAGCCCAGCTCTGCAGCTTATCTATGTCCCTCTGTATCCTGCCACTTCCCTCCGCACTGTCTACAACTCCACCGACTTTAGTGTCATTCGCAAATTTACTAACCCATCCTTCTATGCCCTCATCCAGGTCATTAATAAAAATGACAAACAGCAGTGGCCTAAAACAGATCCTTGCGGTACACCACTAGTAACTGAACTCCAGGATGAATATTTCCCATCAACCACCACCCTCTGTTTTCTTCCAGCTAGCCAATTCCTGATCCAAACCACTAAATCACTCTCAATCCCACGTGTCCGTATTTTCTGCAAAAGCTTACCATGGGGAGCCTTATCAAACGCTTTACTGAAATCCATATACACCACATCAACCGCTTTACCCTCATCCACCTCTTTGGTCACCTTCTCAAAGAACTCAATAAGGTTTGTGAGGCACGACCTACCCTTCACAAAACCGTGCTGACTATCCCTAATCAAATTATTCCTTTCCAGGTGATTATAAATCCTATCTCTTATAATCCTTTCCAATACTTTGCCCACAACAGAAATAAGGCTCACCGGTCTATAGTTACCAGGGTTGTCTCTCCTCTTTTTGAACAAGGGGACAACATTTGCTATCCTCCAGTCTTCTGGCACAGTTCCAGTAGACAATGACAACCCAAAGATCAAAGCCAAAGGCTCTGCAATCTCCTCTCTAGCCTCCCAGAGAATCCTAGGATAAATCCCATCCGACCCAGGGGACTTATCTATTTTTACCCTTTCCAGAATTGCTAACACCTCCTCCTTATGAACTTCAATCCCATCCAGTCCAACAGCCTGCATCTCAGTACTCCCCTCGACACTGTCCCTCTCCAGTGTGAATACTGACGAAAAATATTCATTTAGTGCCTCTCCTATCTCTTCAGACTCCACGCACAACTTCCCACTCCTGTCCTTGACTGGCCCTAATCTTACCCTAGTCATTCTTTTACTCCTGACATATAGTAGGCCCTTCGTAGTCTGTTATGTGAGACCTTGTCGAAAGCCTTCTGAAAGTCTAAATAAACCACGTCCACTGGTTCTCCTCGATCAACTCTACTAGTCACATCCTCAAAGAAAATTCCAATAGATTCATCAAACATGATTTCCCTCCTGTAAATCCATGCTGACTTTGTCTGATTATACCACTGCCTTCCAAATGCTGAGTGATGAAATCCTTGATAATAGACTCAAACAACTTCCCCAGTGCTGACTTTAGGCTCACTGGTCTATAGTTCACTGTTTTCACTACTTCCCTTTTTGAATAGCGAGCTTACATTAACTACCCTCCAATCTTTAGGAACCAATCCAGAGTCCAAAGAATTTTGGAAAATAACCACCAATGAATCTATTATTTCCAGGGCCACTTCCTGAAGTACTCTGGGATGAAAATTATCAGGACCTGGAGATTTATCCATTTTCAATTTCCCCAAAACCATTCCTCTACTAATGCTGATTTCCTTCAGCTCCTCACTAAAACATGTTTCTCTCAGCACTTCTGGTACATTATTCATATCTTCCTTTGTGAAGACTGAAGCAAAGTACAAATTTAATTCCTCAGCCATTTCCTTATTCCCCGTTATGATTCTCCTGTTTCTGACTAAGGGGCCCACATTCATTTTTGTTAATCTTTCTCTCTCTACTTATCTATAGAAACTTTTACAGTCAGTTTTTATATTTCCCGCCTCCTTTCTTTCATACTCTATTTTTCCCTTCTTAATTCTTTATAAAATCCCTCCAATGCAGAAGGAGGCCATTCGGCCCATTGAGTCTGCACAGACAGCAATCCCACCCAAGCCCTATCTCCGTAACACCACATCTTTACCCTGCTAGTCTCCCTGACTCTAAGGGGCAATTTAGCATGGCCAATCAACCTAACCCGCACATCTTTGGATTGTGGGAGGAAACCGGAGCACCCGGAGGAAACCCATGCAGACAGGAAAGATGTGCAAACTCCATACATACAGACAGTGACCTAAGGCTGGAATCGAACCTGGGTCCCTGGTGCTGTGAGGCAGCAGTGCTAACCACTGTGCTACCATGTTGCCCAATCGCTTGGTCCTCCATTGCTGAATTTTAAACTGCTCCCAATCATCAGGCCTATTGCTTTTTCTTGCCAATTTGTACGCTTCTTCCTTGAATCTGATACTATCTCTAATTTTCCTTGTAAATCATGGTTTGGCCACAATTCCCTTACCACTCTTGCGCTAAACAGGAATAAACAACTTCTGGAGTTTACCTATTTGTTCTTTAAATGCCTGTCATTGCCTGTCCACTGTCTTTCCTTTCAGTAATTGAAAGATTGGAAATGTATCTTTCATTTATAACTGGGAATAGTTTGATTTAGCTGTGCAGATTATTCAATTCAGCACCATTGCTACCAAACTCTGAGATTATTCAATGTGGACAATTCAGTCCATGATGAAGCTCTCACTCATTCACCAAGCAATTAAACACAGTCTAACTCATTGCTTCCAGATTCATCGACTGGTGACACACCATTCTGACTGATATATTGCTTCAGACAAGATTACTCAACATCTCAAGATTAAGATGTATTTTAAAGGTATATTGTACAGGGTGAAATGGACTCCAATCAAATGGGTTAAAATGTTACGCTGCACACTGTTGCACTCTATATTGTTATCATAAGACCATAAGAAATAGGAACAGGAGTGGCTCATTCGGCTCCTCGAGCCTGTTCCGTCATTCAATAGGATCATAGCTGATCCGACATTTCTTATGTCCACGTTCCTGCCTTTTCCCCATAACTCTCAATTCCCTTACTGATCAAAAATCTCTGCATCTGAGCCTTAAAATCACTTTGCCCCCCACAGCTCTCTGTGGCAAGGAGTTCCAAAGACTCTCAACCCTCTGAGAAAAGAAATTCCTCCTCATCTCAGTCTTAAATTGTTGCCCCTTTATTCTGAGTGTGTCCTCTGGTCTTAGACTCTCCCATGAGGGAAACATCCTCTCAACATTTCCCTGTCAAGCCCTTTAAGAATCCTGTATGTTTCAATGTGATCACCCCTCATTCTTCTAAATTCCAATGAGTAGAGTCCCAACCTGTTTAACCTTTCCTCATAAAACAATCTCTTACTGGGGATCATTCTAGTGAACCTTCTCTGAACTGCCTCCAATAAAATATTTTTCCTTAAATAAGGGGATCAAAATTGCTCACAGTTCTCCAGATGTGGTCTCATCAGTACCTTGTACAGTTGCAGCAAGACTTCCCGACTCTCATACTCCAACCCCTTTGAAATAAGGGCCAACATTCCATTAGCCTCCTGATTACTTGCTGCACCTGTCTGCTGGCTTTCTGTGTTTCATGCACAAGTCCCCTTTGTGTTGCAGCTTTCTGCAGTTTTTTTCTATTTAAATAATACTCTGTTCTTTTGTTCTCCCTTCCAGAATGAACAACTTACATTTTCCCTCCTTACACTCCATTTTCCATCTTTTTGCCCACTTAACCTATCAATATCTCTTTGTGAACTGTTTGTATCCCTCTCACAACTTGTCTTTCAACCTAGTTTTGTGTCGTCTGCATTCGCTTCCTTCCTCCAAGTCATTAATAAATATTGTAAACAGTTGCAGTCCCAGCACTGATCCCTATGGAATTCCACTGGTTAGAGGTCACCAACTTGAAAAAGAACCCCTTATCCCCACTCGCGGTTCCCTGCCTCTTAGCCAATCCTCTATCTTTGCCAATATATTACCTCCAACACCATGGGCTCTTACTATTTAACCTTTTGTGAGGTACCTTGTCAAACACCTTCTGAAAGTCCAAATACAACACATCTACTGGTTCCCCTCTATCCATCCTGGTTGCGATTTCCTCGAAAAACTCTAATGAATTAGTCAGACACGATTTCCCTTTCATGAAGCCATGCTGACTCTATTGATTAGATGAGGAATTTTCAAATTTGCTGCTGTTAGTTCCTTAATTCTTGATTCCAACATTTCCAACAATAGATGTTAGGCTAATCGGCCAATAGTTACCTGCTTTTTACCTCCCTCCCTTTTTGAATACAGGTGTCACATTGACAGTTTTCCAATCCTCCGGTACTTCACCACAATCCAAGCATTTTTGGAAAATTAAAACAAATGCATCCATTATCTCTGTAGCTGCTTCTTTTAGGATCCTAGGATGCAAACCATCTGGACCTAGAGTCATAGAATCCCTACAGTGCAGAAGGAGGCCATTCGGCCCATTGAGTCTGCACTGACCACAATCCCACCCAGGTCCTATCCCCATAACCCCATGCATTTACCCTAGCTAGCCCCCGGACACTAAGGGGCAATTTTAGCACAGCCAACCCACCTAACCCGCACATCTTTGGAGTATGGGAGGCACCCGGAGGAAACCCACGCAGAAACAGGGAGAACATGCAGACTCCACACAGACAGTGACCCAAGCCGGGAATTGAACCCAGGTCCCTGGCGTTGTGAGGCAGCAGTCCTAACCACTGTGCCACCATGGACCTAGGGACTTACCTGCCTTTAGCCCCATTAGTTTGTCTAATACTACTCCTCTAGTATTAGAGGAGTACTTAATTCCTCTCCCGTATTCTTTAGTAATAGTTCAAAGATTACTTGAAAGAAAATGGTATACAACAATCAAATCAGCTCCTTATCATCCATTGACAAATGGATTATCTGAACAATTCATACTGTTACTCAAACATTCATTAAAGGTATCACAGGACCAAGGGATGTTGCCAAGATGAGTAAATAAATCACTGATATCATATAGGAAAATCACACACACAATTACACAATTCACCAGCGATACTGCTTATAAAAAGATCGAACAAAGTTTGACGTTTTGATACCAGCTGATTGATGAAAGACAACAAAAAGCAGATTGCTAAGAGGGAACAGAGAATATTTATTTAGGGGGAACAGGTAACTTCTCACAAGCACACTACCAATGAAAATTGGGCACCTGCCAGTGTTATGGTTCAGGTCAGAAACTCCAAAGTGATTTATGGAGCCCGCCTGGATCATATGTTTAGCATCTTGAATTTGGCTAGGATAAGCATAGTTGATTCAAGGGACCCAGTAGGGAGCTTTTATCAAACAAAGTTTATATAAGAATATAGTTAACATGTATAGTAAGAAAATTAGCAAGAACTCTTATCAATTACAAACAAGAAACAAAACAACCACTGTAATGTATAACCATTAAAGATATCTAAAATGTTCCAATCTAACAAAATCCTTTAAACAAGTTCAACATAGCAAAGACAAATGCTCACGTGATACTGAAATTGAGTCCTTTGTTTGAAGTCTGCAGTTCTCTGGATGCACCCAAAACAATTTGAAGTCAGAACAGCATCTCAGAACCCCTGGTAGACTCTGGTCAAGCCCCCAACAGCAGATTTTCTACTCCAGGAAGGCTTTCAACTAACCTGCAGAATTTCCAAAACCAGGGAGAGAGAGAGGCTTCTTTTCAGCTTGATGTCGCTTCTAAAACTAAAACTCAAATCTGCAGCTCCAAATTCAAAATGAAAAAAACTCCTTTCTCCTCTTCTCTCTCTCTCTCTCTCTATAAGCAGCAAGAAAAGTATATCTCCAGATAAGCCAGTGCCATAATGGCATCAGCTAAGGCTGTGAGCTGAATAACACTGACTGTGAGAGCTGCAGAGATCATGATTTTTTTAAAAACCCTTCTTAAAGCTACACTAATGTCACACTAGCAAAACAGGTCCATTATCTTATATCGTACAGCTGGATGATGAGAGTGGCGATATATTGAGCAAATACTAGCCTCAAGAAGTGAATTCACTGAAGCTTCACAAGAAGCATTAGTGGAAATGCTAAGTAGAATGTTGAACACCAATTGAAACTGACACTGAAATTGTTTCACATAAAGAATTAACAACCCAATTAAAAGAGGGCACTTCAAAGATCACAAGTAACCAAATTCGAGGACATTGAGTCCAACCCAAAAGAAATTGATGATTGACGTCCACCTGAGAGACTCTCTTACTACTGGCACAGAAATGAAAAAATAAATATGCGTAAGTATGTATCCACTGTTTAATTAGGTCTGTTGTTTAAACATAAAGAAAAGCTGTAGTTTGGAACTAAAGAAGTAAAGGTGGAGGGATGTTATGTATTTAAAGTAGTTGCATCTCTGCAAGTAGAATGTCAGGTAACCTGTAGTGTCATAAGCAGAGGTTCGTGGGCCTTTGGGGCACTTCCATCTTCGCCTTTGATGAGCAACATCTCCTAAATAAACCTGCATCATGTTTGACTTTAACCCAGAATTGTGGCACCTCATTAATTGAAATTCTTGGCCAATATTTAACAGCCAACTGACTGCAACCTGGCTGCAATTGGCACTGTACACAATGCTTGACTAGGGTCTCAATGTTGGCATTGGTGCCAGCCCACCAGACATAACTCCTGGCGAGCAGACCCGGATGGACACTGTGTAATTCAGCTAGGAGCAACTTTCTTCCTGATACAGGGACGACTACACTTGCTCCCCAAAGTATGATGCCAGCTTGGCAACTCAACTCATCTTTTCATAAAAATATGTTTTCATCTATTCAGAAGCTGGCTCATTCGCCCAACCCATTAGTAACCTGTGCCTCACCTGACTGGACCAGTACATGATCTGTTTCACCGCAACTGGCAATGTGTCTGAGAAATTCAACACCATGGCAATTTCCTGTGGTACTGGGGGAGGTGCTACACTCTCTGCATTCACTGTGGGTTTTCCAGGCAGCTGCTTCAAGGTACATTCATAGGTGGAGAGGATTGACATCGAACACTGAATTCTTGTTGAGATTGGCAGAATAGCTTTGTCTTCTTTGAAAAATACCCAAAAGCAGCTTGTGATCATAAATGATGACCACGTTTTTTTTTATTTGTGGGACATGGGCATCATTGGCTGGCCAGCATTTATTGATGTGGAGATGCCGGCGTTGGACTGGGGTAAGCACAGTAAGAAGTCTCACAACACCAGGTTAAAGTCCAACAGGTTTATTTGGTAGCAAATACCATAAGCTTTCGGAGCAGCTTCTGACGAAGGAGCTCTGCTCCGAAAGCTTATGGTATTTGCTACCAAATAAACCTGTTGGACTTTAACCTGGTGTTGTGAGACTTCTTACAGCATTTATTGCCCATCCCTAGTTGCCCAAGGGCAGGTGAGAGTCAACCACATTGCTGTGGCTCTGGAGTCACATGTTGGCCAGATCAGGTAAAGACAACAGATTTCCTTCCCTAAAGGACATTAGTGAACCAAATGGGTTTTTCGAACAATCGGCAATGGTTTCATAGTCTTCAGTAGCTTCCTAATTCCAGATATTTTTATTGAATTCAAATTCCACCATCTGCCATGGTTGGATTCAAACCTGGGTCCCCAGAACATTCGCTGAGTTTCTGGATTTATAGTCCAGTGATAATATCACTAGGCCATTGCCTCCCGACTCTACCATGTCTATTAAGTGCCGACAGTATAAACACTGGTGGAATTACTTGATACCAAAAACTATTGATGATCCTTCTTTCTCAATTTGTGAGTAGCCTTTTTTTGCTCTCGAAGTGTTCTCGAGAAATACCCTATTGGCCTTTAAGATCTGCCGCCCAGCTCATGGGACAATTTGGACCAACGTCATATGGAGAGGCATTGCAGGTTAACACCAGTTCCTGAGATGGGTCGAACTAAGTTCAAAGAATGCAGCAAATTGTTTACTTTGTTAAAAGCTTCTTTCTGGGAATCTTCCAAATCCAACGCTGGTGTTGCTTTTGCAGAATATTCAAGGGGGCCAATAATGTCGACAAATTTGATTAAAAAAACACCCGTGGTAATTCACCATTCCTAAAAATGACTTGAGCTCAGGTGTGTTTCGGGGGCCGATGCCCCTTTTCTGGCTCTGACCTTGTCTTCCATGGGGTGTAATCCTTGTGCATTTACTCAGTTCCCCGGGTAGGTTACCCTCAGTGGCTTAAAAAGTACATTTCTGCTTCATAACCCCAGCCTCTTGCAATATCCTTAGCGCCTCCTCTAAGTGATCTAGGTGGTCGACTTCTGTTGATCCAATTATGAGACCATCATCCAGGGGTTTACTGTAATTCCTGGAACCCACTGCAGCAGACTCTCTCCATTGTCCACTGGAAAATAACACATGCTGATGACACACCAAAAGGCAGGTGCGTGTACTGGAGTGAACATTTGTTTGTGTTTATTGTGGAATAACCTCAGGAAGTGTCGTCTCATTCAAGTTGCTAATTTGCGTGACTCATATCCAGCTTTATATTAGATTGATCTCTGAGCAGCTTTGCATAAAGATCTTCAATTCTCGGGGTTGTCAACTTATCCAATTTGGCAACCCGATTAACTGTTAACTTGTAGTCTCCACATGCGGACGTCTTGTCTGGCTTCAGGGAGACTATGGTGCTGCCCATTCCACGAACTGAACTACTGGATAATGCCCAATTCCTTCAATCTCTTTAATCCTGTACCTATCTTTTCTCATACGGCAGTGGTCTTGCCTTAAAAAAAACAAGCGGTCTCCTCTGGATTCATTATTGATCTTTGACTGCAGGCCTTTATTCTTGCCTCACCTGTCTCTGAAGACATTCTCATATTTCTTCATCAGTTTGAGCAGTCCCTCCTTCCACACTTAGAAAGTCTCGGTCCAATTTAACTTGACTTCTTTAAGCCAAACACAGCCCAGAAAGCTTTGCCCTTGCAAAAGGGAAAATGCTGGAAAATCTCAGCGGGCCTGGCAGCATCTGTAAGGAGAGAAAAGAGCTTTGACAAAGGCTCATCTGGCCTCAAAACGTCAGCTCTTTTCCCTCCTCACAGATGCTTCCAGGCCTGCTGAGATTTTCCAGCATTTTCCCTTTTGGTTTCAGATTCCAGCATAGAACATAGAACATAGAACAGTACAGCACAGAACAGGCCCTTCGGCCCACGATGTTGTGCCGAGCTTTATCTGAAACCAAGATCAAGCTATCCCACTCCCTATCATCCTGGTGTGCTCCATGTGCCTATCCAATAACCGTTTAAATGTTCCTAAAGTGTCTGACTCCACTATCACTGCAGGCAGTCCATTCCACACCCCAACCACTCTCTGCGTAAAGAACCTACCTCTGATATCCTTCCTGTATCTCCCACCACGAACCCTATAGTTATGCCCCCTTGTAATAGCTCCATCCACCCGAGGAAATAGTCTTTGAACGTTCACTCTATCTATCCCCTTCATCATTTTATAAACCTCTATTAAGTCTCCCCTCAGCCTCCTCCGCTCCAGAGAGAACAGCCCTAGCTCCCTCAACCTTTCCTCATAAGACCTACCCGCCAAACCAGGCAGCATCCTGGTAAATCTCCTCTGCACTCTTTCCAGCGCTTCCACATCCTTCCTATAGTGAGGTGACCAGAACTGCACACAATACTCCAAATGTGGTCTCACCAAGGTCCTGTACAGTTGCAGCATAACCCCACGGCTCTTAAACTCCAACCCCCTGTTAATAAAAGCTAACACACTATAGGCCTTCTTCACAGCTCTATCCACTTGAGTGGCAACCTTTAGAGATCTGTGGATATGAACCCCAAGATCTCTCTGTTCCTCCACAGTCTTCAGAACCTGTTGGGACTTTATTCCCTGGAGCGTAGAAGATTGAGGGGAGATTTGATAGAGGTGTATAAGGTTTTGATGGGTATAGATAGAGTGAATGCAAGCAGGCTTTTTCCGCTGAGGCTAGGGGAGAAAAAAACCAGAGGGCATGGGTTAACGGTGAAAGGAGAAAAGTTTAAAGGGAATATTAGGGGGGGCTTCTTCACGCAGAGAGTGGTGGGAGTGTGGAATGAGCTGCCGGATAAAGTGGTAAATGCGGGGTCACTTTTAACATTTAAGAAAAACTTGGACGGGTTCATGGATGAGAGGGGTGTGGAGGGTTATGGTCCAAGTGCAGGTCAGTGGGACTCGGCATAAAATGGTTCGGCACAGACAAGAAGAGCCAAAAGGCCTGTTTCTGAGCTGTAATTTTCTATGGTTCTATGGTAACCCTACCTTTGACCCTGTAATCCACATTTAAATTAGTCCTACCAAAATGAATCACCTCACATTTATCAGGGTTAAACTCCATTTGCCATTTTTCAGCCCAGCTTTGCATCCTATCTATGTCTCTTTGCAGCCTACAACAGCCCTCCACCTCATCCACTACTCCACCAATCTTGGTGTCATCAGCAAATTTACTGATCCACCCTTCAGCCCCCTCCTCTAAGTCATTAATAAAAATCACAAAGAGCAGAGGACCAAGCACTGATCCCTGTGGCACTCCGCTAGCAACCTGCCTCCAATCCGAAAATTTTCCATCCACCACCACCCTCTGTCTTCGATCAGACAGCCAGTTACCTGTCCAATCGGCCAACTCTCCCTCTATCCCACACCTCCTCACTTTCATCATAAACCGACCATGGGGGACCTTATCAAACGCCTTACTAAAATCCATGTATATGACATCAACTGCCCTACCTTCATCAACACACTTAGTTACCTCCTCAAAAAATTCAATCAAATTTGTGAGGCACGACTTGCCCTTCACGAATCCGTGCTGACTATCCCGGATTAATCCGCATCTTTCTAAATGGCCGTAAATCCCATCTCTAAGGACCTTTTCCATCAATTTCCCATCCACCGAAGTAAGACTAACCGGTCTATAATTACCAGGGTCATTTCTATTCCCTTTCTTAAACAGAGGAACAACATTCGCCATTCTCCAGTCCTCTGGCACCATCCCCGTGGACAGCGAGGACCCAAAGATCAAAGCCAAAGGCTCTGCAATCTCATCCCTTGCCTCCCAAAGAATCCTAGGATACATTTCATCAGGCCCAGGGGACTTATCGACCTTCAGTTTATTCAAAACTGCCAGGACATCCTCCCTCCAAACGTCTATTTCCTCCAGACTATTAGCCTGTAACACCTTCTCTTCCTCAAAAACATGGCCCCTCTCCTTGGTGAACACTGAAGAAAAGTATTCATTCATCACCTCGCCTATCTCTACTGACTCCATACACAAGTTCCCACTACTGTCCTTGACCAGCCCTAACCTCACCCTGGTCATTCTTTTATTCCTCACATAAGAGTAAAAAGCCTTGGGGTTTTCCTTGATCCGACCCGCCAAGGACTTCTCGTGTCCCCTCCTAGCTCTCCTAAGCCCCTTTTTCAGCTCATTCCTTGCTAACTTATAACCCTCAATCGAGCCATCTGAACCTTGTTTCCTCATCCCTACATAAGCTTCCCTCTTCCTTTTCACAAGACATTCCACCTCTTTCGTGAACCATGGTTCCCTCACTCAGCCATTTCCTCCCTGCCTGACAGGGACATACCTATCAAGGACATCCAGTATTTGTTCCTTGAAAAAGTTCCACTTTTCATTAGTTCCTTTCCCTGACAGTTTCTGTTCCCAACTTATGCCCCCTAATTCTTGCCTAATCGCATCATAATTACCTCTCCCCCAATTGTAAACCTTGCCCTGCATCCGCAGTAATTTGCTTTTATTAAGCTTTGTTCTTCATTTGACACGATTGTTACAGGGAGCCGGGCAGACTGCTGCCCCGTCGCTTCCACGAACTGTTGCCATGCCCATTATTTTTAAGGCTTTTCCCGTGTAACTTGTTAACTTTGCCTCAGGTCTCTTGAAATTCAGTGGCTGGGCTTCTTCCCTCGAGTAGTGAAATGTATGTCGACCTAGCACAGTGGCAGATGCCCCGGTGTTGACTTCCATCTTTGCCAGGAGTGTTACGGTGCTGGGGTCTGTCTTACCCCCTTTCCCGTTAAGCAGGGAGTGAACATCTAAATCGTTGGTGCTAGCTTCTGCCACACTTTATACTTGTGACACTCCACTTAACTAGCTATTGGGTAGGCAAGAGTTGCTTTTGCATCAATGCCTTAAATGACCTTTCCCGTAATAGAAAAAACATTTAGCCTCTTTATACCTGCAGGATTCAGGGGAGAAGTTACTCCCATAATGCTAACATTCTGCTTCAAGGATAGACACTTTTAAAGAGCTAGAACAGGCATGATGGCTGAATGGCCTCCATATTATTCTATGAAGTCAACATGATTTTAAAAGATATTCTGCAGCTATTTTGATGAAGCGATATTCTCGTTTTACCCAATACTTTGCGCTCAGAGACTGATATTCTGCATGTTGATGGTTATCTTTTCCCCAAAGGTAGGGGAGTCTAAAACTAGAGGGCACATGTTTGAGGCGAGAGGGGAGAGATACAAAAGGGTCCAGAGGGGCAATTTTTTTCACACACAGAGTGGTGAGTGTCTGGAACAAGCGGCCAGAGTTGGTTGTAGAGGCGGGTACAATTTTGTCTTTTAAAAAGCATTTAGATAATTACATGGGCAAGATGGGTACAGAGGGATATGGGCCAAATGCGGGCAATCGGGACTAGCTTCGTAGTTTTAAAAAAAAAGGGCGGCATGAACAAGTTGGGCCAAAGGACCTGTTTCCATGCTGTAAACCTCCGTGACTCTATGACTCTACGGTGGTTAATGATTAGCTGCGTTTCTGACTCCATGGGTGGAACGTTCTTATTTTTGACTAATTGTTAACTAAGGTGTCAATCCCGCTGCTGACACCTTTCCCGCAGGATGGTTCTGCACTCAGTTAAAAATATTCAGGGAGTCAGTACCATAATCTCACTCTGGCGGGGCAGATTCTGAATGAACTCCTCCCACCAGCAACCTTGGGAGAGAAGGGCAGTGCCGGGGGCAGCGCAGGGGGGCAGTGCCGGGGGAAGTGCCGAGGGCAGTGCCAGGGGGCAGTGCCAGGAGGCAGTGCCAGGGGGCAGTACCAGTGGTCACTGCCAAGGGTCAGTGCTAGGGCAGTGCCGGGGGCAGTGCTAGGGCAGTGCCAGGGGGCAGTGCCAGGGGTCAGTACTAGGGCAGTGCCAGGGGTCAGTGCCAGGGGGTAGTGCCCAGGAGACAGCTCAGGCATGACCCTCTACCCTGGGAGACATTCACAAGGGGGATTATTGAATATGGGGGCAAGCCCACTAATTAGATGTAAATGTATGTTAATGGGTTGATGACCTTTTCAAGGCAGGAAGCCAATCACTTCATTGTTGAGCGTGGAGGGGATGATCTGAATGGGGGTTTGGGGGAGTCCCATTGAATTCTCCACCCCCACTGGCTTTCCCTCCCACCAGGAGTGGATCCCAGTCCATCCCTGCTCCATTGCTAACTCCACCAATTGCATTGTCTCAGCTGAAAGCCTCGTTCGAACCTGCATTAAATTTGAATATCGCGCAATAATTCTGTTCAGCCCCTGCCCCATTTCCCCCTACCCCCGCCCCCCCATCCCATCCCCCGCCCCCCTCTCCCATCCCCCTCCCCATCCCGTCTCCCCTCCCCCACTCCATCTCCCCCTCTCTGCTCCCCGACCCATCTCCCCCTCCCCCTCCCCCATCTCCCCCTCCCCTCTCCACGTCCCATCTCCCCCTACCCCTGCCCCCTCCTCGCCCCATCCCCTCCTCTCCCTCACCCCTTCCCCTCCCCATGCCCCCTTGCCCTCCCTCCTGCCCCATCTCCCTCTCCCCCACCCCCACCCCCGCTCCTCCTCCCCCTGCCCCCCCACCCCATCTCCCCCCTCCCCTCAACCCCATCTCCCCCTCCCCTCGACCCCCTCCCCACCCCATCTCCCGGTCCTCCATCATCTGCAACTCTTGCAAAACCTTTGCCTTCTTTTGATCAACATGAAAGTCAGTGGTTCTGGAGACTGGACGGAAAAGAGGGGTTGAAGCCACAGTCAGATCAGCCATGATCTCATTGAATGGCCAAGCAGGCTGGAGGGGCCGAATGGCCTACTCCGGCTCCTAATTTAAAAGCAAAATACTGTGGATGCTGGAATCTGAAACAGATGCCCCTTCGTCAGAACTGAGAGCAAAGAGATTTATACTGTGAGGGTTGGGGGGAAGGGGGCTGTAATTGGACAAAGGGGATGTAAATGAGGATGAAGAAGGCCTTCTGACGAAGGGTCATCCAGACTCGGAACGTTGGCTCTATTCCCTCTCCACAGAGGCTGTCAGAACTGCTGAGATTTTCCCGCATTTTCTGTTTTTGTCCCTGCTCCCAATTTGCTGTGATTCTAGCGATAGTGATCACTCTGGCTAATGACTCATTAGAACAAAGAACAGTGCAGCACAGGAACAGGCCCTTCGGCCCTCCGAGCCTGTGCTGATCATGGTGCCCTAACTAAACTCCAAAGATGTGCGGGTGAGGTTGATTGGCCATGCTAAAATTGCCCCTTAGTGTCCTGAGATGAGTAGGTTAGAGGGATTAGCGGGTAAAATATGTAGGGATATGGGGGTAGGGCCTGGGTGGGATTGTGGTCGGTGCAGACTCGATGGGCCGAATGGCCTCTTCCTGCACTGTAGGGTTTCTATGATTCTAAACTAAGAGATAACATTCCGCCCTTACTAGGTCCATATCCCTCTATTCCCTCCCTATTCATGGACCCATCCAGGTCCCTCTTAAATGTTGCTAATACGCATCTTCTAGTTCATGGAATTAACAGATAAATATTCAGAATGTTGTCTGTGTTGTTTATTTATGATAGAATCAATTCTCGGAGATTGTTAATCTTTCTCAACACAAACCATTTTAGAGTCATTAAATTTTCTAATTGAGGAAGGAAATTCATCACATTCCAGAGAAGTGACATCGATGTGGGAATGTTTCCTGTGGTCTCTGGCTCCAAGGTCCGATCCTGTGCTGGATTCATGAACTGGAGAATTGTCTGCTTGGATAGTTTCCACTGGGATTTTGTTGGAAAACTATTTAAATGAAGGAGAACGCACGGATGTGAGCAGAAAGCGAGGAGTGACCCAGTGGAGAAGTCAGATGTGTAAGTGTGTAACTTTTGTCTGTACACTTGTGGAATATTTGTTATGATGGTGAAGATCTCTTTACTTTAACAGAAATTCAGAAGCATTGAGAGTCTGACAGTGGCCATCGGTTCCTCATTAATAATAAATAAATACCAGAAAGTGTTGGAAATACTCCACAGCTCTGTCGAGCATCTTTACGATGTGGAGATGCCGGCGTTGGACTGAGGTAAACACAGTAAGAGTTTTAACAACACCAGGTTAAAGTCCAACAGGTTTATTTGGTAGCAAATGCCATTAGCTTTTGGAGCGCTGCTCCTTCGTCAGATGGAATGGATATCTGCTCTCAAACAGGGCACAGAGACACAAAATCAAGTTACAGAATACTGATTAGAATGTGAATCCCTACAGCCAACCAGGTCTTAAAGATACAGACAATGTGAGTGGAGGGAGCATTAAGCACAGGTTAAAGAGATGTGTATTGTCTCCAGACAAGACAGCCAGTGAGATTCTGCAAGTCCAGGAGGCAAGCTGCGGGGGTTACTGATAGTGTGACATGAACCCAAGATCCCGGTTTAGGCCGTCCTCATGTGTGCGGAACTTGGCTATCAGTTTCTGCTCAGCAACTCTGCGCTGTCGTGTGTCATGAAGGCTGCCTTGGAGAACGCTTACCCGAAGATCAGAGGCTGAATGCCCGTGACTGCTGAAGTGCTCCCCCACAGGAAGAGAACAGTCTTGCCTGGTGATTGTCGAGCGGTGTTCATTCATCCGTTGTCGTAGCGTCTGCATGGTTTCCCCAATGTACCATGCCTCGGGACATCCTTTCCTGCAGCGTATCAGGTAGACAACGTTGGCCGAGTTGCAAGAGTAGGTACCGTGTACCTGGTAGATGGTGTTCTCACGTGAGATGATGGCATCCATGTCGATGATCCGGCACGTCTTGCAGAGGTTGCTGTGGCAGGGTTGTGTGGTGTCATGGTCACTGTTCTCCTGAAGGCTGGGTAGTTTGCTGCGGACAATGGTCTGTTTGAGGTTGTGCGGTTGTTTGAAGGCAAGAAGTGGGGGTGTGGGGATGGCCTTGGCGAAATGTTCGTCTTCATCAATGACATGTTGAAGGCTCCGGAGGAGATGCCGTAGCTTCTCCACTCCGGGGAAGTTCTGGACGACGAAGGGTACTCTGTCCACTGTGTCCCGTGTTTGTCTTCTGAGGAGATCGGTGCTGTTTTTCGCTGTGGCGTGTCGGAACTGTCGATCGATGAGTCGAGCGCCATATCCTGTTCAAAGGGATGACCCTTCATCGTCCAGTACTTCCCCGGAGCGGAGAAGCTACGGCATCTCCTCCGGAGCCTTCAGCATGTCATTGATGAAGACGAACATCTCGCCAAGGCCATCCCCACACCCCCACTTCTTGCCTTCAAACAACCACACAACCTCAAACAGACCATTGTCCGCAGAAAACTACCCAGCCTTCAGGAGAACAGTGACCATGACACCACACAACCCTGCCACAGCAACTTCTGCAAGACGTGCCGGATCATCAACACGGATGCCATCATCTCACGTGAGAACACCATCCACCAGGTACACAGTACCTACTCTTGCAACTCGGCCAACATTGTCTACCTGATACGCTGCAGGAAAGGATGTCCCGAGGCATGGTACATTGGGGAAACCATGTAGATGCTACGACAACGGATGAATGAACACCGCTCGACAATCAGCAGGCAAGACTGTTCTCTTCCTGTGGGGGGCACTTCAGCAGTCACGGACATTCAGCCTCTGATCTTTGGGTAAGCGTTCTCCAAGGCGGCCTTCACGACACACGGCAGCGCAGAGTCGCTGAGCAGAAACTGATAGCCAAGTTCCGCACACATGAGGACGGCCTAAACCGGGATCTTGGGTTTATGTCACACTATCTGTAACCCCCACAGCTTGCCTCCTGGACTTGCAGAATCTCATTAGCTGTCCTGTCTGGAGACAATACACATCTCTTTAACCTGTGCTTAATGCTCCCTCCACTCACATTGTCTGTATCTTTAAGACCTGGTTGGCTGTAGAGATTCGCATTCTTATCAGTATTCTGTAATTTGATTTTGTGTCTCTGTATGCCCTGTTTGAGAGCAGATATCCACTCCAGCTGACGAAGGAGCAGCGCTCCGAAAGCTAATGGCATTTGCTACCAAGTAAACCTGTTGGACTTTAACCTGGTGTTGTTAAAACTCTTACTGAGCATCTTTACAGCAGCATCTTTCTCTGAAGAGTCATATTCGACTCTTCAGGACATTAACCATCTTTCTCTCTCTCGACAGATGCTGCCTGACTTACTAAGTGTTTCCAGTTTTTATTTCAGATTTCCAGTATCTGCAGGATTTTAGTTTGACATTCCTAGACTCAATCAATTACTTTAACAGGCAGTTTCCTTTCTGTAGACGTTTAAAATGTTGCTTTAAAAAAATTGTTTTGTGGAAACCTTGGAGATTTGTGCGTGTGTTTTACAAAATCCTACTTTATTCCAGTAAGAAGGTGCAGCTTCATAATAATCATTTGTTCTCTGGGGGAGTGACTTGATGGAGCTCTTTAGGATTCTGAAAGAGTTCAATAGGATAGTTGTGGCAAAGATGATTTGGTTTCCGTGGGAGTTTGAAAATTGGAACCATAAATATCTGATAGTCCCGAATAAATCCATTGGGGAAATCAGGAGAAGCTTCTTTACCGGGGAGTGGGGAGAATGTGACATTCGCTCCCACAGGGAGTGGGGAGAATGTGGATTCGCTCCGACAGAGAGTGGGGAGTATGTGGGACTCGCTCCCACAAGGAGTGGGGAGAATGTGGGATTCGCTCCGACAGAGAATGGGGAGAATGTGGAACTCACTCCCATGGGGAGTGGGGAGAATGTGGGACTCACTCCCACGGGGAGTGGGGAGAATGTGAAACTCGCTCCCACGGGGAGTGGGGAGAATGTGGAACTCACTCCCACAGGGAGTGGGAAGAATGTGGACCCGCTCCCACAGGGAGTGGGGAGAATGTGGAACTCGCTTCCACAGAAAGTGGGGAGAATGTGGAACTCGCTCCCACAGCGAATGGGGAGAATGTGGAACTCGCTTCCACAGAGTGGGGAGAATGTGGAACTCGCTTCCACAGAAAGTGGGGAGAATGTGGAACTCGCTCCCACAGAGATTGGGGAGAATGTGGGACTCACTCCCACGGGGAGTGGGGAGAATGTGGGACTTGCTCTCACAGAGAGTGGGGAGAATGTGGAGCTCAATGCCATTCAGAGTGCTCGAGGTGAATGTGGTCGATATGGTTTAGGGGAAGTTGGATGAATACCTGAGGGGGAAAGGAATGTAAGGATATTGAGATGAGGAGCCATGGGGCAGTGACGCTACTTTTGACACATCGAACCATGGGGCTGTTTTTCTGCAATAAATTCTTTGTCATAAATAAACCATTAAACACAAGCGAATGTTTGTTAAAAATCAGATGACTGATTTGATAAGAATGTCTCTGATATTTTGAGCCGATCTGTAAGGGTCTAGAACGTTAGCGATTCACTCCAATCTCAACACTTGTGTGATTTGTGGATCTTGGGACTGCACACAGGAGTGGGTGCAGCCTCCACACTCTCCCATTAACATCTGGTCATTCAGCCAGGGTTTATAATGGGTGTTGGGTGGCAGTGTGTCAGCAGGGAGGATATCTGAACTGTATTGAAAGGCCAGCGTGCAGCCTTCACCCAGGGAAGGAGGGGTGCTGAAGAAGGAAAGCTGTGCAGAATGGCTGGGCTGACAGGAATGTGGGGGTGGGGGTGAGGGTGGGTGTTGGGGGTGGGGAGTGTGGGTGAGGGTGGGTGTTGGGGGTGGGTGTTGAGGGTGTGGGGGTGGGGGAGTGTGGGGGTGGGGGTGAAGGTGAGGACGGGTGTTGGGGATGTGGGGGTGGGGAATGTGGGGGTGTGGGTGTGGGGTTGGGGGGCTCCTCTCTGGAGATGCTCCTGTGGGAGGTGGAGGGTCAGACAGAGGTTCTGTTCCCAGCGAATGAGGGGGGCGGTGGGGAGGGGGAGTAGTGGGGTGGGGTGGGGAGGGGTGGGGGGCGGTGGGTGCAGCAGGGAGGTGATTGGAGCTCGCTGAGGGAGTGTGGGTCAGTGACCCAATCAGGTGAGCTGGTGCCTAAAGCGACTCGATGAGCTGGAACAATCTGGAAAGGGGCAGGATTTTCATTATCGCGAGCTCACTGCCCTGTCTGTCAGAAACAAATTCCATACAAGAGCAGACTGGGTGTAGGGTCCATACATTGGGCATGAGCAGGAACCTGCATCCACAGTGAGCCACAGAGTTAGCTCACATCAGGAACCCCTGCTCAGCCAGTTATTTGGTACAATGCCAAGACTAAATGGCCATTTGAAACTGGCAGCTAAGTGGCACCAATGCTGGTAATGAGCAGTAGAGAATGCGCAGAGCCCCACCAGGAGATTGAGGTGGCATTCACATTTCATCATTACTGATGTGGGTGTCGCTGGCTATCACAGCATTTATTGTGAATTCATAATTATCCAAGAGAAGGTGTCCTTGAACCTGCCTCCAAAAGAAGCAAATGTGACATCAGAAAAACCTTTTCACCCAGCGAGGGGTTTGGGTCTGGAATGCACAGCGTAGGAGGGTAGCAGAGGAAGGTTCAATTGAGGCTTCATGAGGGCATTAGATGATTATTTGAATAGAAACAATGTGCATGGGGATATGGGGGAAAAGGCAGGAGAATGTCACTAAATGATGATGCTCGTTTGGAACGCCAGGGCAGACATGATGGGCTGAATGGCCTCCTTCTGCACCGGAACAGTTCTGTGATTCTTCACTCAAAGGGTTGTGAATCTTTGGAATTCTCTACTCCACAGAGGTTCTGGAAGCTCCATTGTCGGATATATTTCAGGCTGAGATAGACAAATGTTTGGTTTCATGAGGAATTATAAGATTTGGGGAACGGGCGGGAAAGTGAAGTTGAGATGGTACAGCCGTTAGAAATGTTAGCATCCAGGGGGATCTAGGTGTGCAAATCCACAGTTCCCTGAAGGTGGCAACTCAGGTGGACAAGCCAGAAGAAAGCGTATGGCATGCTGGTCTTCATCGGTCAGGGCATTGAGTATAGGAATTGGAAAATCATGTTGCAGCTGTATAAGACTTTGGTTAGGCTGCATTTGGAGTATTGTGTACATTTCTGGTCGCCACGCTACCAGAAGGATGTTGATGCATTGGAAAGAGTGCAGAAGAGATTTACCAGGATGTTGCCTGGTTTGGAGGATATGGACTATGAAGAAAGGTTGAACAAACTTGGATTATTTTCATTGGAGCATCAGAGGATGAGGAGGGACTTGATGGATGTTTACAAGATTATGAGAGGCTTGGATAGAGTGGATAGTCAGAGTCTTTTTCCCAGGGTCAAAGAGTCAATTACTCGGGGGCATAGGTTGAAAAAGAGTGGGGGGAAATTTTAAAAGAGATGTAAGGAGCAAGTTTTTCACACAGAGGGTGGTGAATGCCTGGAACGTGCTGTCGGAGGAGGTGGTGGAAGCAGATTCTATAATAATGTTCAAGAGACATCGGGATGGATCCATGAATAGGCAGGGAATAGAGGGATATGGACCACGTAGAGGCAAGAAAATATCAGATTGGAGAGGCATCTGTGTCGGCACAGACTTGGTGGGCCAAAGGGCCTGTTCCTGTGCTGTACTGTTCTTTGTTCTTTGAGATAGATCAGCCGCAGGCCTGATGGGCCGAGTGGCCTGCTCCTGTTTCTCATGTTCTCCTGTACAGCCTGTCAATTGTGATTTGCCCCAGAAGATATGTTGTGTTTCTGGGTCTGGGATACGCCAATAACAGGGAATCAGCTCATGTAGGGAGATCACTTCCAATTCAAACTGTTCTATAAATGATCGGGTGTAGTGTGTCTTGTACTGACCGCACTGATATTTTAACAGCTCCTCAGGTTAATGAATCTTTTTAGCAATAAATTAACAAAATGCTTTTCACTGATTATTTGTCTATCTAAAATCTCAAACAAGATGTTTTGCGTGCTGCTGGTGACCTCCTGTATGCCCCGATCCTCTCTGCGTGACCTTGGCTGTCCCAGATATCTTGTTAACATTCTATCCCGCTGCAGTCAGAAGCTCAATACACCCGAGAGAGTCAGATTTCACTATTTCCATCCCTTAGGTTTTACCTTCCCTTTCTCGACATTTCGCTCCTCCGCTTCCTCCTCAGGTTAACCTGCGGTGTTAATTATTGGAAAATGTGAAGATTGGAATGAATTCAGCAAATTAATTAAGTTATAAAAACAGGAGAATTGTATCCCATTCTGGGAGCTGCACTTTCAGAGGAGGTGAAGTTTTTGGAGAGGGTGCAGAGGAGATTTCCTGGAGTGGGAGCAGGGATGAGGGAATACAGTGAATGTGGAGAGACTGGAGAACCTGGGGGTTGTTCTCTTTGGAGCAGAGAAGTTTTGGAGATTTAATTAAGGTGTTTAAAACCACAAAGGGTTTGGATATAGTCAATAAGGAGAGACTGTTTCCATTGGCAGGAGGGTTGGAGATACTGACTGAAGGTCATTGGAAAAGAACCAGAGGTGACATCTGGACCATTTTTGTGAGGCAGCCATTTGTTGTGATCTGGGACGTGCCGCCTGGAAGCAGACTCGATAATAACGTTCACAAAGGAAGCAGATAAATACTGAATAAGAACAATTACAGTGTTTGGGGAGAATGCAGGGGAGTGAGAATAATTGGATAGCTCTTTCAAAGAACTGCTTGCTACAGATATGATGGGACAAATGGTCTCCCCCTGTGCTGTATTGTTCTGTAATTCGGTCATTTTATTAGGGGTAGTATCTGACTATATCTGGAAGGTACACAGACGTCCTTGTTACCTGAGAATCAGTCTCAGGACGCAAGTGGAACTGACCAAAGACCGTGCTTTATCCACACTCTTACCAGGTAAAACAAAGAATAACTACATTAACCTGATCTGAGACACTTTACACAGGTGGCTCAGCATTACTGATGATTCTCTGTAAGATCAGCCACACTCTGTAACCGTCTGTCAGAGCATTTCTATACGATCACCTTCAGCCAGAACACTCTGTATTTTTAGAATCGAGGTTAGGAGAGTGCAGTATTTGGAAGGATTATCTACAACTTAATCCCACTGGCCAAGGCAGCCACTTGTGACTGACCCTTCAACTAAGGGGAACAGCTGCTCCTTTTCCATTCTGTCCATGCCCCTCATAATCTTGTACACCTCAATCAGGTCGCCCCCTCAGTCTTCTCTCCTCCAACAAAAACAACCCAAGCCTACCCAACCTCTCTTTATAACTTACATTTTCCATCCCAGGCAGCATCCTGGTGAATCTCCTCTGCGCCCCCTCCAGTGCAATCACATCCTTCCAATAATGTGGCGACCAGAACTGCACACAGTACTCCAGCTGTGGCCTCACCAAAGTTCTGTGCAATTCCAACATGACTTCCCTGCTTTTGTAATCTATGCCTCGACTGATAAAGGCAAGTGTCCCATATTCCTTTTTCACCAGCCTAATAACATGCCCTTCCACTTTCAGAGTCTATGGACAAACACACCAAGGTCCCTTTGTTCCACAGAACTTTCTGGTGTCCTAGCATTCATTGAATACTTTCTTGCCAAATGGTTCCTTCCAAAGTGTATCACCTCACATTTTTCAGGGTTAAATTCCATTTGCTACTTATCTGCCCATTTGACCATTCCATCTATATCTTCTTGTAGCCCAAGACACTCCGCCTCACTGTTAACCACCAGCCAATCTTTGTGTCATCCACAAACTTACTAATCCTACTCCTACGTAGGATTCATCGATGTCATTTATATAAATGATGAATAATAGGGGGCCCAACACAGATCCCTGTGGTTCGGCACTGGACACTGGCTCCCAGTCACTAAAGCAGCCTTCTGTCCTCACCCTCTGTCTCCTACAACTGAGCCAATTTTGAATCCTTTATCAAATTACCCTGTGTCCCATGTGAATTTATCTTCTTTACAAATCTCCCATATGGGACCTTGTCAAAGGCTTTGCTGCAATCCATATAAACTACATCAACTACATCAACCTTGCATTAAGTTGATCTTTCTCGACACCCTAGCTATGACTGGAACACTACATTTTACACTCTCTCGTTTCCTTCTCTATGAACAGTATGCTTTGTCTGTATAGCGCGCAAGAAACAATACTTTTACATAGAACATAGAACAGTACAGCACAGAACAGCCCCTTCGGCCCACAATGTTGTGCCGGGCTTTATCTGAAACCAAGATCAAGCTATCCCACTCCCTATCATCCTGGTGTGCTCCATGTGCCTATCCAATAACCGCTTAAATGTTCCTAAAGTGTCTGACTCCACTATCACTGCAGGCAGTCCATTCCACACCCCAACCACTCTCTGCGTAAAGAACCTACCTCTGATATCCTTCCTGTATCTCCCACCACGAACCCTATAGTTATGCCCCCTTGTAATAGCTCCATCCACCCGAGGAAATAGTCTTTGAACGTTCACTCTATCTATCCCCTTCATCATTTTATAAACCTCTATTAAGTCTCCCCTCAGCCTCCTCCGCTCCAGAGAGAACAGCCCTAGCTCCCTCAACCTTTCCTCATAAGACCTACCCTCCAAACCAGGCAGCATCCTGGTAAATCTCCTCTGCACTCTTTCCAGCGCTTCCACATCCTTCTTATAGTGAGGTGACCAGAACTGCACACAATATTCCAAATGTGGTCTCACCAAGGTCCTGCACAGTTGCAGCATAACCCCACGGCTCTTAAACTCCAACCCCCTGTTAATAAAAGCTAACACACTATAGGCCTTCTTCACAGCTCTATCCACTTGAGTGGCAACCTTTAGAGATCTGTGGATATGGACCCCAAGATCTCTCTGTTCCTCCACAGTCTTCAGAACCCTACCTTTGACCCTGTAATCCACATCTAAATTAGTCCTACCAAAATGAATCACCTCACATTTATCAGGGTTAAACTCCATTTGCCATTTTTCAGCCCAGCTTTGCATCCTATCTATGTCTCTTTGCAGCCTACAACAGCCCTCCACCTCATCCACTACTCCACCAATCTTGGTGTCATCAGCAAATTTACTGATCCACCCTTCAGCCCCCTCCTCTAAGTCATTAATAAAAATCACAAAGAGCAGAGGACCAAGCACTGATCCCTGCGGCACTCCGCTAGCAACCTGCCTCCAATCCGAAAATTTTCCATCCACCACCACCACCCTCTGTCTTCGATCAGACAGCCAGTTACCTATCCAATCGGCCAACTTTCCCTCTATCCCATACCTCCTCACTTTCATCATAAACCGACCATGGGGGACCTTATCAAACACCTTACTAAAATCCATGTATATGACATCAACTGCCCTACCTTCATCAACACACTTATTTACCTCCTCAAAAAATTCTATCAAATTTGTGAGGCACGACTTGCCCTTCACGAATCCGTGCTGACTATCCCGGATTAATCCGCATCTTTCTAAATGGTCGTAAATCCCATCCCTAAGGACCTTTTCCATCAATTTCCCAACCACCGAAGTAAGACTAACCGGTCTATAATTACCAGGGTTATTTCTATTCCCTTTCTTAAACAGAGGAACAACATTCACCATTCTCCAGCCCTCTGGCACCATCCCCATGGACAGCGAGGACCCAAAGATCAAAGCCAAAGGCTCTGCAATCTCATCCCTTGCCTCCCAAAGAATCCTAGGATACATTTCATCAGGCCCAGGGGACTTATCGACCTTCAGTTTATTCAAAACTGCCAGGACATCCTCCCTCCGAACATCTATTTCCTCCAGCCTATTAGCCTGTAACACCTTCTCTTCCTCAAAAACATGGCCCCTCTCCTTGGTGAACACTGAAGAAAAGTATTCATTCATCACCTCGCCTATCTCTACTGACTCCATACACAAGTTCCCACTACTGTCCTTGACCGGCCCTAACCTCACCCTGGTCATTCTTTTATTCCTCACATAAGAGTAAAAAGCCTTGGGGTTTTCCTTGATCCGACCCGCCAAGGACTTCTCGTGTCCCCTCCTAGCTCTCCTAAGCCCCTTTTTCAGCTCATTCCTTGCTAACTTGTAACCCTCAATCGAGCCATCTGAGCCTTGTTTCCTCATCCCTACATAAGCTTCCCTCTTCCTTTTCACAAGACATTCCACCTCTTTCGTGAACCATGGTTCCCTCACTCAGCCATTTCCTCCCTGCCTGACAGGGACATACCTATCAAGGACACCCAGTATTTGTTCCTTGAAAAAGTTCCACTTTTCATTAGTTCCTTTCTCTGACAGTTTCTGTTCCCAACTTATGCCCCCTAATTCTTGCCTAATCGCATCATAATTACCTCTCCCCCAATTGTAAACCTTGCCCTGCCGTACGGCCCTATCCCTCTCCATTGCAATAACAAAAGACACCGAATTGTGGTCACTATCTCCAAAGTGCTCTCCCACAACCAAATCTAACACTTGGCCCGGTTCATTTCCCAACTGTATTCACTGTATGTTAATACATGTGATAATAATAAATCAAATCAAAAACTACACTATCCTCGTCTACACACCTGATAACCTCCTCAAAAAATTCAATCAGATATGTCAGGCATATTAAGACCCAAACCAGAAAATCGCAGGTGTTTTGTGAAGTTAGCTGAGATCCTCAGTTTTCCATTTGATTTTGGCGTTGGAGAGCATAAGGTGTTTCACTCCAGGTATGATTCATGTGATCCACTAGGAAGCTTTTATCAAACAAAGTTTATTTAAAAACACAGAATATAACAAAAAGAATTAACATAACTTTTACCAATTACAAGAATTAAACATGTCACAGTGTAACTCCTAACAGCTAGCTATCTCTGTTGTTCCAAGTTAACCACCATCCCAGAGACACAAACCCCTCTTCAGAGTTGGCATAGAAACAAGTATGCTCAGGTGATGCTGGAGTGCAGCTTTTAACCCTATATGAATTGCTCCTTTGAATGTTGGATTAAATCTCCGAGGCTTCCCAGTCCTGGAACTTTCAGCACGCCTCTGGAGACAGAGAGAGAGAGACAGAGAGAGAGAGAGAGAGACAGGGCCCAGGGGGAGAGAGAGAGAAAGAGAGAGAGAGAGACACACATAGAGAGAGAGACAGGGCCCGGAGAGAGAGAGCTACACTGACTGCCTCCACCAGCTTCTAGCACAACTAAGAAACTAAACTAAAACTGGACTTTTCTCTGAAGCATAGCCCCACATGACATAAACTGTCAATCAACCTCAATCAAGCTCCACTCAGCAATCCCCAAAGGACCATTAAACCACAGGACACTGCATTAGTGGCATAGTCCATTTCAGTTGAGAGTGGATTGATTGGGTGGTAATTGGCCGGGTTGGATTTGTCCTGCTTTTTGAGTACAGGACTTACCTGGGCAATTTTCCACATTGTTGGGTAGATGCCAGTGTTGTAACTGTACTGGAAGAGCTTGGCTAGGGGAGCAACAAGTTCTGGAGCGCAAGTCTTCAGTACTATTGCCGGAATGTTATCAAGGCCCATTGCCGTTGCAGTATCCAGTGCCTCCAACCATTTCTTGATATCACGTGGAGTGAATCGAATTGGCTGGAGACTGGCATCTGAGATACTGGGGACCACTGGAGGAGGCCGAGATGGATCATCCACTCGGCCCTTCTGGCTGAAGATTGTTGTGAATGCTTCAGCCTTATCTTTTGCACTGATGTGCTGGACTCCCCCCTCATTGAAGATGGGGATATTTGTGGAGCCTCCTCCTCCAGTGAGTTGTTTAATTGTCCATCACCATTCACGGCTGGATGTGGCAGACCTGCAGAACTTAGATCTGATTCGTTGGTTGTGGGATCGCTTAGTTCTGTCTATCACTTGCTGTTTTGCAGTTTGGCATGCAAGTAGTCCTGTTTGGTAGCTTCACCAGGTTGACACTCATTTTTAGGTATACCTGGTGCTACTCCTGGCATGCCCTCCTGCACTCTCCATTGAACCAGGGTTGATCCCCTGGCTTGATGATAATGGTTGAGTGGGGGATACGCCGGGCCATGAGGTTACAGATTGTGCTGGAGTACAATTCCACTGCTGTTGATGGCCCACAGTGCCTCAGTTGATTTGATTTGATTTATTATTGTCACATGTATTAACATACAGTGAAAAGTATTGTTTCTTGCACGCTCTACAGACAAGGCATACCGTTCATAGAGAAGGAAACGATAGAGTGCAGAATGTAGTGTTACAATCATAGCTAGGGTGTAGAGAAAGATCAACTTAATGTGAGGTAGGTCCTTCAAAAGTCTGATGGCAGCAGGGAAGAAGCTGTTCTTGAGTCGGTTGGTACGTGATCTCAGGTTTTGTATCTTTTTCCTAATGGAAGAAGGTGGAAGAAAGTATGTCCGGGATGTGTGGGGTCCTTAATTATGCTGGCTGCTTTGCCGAGGCAGCAGGAAGTATGGACAGAGTCAATGGATGGGAGGTTGGTTTGAGTTATGGACTGGGCTTCGTTCATAACCCTTTGTAGCTCCTTGCAGTCTTGGGCAGAGCAGGAGCCATACCAAGCTGTGATACAACCAGAAAGAATGCTTTCTATGGTGCATCTGTAAAAGTTGGTGAAAGCTGTAGCGGGCATGTCAAATTTCCTTAGTTTCCTGAGAAAGTACTATTTATGTTAGAAACTAAACTTCAGTAAGGGGTTAAGGGCAGAATAACCAGTAAAGCAGATTGCCCTTCCTGTTAGTGTTCGAGTTAGTGTTCGATGTTAGTGCTCTATAGTCAACTCTGCAGAGGTTTCCACTTCTTATCAAAAACATATCTGCTCATGACAGGAAAGTAAACTAAATTCACAGAACGATGGCATATTAAATAAAAGCTGAAAGATTTCAACACAGGGATGTGGTTTTTTTCCACAATGGGATCACGGGCTCAGTTCACTGGCTGGAGTGAGGGCATGAAACTGGAATTGCAATAATCTCATTAAGAAATGAACAAGTTCAGAGAAATGTTTCCACAAATAGGGAAATAAGCCGAGATGGTGATTTTTAAATAAAAGTCAATCATTCTTAGACTAAACTTATTGAATAAACTAACAGGGCCAAGGGAAGCCATCTTAGAAGCAACATGTTATTCTTTAACAGTAACTACTTTATATATTGTTGTACTGACAATGAATTAGACTAGCCGGCAACAGATACTGAACCTCAATGAATTTTGACATATATCAGATAAACTATTTGTTATTTAATAGGCTTGACTAAGATGAATAGCCTTTGAAGAGAAGTCTTTGAGCAAAATACATGAAATTGCAATATTGAAAAACTTTTAAGTTTAGCAAAATTACAGCCTGTAGCTGACAGCGATGGTGACAGGATTCCTGTTCCAGGAATAAGTCGCTATGGAAACAGACAAGATTCTGCCTTAGGGCTTCACTAGGTGTGAGAAGAGAATTGGAATTGGACCTGACAGTAAAACAACACATTAAAATGTATTAAAAACATCTGCCAGTAATTTCTAATTACAAAACAGTCTGTCTTTTAATAACAGTCATTATGAGGACTGGAATTATGAATTCCCTTTTTATTGACATATTTAGCTGTGTGATGTTACTTATTAAGTCTTTATATTTAAATTAAGATTAATTTGCGAGAATCACTTTTGTAGTTCAAAAGCAAACAGGACGAATCTGTGTTGTTAGAGAGTCCATAACAATAGAAACAAGAGATAAGGAACAGCTGAGTCCTTGATCCATCAACTCAGGAATTGTTGGACCCGAGCCCAGAAACTAAGATTGAGCCGCAGTTATAATTAAATAATAAGTTTAGAAACCAAAATGTATACAAAATATAAAGTCACAGTTCTGCTAAATTGCCCCTTAGTGTCCCAAGATATATAGGTTAGGGGGATTCATGGGGTAAATATGTGTTAAGCCTGGGTGAGTTTTGGTGCAGAGTCGATGGGCCAAATGGCCTCCTTCTGCACTGTGGGGATTCTATGATTCTATGATTCAAAAAGCCAGCACAGCTGTGATGGGGTGATTGGCCTTTTTTGTTGCTGCGAGGGTTTCTGGTTGTCTGTGTTACTGGATGGAGTACTGTGTTACACCCCTAGGCACCCACAGCACCTCTCGAACTGTACACATCTAATGCTGTTGAGAGGGGAGTGTGTCCACTTTCTGACCAAGAGCTCGACTGATTAAAAGTCACATAGTCTGTTAACTTGACTCCCATCCCCCCCGTATTGAGTACAATGCCAGGTCTCCAGATACTGATTGAAATTGAAAGATTTAGGTATTTACTTAGAGCTTTGGGTAACTCTCACTCAGGTTGTTAAAATACAAGTAAATTATTTTAAGCATTTGTTTTTATACTTGTGTCAATGTTGTAAGTAGAACAGCTGTGGGCAGTGTGGATGTTTATCCAGCGAGGCAGTTCTCTGTTTTAACTCCCCGATGGCCAAGCACAGGGAGAGAAAGCTAACAGACAGGGAAAGCACACTTTGTGCTGTCGTTATAAACCGTTAGTTAAGACACAAACCAAACCCCGGGCAATACTATTGAAATGTAAATCAATAAGAACTGTGAGGACAAACTCGCATTCCAACAGCTCTTGTCATCACCTCAGCACATGCAAAAAACTTAACAACCAATCAGATCCTATGGTGATGCACTCACTGTAATGTGCAAAATCTGGCAGCCAACCTTAGCACAGGAAGATCCCACTAGCAGCAGTGATTGAGATCGTCTGATTTGGGGAGATCAGTTGAGGGATAAATATTGTCCAAGGGGACTGGGGTGACTTCCTCCTGCTCCTCTTCGACGAGCAGCTGTGGCCTCTTTTAAATCCATATAAGAGAACCGTCTCACTTCAACTAAACATCTCACCTGGAAAACAGATCCTTTGACAGTGTGGCACTCCCTCAATACTGATCCTCTAACAGTGCAGTGCTCCCTCAGTACTGACCCTCTAACAGTGCAGCGCTCCCTCAGTATTGACCCTCTGACAATGCAACACTCCCTCAGTACTGACCCTCTGACAATGCGGCACTCCCTCAGTACTGACCCTCTGGCAGTGCAGCACTCCCTCAGTACTGACCCTCTGACAGTGCAACACTCCCTCAGTACTGACCCTCTGACAGTGCAGCATTCCTTCAGTACTGACCCTCTGACAGTGCAGCACTCCCTCAGTACTGACCCTCTGGCAGTGCGGCACTCCCTCAGTACTGACCCTCTGACAGTGCAGCATTCCTTCAGTACTGACCCTCTGACAGTGCAGCACTCCCTCAGTACTGACCCTCTGGCAGTGCGGCACTCCCTCAGTACTGACCCTCTGACAGTGCAGCATTCCTTCAGTACTGACCCTCTGACAGTGCGGCACTCCCTCAGTACTGACCCTCTGATGGTGCTGCACGGTGGCACTGTAGTTAGTACTGCTGCCTCACAGCGCCAATCACCTGGGTCGATTCCTGGCCTCAGGTCACTGTCTGTGTGGAGTTTGCACGTTCTGCCCGTGTCTGCGTGGGTTTCCTCCGGGTGCTCCAGTTTCCTCACATAGTCCAAAGATGTGTAGGTTAGGTGGATTAGCCATGCTAGTGTCAGGAGAATTAGCAGGGTAAATGTGTGGGGTTACGGGAATAGGGCCTGGGTTAGACTGTGATCGGTAAAGACTTGATGGGCCGAATGGCCTCGTTCTGTACTGTAGGGATTCTATGATTTGATGTGGCAATGTGTCCTGCAGCTTCTGATGAACCTTTCAGAGTTACATCTGTCGCTGCTATCAGTTGCAGATATTTCTAATGGGTCGGATTAAATCTGAAGTATTCGACATTCTGTGTGGGACGTGGTGTTGTGCCATCTGACTCACACACTCAGAATTTGACCCTTTGGCTGCTTGTTTCTCAGCTGTTGTGACAGTGCGCGAGCTAAAAGCCTTTCTCTGGAATCAATCTCTTCAAAACAAGCATCAGTCCAAAAGCTTCTCACTCCCTCATCTGGATCCAATTAGAGCAAAATCTCTCTCCTCGCTGCTCTCATTGCTAAATGGACATTAAGTCTATGAATTCAGATCCAACACAAGGCACCATCCAGAATTTCATCCTAAAATGAGACAAATTCACATTTAAATCCTAATCCCTCCTTTAGGGTGTTATTGAAATAATTGAAGGTTTTTGCTGGGTTGTTGAGGGAGGGGGTTTATTCTGGCTTCAGATCAGTTCCCACTCCGCTATTCAAAAAGGGAGGGAGAGAGAAAACAGGGAACTACAGACCACTGAGCCTAACGTCTGTACTGGAGAAGTTGCTAGAGTCTATTATCAAGGATTTCATAACTCGGCATTTGGAAGGCAGTGGAATAATCAGACAAAGTCAGCATGGACTTACAGAAGGGAAACCACGCTTGACGAATCTATTGGAATTCTTTGAGGATGTAACTAGTAGAATTGACTGAGGAGAACCAGTGGATGTGGTTTATTTAGATTTTCAGAAGGTTTTCGACAGGGTCTCACATAACAGACTACTATGTAAAGTTAAAGCACATGGGATTGCAAGTAATGTCTTGAGATGGATAGAAAGCTGGTTAGCAGATAGGAAGCAAAGAGTTGGAATAAATGGGTCTTTTTCTGATTGGCAGTCAGTGACTAGTGGGGTTCTGCAGGGATCTGTGCTAGAACCCCAACTGTTCACATTATATATTAATGTATAATGTATAATATAATGTATAATATAATATATAAGGGTGTAGAGATGCAGAGGGACCTGGGTGTGCAAGTCCACAGATCTTTGAAGGTGACGTCACAGGTGGAGAAGGTGGTGAAGAAGGCATATGGCATGCTTGCCTTTATAGGACGGGGCATAGAGTATAAAAGTTGGGGTCTGATGTTGCAGATGTATAGAACGTTGGTTCGGCCACATTTGGAATACTGCGTCCAGTTCTGGTCGCCACACTACCAGAAGGACGTGGAGGCTTTGGAGAGAGTACAGAGGAGGTTTACCAGGATGTTGCCTGGTATGGAGGGGCTTGGTTATGAGGAGAGATTGGGGAAACTGGGGTTGTTCTCCTTGGAAAGACGGAGGATGAGGGGAGATTTAATAGAGGTGTATAAAATTATGAAAGGCATAGATAGGGTGAACGGTGGGAAGCTTTTCCCCGGGTCGGTGGTGACGTTCACGAGGGGTCATAGGTTCAAGGTGAAGGGGGGGAGGTTTAACACAGATATCAGAAGAACATATTTTACACAGAGGGTCGTGGGGGCCTGGAATGTGTTGCCGGGCAAGGTGGTGGAGGCGGACACACTGGGAACGTTTAAGACTTATCTAGACAGCTATATGAACGAAGTGGGAATGGAGGGATACAAAAGAGTGGTCTAGTTTGGACCAGGGAGCGGCGCGGGCTAATTGTTCCTTGTTTCTCGTTTCAAGGCTTCATTCTATGATCATCTTGCTGGTGCCAGTACAGAGCGAGACTGCGGATAGTTGGGAACCTGTCTCGGGGGCAGGGAATTCATATGGTGTTCGTGGAAGTGGAAATGAATAGGGTTGGGAAGCATTTTCCGATCAGGGCCAGTGTGATCTCCTGGACTCGTTTCGATCGCCTCAGGGGGTCGGAGAGGAATTTCCCAGATTTTTTTCCCCATATTGGCCCTGGGGTTTTCACTCTGGGTTTTCGCCTCTCCCTGGAGATCACATGGTCTGGAATGGGGGGGTGGGGGTGAGTTAATAGGTTGTGATGAACAAAGCATCGTAGCTGTGAGGGACAGCTCGGTGGATAGGATATTGGTATGTAGATAGGCTGGAAAATTGGGCGGGGATCCTGGATTCAGGATTCAATCCTGGACCGGGGAGCGGCGCGGGCTTGGAGGGCCGAAGGGCCTGTTCCTGTGCTGTATTGTTCTTTGTTCTTTGTTCTAATGATTTGGAAGAGGGAATGGAATGTATTATCTCCAAATTTGCAGATGATATAAAATTGGGTGCGAGGGTGTGCTGTGAGAAGGATGCAGAGATGTTCCAACGTGATTTGAACAGGCCGAGTGTGTGGGCACCCGCATGGCAGATGCAGTATAAATGGATAAATGTGAGGTTATCCACTTTGGTAGCAATAATAGGAAGACAAATTATTACTTGAATGGGTGTAAATTGAGAGAGTTGGATACTCAACGAGACCTTGGTGTCCTCGTGCATCAGTCGCTGAAAGTAAGCGCGCAGGTACAGCAGGCAGTAAAGAAGGCAAATGGTGTGTTGGCCTTCTTAGCGAGAGGATTTGAGTATCGGGATAGGGATGTTTGCTGCAATTGTATAGAGCGTTGGTGAGGTCACACCTAGAGTAGTGTGCAGTTTTGGTGTCCTTATCTGAGGAAGGATGTCCTTGCTACAGAGGGAATACAGCGAAGGTTTACCAGGCTGATTCCTGGGATGGCAGGTCTGTTATATGAGGAGAGACTAAGCCGGTTAGGATTATATTCACTGGAGTTTAGAAGAGTGAGAGGGGACCTCATAGAAACTTATAAAATTCTAACAGGGTTAGACAGGGTAGATTCAGAAAGAATGTTCCCAGAGGTGGGGGAGTCCAGAACGAGGGGGTCATAGTTTGAGGATAGGGGGTAAACCTTTTGGAACTGAGGTGAGGAGAAACTTCTTCACCCAGTGAATGGTTAACATGTGGAATTCACTACCACAGAATGTAGTTGAGGCCAAAACATTGTCTGATTTCAAGAAGAAGTTAGATATAGCTCTTGGGGATAAAGGGATCAAGGGATATGGGGAGCAGGGGGGATCAGGATATTGAATTCGATGATCAGCCATAATCAAAATGAATGGCGGAGCAGGCTCAAAGGGTGGAATGACCTCCTCCTGCTTCTAGTTTCTATGTATCTATATTGTTTAGCTGGTTAATGTCCTGTGCTCTGTTTGATGCTGGGGATGCAGTTATTGAGACCTCACAGTGTTAATGCTGTAACTGTGTGGTAAAGTTCACTGGGACTGTGTAAATCATCCTGGTTAATTATCTGATTTTCTGTGGGGAATCCATCAACAACCATCTGTATTGATACATTACAGACAGTATTTATATATTGCCTTTAATGTGCTGGAACCTTCCAGGACATTCAGCCAAACATTGGTTCTGGGCCTCGGAAACATTAGGGAGGATTTAAACTAACCAGGCTGGGAAATGGGAAGCAGCAGGTTAAATAGGGAAAAAAAGGAACGTGTACAAGGATAGAATGAGCATAAGGAATGGGGCCAGAGTGAGAGGAAATACATTCAGGTTAAACTTCAGTTTACTGTGCAAATATGCAGAGCATGGTCAATAAGGTTGAATTTAGCATGGCCAATGCACCTAACCAGCACGTCTTTGGATTGTGCGAGGAAACTGGAGCACCCAGAGAAAACCCACGCAGACACGGGGAGAATGTGCAGACTCCGCGCATACAGTGACCCAAGCCGGGAATTGAACCCAGGTTCCCTGGTGCTGTGAGGCAGCAGTGCTAACCACTGTGCCATGATGAGAGAGAGAGAAGATGTCCCAGAGGGCTCAAGGGCAGAATCTATTTGCACAGAGCTAAGGAACATTGAATAGAGGTGTCCACACACTGGGTATTAATTATAAGCTGCAAGGTTGAGAAATGTTTATTAAAGTTTATTTATTTATTAGTCACAAGGCTTACATTAACACTGCAATGAAGTTACTGTGAAACTCCCCTAGTCGCCACACTCGAGTGCCAGTTCGGGTCAATGCCCCTAACCAGCATTTAATTTTCATAATATAGACAGCTAATAGTTGATTGGGCGGAGAGGGACAGGGGTTAGTGTGCTCAGGAACATTTTCTTCAGTAGGTTTGCAGTCCAATGAGGAAGGAGGCACTGCTGGACCTGGTTCTTAGGAATGAGGTGGATGTCAGCAGGATAACATTTGGGAGACAGCGATCATTATGTTGTATGTTTTAGGCAAACATTGGACAAGGAGAAAGAGAGAAAGTTAACTGGGTGAAAACCAACTTGGCTGGGCTGCCTCCCCACCCACCCCTGCACCCAGCACCCTGCACTCTCCCCACCCACCCCTGCACCCAGCACCCTGCACTCTCCCCATCCACCCCTGCACCCAGCGCAATGTTACCTACGGCAGGGAATGGACAGACCACCCAACCAGTAGCCAATGAATACCCACTCCTACTGTTGATGGGATTGCACAAGTGGTCGGAGAGACCCACAACAAGCAGGGCAAAGGCTGGCACTAAGCAGGGGTGGGGGCATCCTTAATGGGCCAGTTACCCCCCCACCACCCCCAACCTGTGCCTGGCCCAGGTTCCCATCCCCATGCCCCTCAAACCCAGGCACCCTCCCCCACCACCCCCTGCACTCCCAGCCCCTCACTGACCCCCCACACACTCACTGACCCCCCTCACTGAGCCCCCTCACTGACCCCCCCCTCACTGACCCCCCCACCCCCTCACTCCCTCACTGACCCCCCCCCACTGACCCCCTCACTGACGTCCATCCACTCACTGACCCCCCCTCACTGACCCCCCCACCCCCTCACTCCCTCACTGACCCCCCCCCTCACTGACCCCCTCACTGACCTCCATCCACTCACTGACGCTCCCTCACTGACCCCCCCTCACTGACCCCCCCTCACTGACCCCCCCTCACTGACCCCCCCACCCCCTCACTCCCTCACTGACCCCCCCCCTCACTGACCTCCATCCACTCACTGACGCTCCCTCACTGACCCCCCCGCACTGACCCCCCCCTCACTGACCCACTTCACTGACCCTGCGCCCCCCCCCCCCCCCCCTCCATTCCCCTCAGTGCTGTGAATGGTTGTTTGTGTGTTGATGTTTGTTGCGGTGATTCTGACAATAACATTGACTCACTCAGACTGGAATGTCCGGCTTTGCCAACTCTCCCTGATCCTGGCTCCAAATCACTGCGAGTTTCTGGCATTCAGTTTGGAGGCCGGTCTCGAGCCTCTCGGCTCAACCTAAGTGTTTGGCAGTTTGGAAAGTTTCCAGATTTTCACCACCTTTCCATAATTCCAGTTAATTCCTCCTTGTTTGTTCTTTAATTTCATTACAGTTACCTCAATAAGTGTGCCGTGGTTAATCATTAGATTCAGTCAGTGAATCTCTGAGAGTCCCTCTGTGCTTTTCATTCCCTTTTCTTTATATTTTCATGGGACCTGGGCGTCGCTGCCGGGCCAGCATTTATTGCCCATCCCTAGTTGCCCGAGGGCAGTTCAGAGTCAACCACATTGCCGTGGCTCTGGAGTCACATGTAGGCCAGACCAGGGTAAGGACAGCAGATTTCCTTCCCAAAAGGACATTAGTGACCCAGATGGGTTTTTAATAATTTGTGGTTTCACGGTCACAGGATTTATATTCCAGATTTAAGGGGCAAATGTTAAATTCGACCAGCTGCCGTGATGGGATTCGAACCTCTGTCCCCAGTTAGCCTGGGTTTTTGAATTATTCATCTTGTGACATTACCCCTGTGCCAGCATCTCCCCTGAATGCTGTGAATGAGTTTGATGTTTGAGTGTCAGTGTGAGAGCATCAGCTACACTTACAAAGCTTCCCCAGTATTTACATGGATTACATTACCACAATGTTGTTGCGACTGTCCACTGGGGTTTCTAAGGAAGGTTGAGAACACATGTTGCTCGCTGACAGAACCTCCGCATAAAGAAAGGTCATCCAATGTTGGATTCTCTGTTGCTGTTACACTGTCCTTTTAGCTCCCCTAGCGATGGCCCATTGCCCGTGACAAGTTGGGGATGTTGGACAGGTGTTGCAAAGTTACTAAAACTGGCCTTAGGATCCCTGGATTAGCAACATGGAAAAATCAGAGTCCTGCTGTGCATTGGGTGAACTCCCACACTCGACTGAAAGCTGGACATATATGGGAATGGCTGAAATTACAGCTGGGGGAAACCTGATCTCAGTAAAATACTAACCAAAAGAAAAGGAAAGAGCCTGCTTTTCATCACCACAGAAAATCCCACATTGTCTCACAGCCAATGAATGATCTTTTCAATGTACATGCTGTTGTACTGTAGGCAGCATGGCAATCAATTTATACACAGCAAGATCCCACAAACAATAATGGAATAATGAGCAAATCTGACTTTTTTAATTTTAGCTGTATATTGGCTAAGGAATAATTAGTGTCATAAATGCATTATCATAGAAATCATAGAAACCCTACAGTGCAGAAGGAGGCCATTCGGCCCATCGAGTCTGCACCGACCACAATCCCACCCAGGCCCTACCCCCACATATTTACCCGCTAATCCCTCTAACCTACACATCCCAGGACTCTAAGGGGCAATTTTTTTTTTAACCTGGCCAATCAACCTAACCCGCACATCTTTTGGACTGTGGGAAGAAACCGGAGCACCTGGAGGAAACCCACGCAGACATGGGGAGAACATGCAAACTCCACACAGACAGTGATCCAAGACTGGAATTGAACCCAAGTCCCTGGCGCTGTGGGGCAGCAGTGCTAACCATTGTGCCACAGCACTGATCTTGCAAGGACTCTGGTTGCTGCTGTTTCTGGGAAAGACAACATTTTACAGGAAAAGGTAACTAGGCAGTTTGAAAGAAGCTGGAAAACTCCTGACCCCAGTGGAATTGACGAAAGGGCCACACGGTAGTTTAAAGCTTTGAAGGAAAGTCATGCTGGGAAAACTGTGATTAAAAGCTGGTCGGCAAGGTTTGTGTTAGAGAAACATGAACTGATTGGGAAAAGAACACACCAGCTCCTGAAGCTCGAGACCCAATTGGAAGCAAGAAGTGAGGGGCACTTACTCGGCAGTTGCCCTACTTTCTGAAATCGATTGATTTTAACGGCAAGTTTCCAGTGAAATCTGCCTGAAACGTAGTGGAAGAGTTTCCACACAACGGCACTGAGAGCAGCTGCATAACCCAGGAACCATTTCAAGGACAACCCCATTTATCCTTGACCCTTGAACCAATGACATTTAACCCTTTGACAGAATTTCTCTTTTTTAGGGTGTGTGTGAGAGTGACAGTTAGGGAATTTAGAGTAATTTTTATATTTTCATATTTCATTCTGTATGTTAACGTTGCCTTTCTACTGGACCAGACTTTGGTTTGATTTGATTTGATTTATTATTGTCACATTATTAACATACAGTGAAAAGTATTGTTTCTTGTGCCGTTCATAGAGAAGGAAATGAGAGAGTGCAGAATGTGGTGTTACAGTCATAGCTAGGGTGTAGAGAAAGATCAACTTAATGCAGGGTAAGTCCATTCAAAAGTCTGACAGCAGCAGGGAAGAAGATGTTCTTGAATCGGTTGGTACGTGATTGATCTCAGACTATTGTATCTTTTTCCCGACGGAAGAAGGTGGAAGAGAGAATGTCCGGGGTGCGTGCAATTCTTAATTATGCTGCTGCTTTGCTGAGGCAGCGGGAAGTGTAGACAGAGTCAATGGATGGGAGGCTGGTTTGCGTGATGGATTGGGCTATATTCACGACCTTTTGTAGTTTCTTATGGTCTTGGACAGAGCAGGAGCCATACCAAGCTGTGATACAACCAGAAAGAATGCTTTCTATGGTGCATCTGTAAAAGTTGGTGAGTGTCATAGTTGACATGCCAAATTTCCTTAGTCTTCTGAGAAAGTAGAGGCATTGGTGGGCTTTCTTAACTATAGTGTCGACATGGGGGGACCAGGTCAGGTTGTTGGTGATCTGGACACCTAAAAGCTCTTGACCATTTCCACTTCGTCCCCATTGATGTAGACAGGGGCATGTTCTCCTTTACGCTTCCTGAAGTCGATGACAATCTCTTTCATTTTGTTGACATTGAGGGAGAGATTATTGTTGCCGCACCAGTTCACCAGATTCTCTATCTCATTCCTGTACACTGTTTCGTTATTGTTTGAGATCCGACCCACTACGGTGGTGTCATCAGCAAACTTGAAAATCGAATTGGAGGGGAATTTGGCCGCACAGTCATAGGTGTATAAGGAGTATAGTAGGGGGCTGAGAACACAGCCTTGTGGAGCACCGGTGTTGAGGATGATCGTGGAGGAGGTGTTGTTGCCTATCCTTACTGATTGTGGTCTGTGAGTTACGAAGTCTGGTTCGTTTTTGGAGAAACCTGGGCAGTGCGAGGTCATTCAGAGGCCGACAGGAAAGTGTCGATTTGCTGCAGAAATCAGAGAAATAAACATTGTGACTCGTGGAGAAGTGAGCACTTCACCCATCCTCGCCAGATCATGGTTAACACTTCAGAGAGAACATCAGGCTAATGCAGAACATCCAACTGAGCGGCATTCCCTCAGTACTGACCCTCTGACAGTACAGCACTCCCTCAGTACTGACCCTCTGACAGTACAACACTCCCTCAGTACTGACCCTCTGACAGTACAGCACTCCCTCAGTACTGACCCTCTGACAGTACAGCACTCCCTCAATACTGATCCTGTGACAGTACGGCACTCCCTCAATACTGACCCTCTGACAGTGCAGCACTCCCTCTGTACTGACCCTCTGACAGTGCGGCGCTCCCTCAGTACTGACCCTCTGACAGTGCGGCACTCCCTCAGTACTGACCCTCTGACAGTGCGGCACTCCCTCAGTACTGACCCTCTGACAGTGCGGCACTCCCTCAGTACTGACCCTCTGACAGTGCGGCACTCCCTCAGTACTGACCCTCTGACAGTGCGGCACTCTGTACTACACTGATAATCTCATGCTGAATGTTGTCTTTATGACTTTGGATGTGACTAAATGTCGATGATTTTAATCAAGGATCTGGAAGCTACGGTGAGGATGATGTCAATTGCCAGCAGCAATAATCAGGTAGAACGGAAAGCAAGTGGCAACTAGAATTTAATACATAAATTTGTGAGGTAGTGTATTTTGACAAAGGAGTCATGCGGTGGGAAAATAGTATTAATGGTTCACCTGTATAGGCTGAACAGGGATCAAAGAACAAAGAAAAGTACAGCACAGGAACAGTCCCTTCGGCCCTCCAAGCCCATACTGATCATGATGCCCTAACTGAACTAAAAAAAAACCTTCTGCACTTACCCGGTCCGTATCCCTCTATTCCCTCCCAATAATGGACCCATCCAGATGCCTCTTAAATGTTGCCAATGTGCTTGCTTCTATCACCTCCTCTGGCAGCGCGTTCCAGACACCCACCGTTCTGCATGAAAAACTTCCCCTGCACATCTCCCATAAACTTTCTCTCTCTCATCTTGAACCAATGCTGCCTTGTAATTGACACTTCCACCCTAGGAAAAAGCCTCTGACTATCCACTCTGTCTATGCCCCTCACTATTTGGTAGACCTCTATCCGATCTCCCCTCAGCCTCCGTCTTTCCAATGATACAGTGATTAGCAAAGCCTGTGGGATCATGGGCTTTAGAAATGGAGACATTGAGGGCAAAACCCTGGAGATTCTGTGAATCTTTATAAATTTTTGGTTAGGCCCCAGGTCTGGCCATCAGCCTTTAGGAAGGATGTGAGGGTGTTTCAGTTGCTGCAGATTGACCAGAATGTTCCCAGGGATGAGGAGCTTTCGTTATGATTTGATTTGATTTGATTTGATTTATTCTTGTCACATGTATTGGGATACAGTGAAAAGTATTGTTTCTTGCGCGCTATACAGACAAAACATACTGTTCAAAGAGAAGGAAAGGAGAGAGTGCAGAATGTAGTGTTACAGTCATAGCGAGGGTGTAGAGAAAGATCAACTTAATGCAAGGTAAGTCCATTCAAAAGTCTGACAGCAGCCGGGAAGAAGCTGTTTTTGAGTCGGTTGGTACGTGACCTCAGACTTTTGTATCTTTTTCCCGAAGGAAGAAGGTGGAAGAGCGAATGTTCAGGATGCATGGGGTCCTTAATTATGCTGGCTGCTTTGCCGAGGCAGCGGGAAGTGTAGACAGAGTCAATGGATGGGAGGCTGGTTTGCGTGAGGGGGGATTTATTAGAGGTGGACAAGATTCTGACAGCGTTAGATAAGGCAGACAAAGGAAAGCTGTTCCTATTAACTGATGGAACATTGCATCAGCAGGATAGAGGAAAAAGATGACAATGTCTTCAACTTTAGTAAATCTGTGATTAAATATTGCTTGATCCACTTCTGCATTTCCATGGAACAGTCCAACTCATTCCTGACTATAATCCCCATCCAGTCTTGGCTGTTTTATGAATTTTATCAGGAATGTCTGTTTGTGGAAATGAATCTTAACATCTCATTTCACATACACAGCCATTTACAATCATATATCAGTGACTTCAATGTGAAGCTAACAAGGTTCAAGAAATTAACTTGAACAATTTCACAAGTTAAAGACTGGTTCAGTATGAACTAAGTTCAGTGATTAGAATGGTGCGTTACTTAGGGTCTAAGTATAATTGGTCAATATTACAGAGTTAATGTTTGATAATGCAGAGAGTGTTATGTGTACAAAATGCGCAGAAGCAGAATATATGGAGTCTGTTATAGTTGTAATAGATCATTCAGATATATTCTGCACCCGTTCTGTTTCCTCTGTATTGTCAAGCTTCAGCTAAGTGTCAGAGTTTACATAATGGAGCTTCACACTCATATCAGCTGGGACTCAGTGGGTAACATGCCTGCCTCTAAGACACAAACAGCCAGGTTCAAGCTCCGCTCCTGACATTTGAGCACACAATACAGCCCGACACTCCAGTGAAGTACTGAGGGAGTGCTGCACTGTCGGAGGGTCAGTACTGAAGGAGTGTCGCACTGTCAGAGGATCAGTACTGAAGGAGTGTCGCACTGTCAGAGGGTTAGTACTGAGGGAGTGCTGCACTGTCGGAGGGTCAGTACTGAAGGAGTGTCGCACTGTCAGAGGATCAGTACTGAAGGAGTGTCGCACTGTCAGAGGGTTAGTACTGAGGGAGTGCTGCATTGTAAGAGGGTGAGTACTGAGGGAATGCTGCACTGTCAGAGGGTCAGTACTGAGGGAGTGCTGCACAGTCAGAGGGTCAGTACTGAGCGAGTGCCGCACTGTCAGAGGGTCAGTATTGAGGGAGTGCCGCACTGTCAGAGGGTCAGTACTGAGGGAGTGCCGCACTGTCAGAGGGTCAGTATTGAGCGAGTGCCGCACTGTCAGAGGGTCAGTATTGAGGGAGTGCCGCACAGTCAGAGGGTCAGTACTGAGCGAGTGCCGCACTGTCAGAGGGTCAGTATTGAGGGAGTGCCGCACTGTCAGAGGGTCAGTACTGAGGGAGTGCCGCACTGTCAGAGGGTCAGTACTGAGCGAGTGCCGCACTGTCAGAGGGTCAGTATTGAGGGAGTGCCGCACTGTCAGAGGGTCAGTACTGAGCGAGTGCCGCACTGTCAGAGGGTCAGTATTGAGGGAGTGCCGCACTGTCAGAGGGTCTGTACTGAGGGAGTGCTGCACTGTCAGAGGGTTAGTACTGAGCGAGTGCCGCACTGTCAGAGGGTCAGTATTGAGGGAGTGCCGCACTGTCAGAGGGTCAGTACTGAGCGAGTGCCGCACTGTCAGAGGGTCAGTACTGAGGGAGTGCCGCACTGTCAGAGGGTCAGTACTGAGCGAGTGCCGCACTGTCAGAGGGTCAGTATTGAGGGAGTGCCGCACAGTCAGAGGGCCAGTACTGAGCGAGTGCCGCACTGTCAGAAGTGCCTTCTTTTGGATGAAATGTTCAGCCAAGGTCTTGTCCGCTCTCTCTGGTGGACCCCAGACAGATATCTGAAGAAAAGCTGTGATGTAATTCCTGATATCCAGATCACTGCTTCTTGCAGCTCGAGAATGGCCTGACTGGCTTTGAGCAGGTGTAGGAGAGTCTGAGAAACAGTAACAATGCAAGTCCACCATTTTCTCCAACAGTTCCAGAACAGCACTATTGTGGAGCATTCGATTGGTGCTTGCTGTGTATTTGGTGACTGAGGTGTATCCCAAGAACTGACTCCACAGTCACACGCCGGGGAACACAGGGATTTATTTGCAGGTCTCGCTCGCTCCCAGGGTAGGTTCCCGCCAGATCACCAGACACCCAGGGTGATGTGACCCGTTCCCTTAAACTGTTCCCCCAACATACAAACAGCGCTGAAGATGAGAAGACTGTGGTAGAGAAGCTTCTTGGGAGAGCTCCTACCTGCGGGGGTCGGGGGCCATGTTGGCAGCTGAAGAGGTAGGAAATTTGATTTGATTTATTATTGTCACATGTATTAGTATACAGTGAGAAGTATTGTTTCTTGCGCGCTAAACAGACAAAGCATCCCGTTCATAGAGAAGGAAAGGAGAGAGTGCAGAATGTAGTGTTACAGTCATAGCTAGGGTGTAGAGAAAGATCAACTTAGTGCAAGGTAAGTCCATTCAAAAGTCTAATGGCAGCAGCAGGGAAGAAGCTGTTCTTGAGTCGGTTGGTACGTGACCTCAGACTTTTGTATCTTTTTCCCGACGGTAGAAGGTGGAAGAGAGAATGTCCGGGGTGCGTGGGGGTCCTTAATTATGCTGGCTGCTTTGATGAGGCAGCGGGAAGTGTAGACAGAGTCAATGGATGGGGGGCTGGTTTGCATGATGGATTGGGCTACATTCACAACCATTTGTAGTTTTCTTGGCGTCTTGGGCAGAGCAGGAGCCATACCAAGCTGTGATACGTCTGGATACTTTGGGGAGTTAGCAGGTGAGTTACTTGCCGCAGGATTCTGAGCCTCTGACCCGCTCCAAAGGCCGAGATGGATCATCCAGTCTGGCTGAAAATAGTCACAGGTGCTTCAGCTTTTTGCACGGGTGTGCTGGACTCTGCCATCATTGAGAATAAGGAGATTAGTGGAGCCTCCTCCTCCTGTCTCCCTCATTATTGATGTTTCCCTCCCTTCACTCATTGGAATTTACCGAGTTTATATCTCAGTGTTCTCTCCATAGGGATCAGCCATTGTGCTGTTCCTGCTCCTGCAGTTAGTCTTTGATTCCATTTGACCCTGACTAGATTCCTCCCATCACACTGAACCATCTTCATAACCGAGACATTGTAGTGAGATTGTCATCCTAAAGGGAGAATTGGAAGATCATGCACACAATACCTACCCTGAGTGTGTAGGATGTGCTTTATGTTTAAATGTGCCTGTCCTTCTGGATTATTTTCTGTCCAGTTCACCTCAGTTTCACGGCTCTTTTCCAGAATGAAGTGTAAACATTTATCAAATCAGAGCCGGCTTCTCAAGGTCAGCAATGAATTTTGGGGTCAGGAGAATGGGACAGTTGTGAGCACACCATTAATTCGTCAGCCTGCTTATAGCTGGAGTGTGAGTCAGACCTCACCAACCCATCTGCTTAGTTACAATGAAAACACTTTCTAATTATAATGAAATCAGCAAAACACAAATGGTGATCTCATGTAATATTTTCAACGTGACAAACACTCCCCAGAATTGGAAACAGATTTCAAGTTTCTTCCAGAATTGGGAGAAATTTATTAATACAAGTAAAATATGTAGTTTTAATTAAACCTGGAAAATATCCCATTGAAATTCCCCACAATCTCAGAGTTCAAATTACTTACAAGTACTGTTATAACAAAACTGCCAATCAACCATCACATTGAAAACTGTGTGAGCAAATAATGCCGCACTGACAGAGGGTCAGAACTGAGGGAGTGCCGCACTGTCAGAGGGTCAGTGCTGAGGGAGTGCTGCACTGTCAGAGGGTCAGTACTGAGGGAGTGCCGCACTGTCAGAGGGTCAGTACTGAGGGAGTGTCGCACTGTCAGAGAGTCAGTACTGAGGGAGCGCCGTACTGTCAGAGGGTCAGTACTGAGGGAGCGCCGTACTGTCAGAGGGTCAGTACTGAGGGAGCGCCGTACTGTCAGAGGGTCAGTACTGAGGAAGTGCCGCACTGTCAGAGAGTCAGTACTGAGGGAGTGCCGCACTGTCAGAGGGTCAGTACTGAGGGAGTGCCGCACTGTCAGAGGGTCAGTACTGAGGAAGTGCCGCACTGTCAGAGGGTCAGAAATGAGGGAGCGCTGCACTGTCAGAGATGCAGTACTGAGGGAATGCCGCACTGTCAGAGGGTCAGTGCTGAGGGAGTGCCGCACTGTCAAAGGGTCAGTACTGAGGGAGTGCCGCAATGTCAGAGCGTTAGTCCTGAGGGAGTGCCGCACTGTCAAAGGGTCAGTACTGAGGGAGTGCCGCAATGTCAGAGCGTTAGTCCTGAGGGAGTGTCGCACTGTCAGAGGATCAGTGGTGAGTGACTGCCGCACTGTCAAAGCGTCAGTACGGAGGGAGTGCTGCACTGTCAGAGGGTCAGTGCTGAGGGAGTGCTGCACTGTCAGAGGGTCAGTGCTGAGGGAGTGCCGCACTGTCAAAGGGTCAGTACTGAGGGAGTGCTGCACTGTCAGAGGGTCAGTGCTGAGCGAGCGCTGCACTGTCAGAGGGTCAGTGCTGAGGGAGTACTGCACTGTCAGAGGTTCAGTACTGAGGGAGTGCTGCACTGTCAAAGGGTCAGTACTGAGGGAGTGCCGTAATGTCAGAGGGTCAGTGCTGAGGGAGTGCTGCACTGTCAGAGGGTCAGAAATGAGGGGGTGCCGCAATGTCAGAGGGTCAGTGCTAAGGGAATACCGCACTGTCAGAGGGTCAGTACTGAGGGAGTGCCGCACTGTTAAAGGGTCAGTACTGAGGGAGTGTTGCACTATCAGAGGGTCAGTATGAGGGAGTGTCACACTGTCAGAGGGTCAGTACTGAGGGAGTGCCGCACTGTCAGAGGGTCAGTATGAGGGAGTGCTGTACTGTCAAAGGGTCAGTACTGAGGGAGTGCTGCACTATCAGAGGGTCAGTATGAGGGAGTGTCACACTGTCAGAGGGTCAGTACTGAGGGAGTGCTGCACTATCAGAGGGTCAGTATGAGGGAGTGCCGCACTGTCAGAGGGTCAGTGCTGAGGGAGTGCTGCACTGTCAGAGGGTCAGTACTGAGGGAGTGCTGCACTATCAGAGGGTCAGTATGAGGGAGTGTCACACTGTCAGAGGGTCAGTACTGAGGGAGTGCCGCACTGTCAGAGGGTCAGTATGAGGGAGTGCTGTACTGTCAAAGGGTCAGTACTGAGGGAGTGCTGCACTATCAGAGGGTCAGTATGAGGGAGTGTCACACTGTCAGAGGGTCAGTACTGAGGGAGTGCTGCACTATCAGAGGGTCAGTATGAGGGAGTGCCGCACTGTCAGAGGGTCAGTGCTGAGGGAGTGCTGCACTGTCAGAGGTTCAGTACTGAGGGAGTGCTGCACTATCAGAGGGTCAGTATGAGGGAGTGTCACACAGTCAGAGGGTCAGTGCTGAGGGAGTGCTGCACTGTCAGAGGGTCAGTATTCAGGCAGTGCCGCACTGTCAGAGGGTCAGTACTGAGGGAGTGCTGCACTGTCAGAGGTTCAGTACTGAGGGAGTGCTGCACTATCAGAGGGTCAGTATGAGGGAGTGTCACACAGTCAGAGGGTCAGTGCTGAGGGAGTGCTGCACTGTCAGAGGGTCAGTATTGAGGCAGTGCCGCACTGTCAGAGGGTCAGTACTGAGGGAGTGCCCCCTCCAGCCACCCCCCCCCCACCCCCAGTGGCACCATGATGAATGGTGAACAATCCCAATCTGTCAAATGCTGTGTGTGAAATCAGTGTGGTGGAGAGTGAGAGGGTGAGTGTAGCTCAAGGGTGGAGGGTTGTGGGGCTGGGTTAAGGTGAGGAGCTTGGGGAATTATAAAGAAGATTTTTATTGCAAAGATGATTGCGTTCTCTGTCAGAAACCGCCAACCTTGCGGATTGTGTCCGTGCTACCAACCTACCTTACTGTGGGGGAAATACCAACCCCTGGGGAACTCCATTACAAACCATCCTTCAATAAGTCATAGTGGACACTTGTCTTCACTCGAACACAGAGGGTCCACCTTCTGGTAGCAGTGCCAGTGCCTGTGCCTAGGCCTCGGTACATCTTCCCCGCAACAGCCAATCAGCGTTGCTGCTCTGCTGGACACTTGCCTTCACTCGAATGCAGAGGGTGCCTTCCAGAGGTCCACCTTCTGGTAGCAGTGCCTGCGCCTATGCAAATCTTCCCTGCAACAGCCAATCAGCATCGCCGCTCTGCTGCTCTCTGCTCCAGCCTGAAAAAAATCCATTGACCACTACTCTCTGCTTTCTATTATTCAGCCAATTCCATATCCACAGTGCGACTGTCCCTTTTATTCCATAAGCTATAGCTTTTGTCACATGTCTGTTGTGTGGCACTATATTGAATGTCTTCTGAAAGTCCATGTAAACCACAGCAACAGCATTACCCTTATCAATCCTCTCTGTTACCTCCTCAAAAAACTCCAGCAAATTAGTTAGACACAATTTCCCCTTTAGAAATCTATCCATTCTCCAATCTTCTTTCTTCTGTGTACATTCTCCTGGCTCTCCTCTCTACCCCACTTTCAACAACAATAACAACTTACATTTACATTGTTCTTTTCATGGAATAAAATGTCCCAAGGTGCTTCATAAAAGGAGTAACATTCGCAGCAAACAAATGCCAGGTAATGACCATCTCCAACAAGAGAGGATCTAATCATCTCCCTTTCACAGTGAATGGCATCACCATCGCTGAATCCCAGAATCAACATCCTGGGGGTTCCCAACTGGGCCTGGGAAAGAGGATTGGGGACCAATGCCCAGGGATTGACCTAAATAAAGAGTGGCTTCAAAGAATCTGAAATCTGTCAGGCTGAAGGGTCCAAATTTTTAATAAGTCATAAAACCTATTGCTTTGACCAAGCTTTTTTGATTTGATTTGGTTTATTATTGTCACATCTATTAGTATACATGCGCGCTATACAAACAACGCATACCATTCACAGAGAAGGGAAGGAGAGAGTCCAGAATGTAGTGATACAGTCATAGCTCGGGTGTGGAGAAAGATCAATTTAATATAGGGTAGGTCCAGGCAAAAGTCTGATGGCAGCAGGGAAGAAGCTGTTCTTGAGTCGGTTGGTATGTGATCTCACCTGATGGAAGAGAGTATGTCCGGGGTGCATGGGGTCCTTAATCATGCTGGCTGCTTTTCCAAGGCAGCAGGAAGTGTAGACAACGGATGGGAGGCTGGTTTGTGTAATGGACTCGGCTTCATTCATGACCCTTTGTAGTATTTTGTGGCCTTGGGCAGAGCAGGAGCCATACCAAGCTGTGATACAACCAGAAAGAGTGCTTTCTATGGTGCATCTGTAAAAGTTGATGAAAATCATACCAGACATGCCAAATTTCCTTAGCCTCCTGAGAAAGTAGAGGCATTGGTGGGCTTTCTTAACTATAGCGTTGGCATGGAAAGACCAGGACAGGTTATTGGTGATCTGGACACCGAAAAACTTGAAGCTTGCGACAATTTCCACATCATCCCCATTGATGTAGACAGGGGCATGTTCTCCACTGTGCTTCCTAAAGTTGGTGACTATCTCCTTCATTTTGTTGACATTGAGGGAGAGATTATTGTCGTTGCACCATTTCACCAGATGCTCTATCTCTTTCCTGTACTCCGTCTCATCATTGTTTGAGACTGGATCCACTACAGTCGTGTCAGCAAACTTGAAAATCGAATTGGAGGGGAATTTGGCCACACAGTCATAGGTGTATAAGGAGTATAGAACACAGCCTTGTGGGGCACCGGTGTTGAGGATGATCGTGGAGGAGGTGTTGTTGTCTATCCTTACTGATTGTGGTCTGTGAGTTAGAAGTCTAGAATCCAGTCACAGAGGGAGGAGCTGAGGCCCAGGCCACGGAGTTTGGAGATGAGTTTCGTAGGAATAATAGTGTTGAAGGCTGAGCTGTAGTCAATAGTCAACCTGGGTGTCCTTGTGCACCCGTCACTGAAGGTAAGCATGCGGTAAAGAAGGCAAACGATATGTTGGCCTTCATTGTGAAAGATTGCGAGTACAGGAGCAGGGATGAGTTGCTGCAATTATACAGGGCCTTGGTGAGGCCACACCTAGAGTATTGTGTGCAGTTTTGGTCTCCTTTTCAGAGGAAGGATGTTCTTGCTCTCAAGGGAGTTTTGGAAACCTTGGATAATGGGAAATATTGTGAGCCTAGTCAAAGAGAAAACGGAAGTATTTGTCAAGGCTAGGAGGCTGGGAACACACGAAGCAAGTGTGGAATACAAGAAAAGTAGAAAGCAAGGAGTAAGGAGGGCTAAAAGGGGTCACGAAAAATCATTAGCCAGCAGGATTAAGGAAAATCCCAAGGCTTTTTATATATATATATATAAAGAGCAAGAGGATAGCCAGGGAGAGGGTTGGCCCACTCAAGGACGGGAGGGAATCTATACGTGGAGCCAGAGGAAATGGGCAAGGTATTGAATGAATACTTTGGAGAATAGCCAATGTTGTTCCTTTGTTTAAGAAGGATAGCAAGAATAATCCAGGTAATTACAGGCCAGTGAGCTTTACGTCAGTGGCAGGGAAATTATTGGAGAGGATTCTTCGAGATAGGATTTACTCCCACTTGGAAATAAGTGGACATATTAGCGAGAGGCAACATGGTTTTGTGAAGGGGAGGTCATGTCTCACGAACTTGATTGAGTTTTTCGAGGAAGTGATGAAGATGATTGATGAAGATGGAGCAGTGGATGTTGTCTGTCTTTTCTTTGGTACCGAGATGATGGTCATCTTCTTGAAGCAGATAGAGACCTCAGATTGGTGTAAAGAGAGGTTTGATTTATCTGATATGATTTGATTTATTATTGTCACATGTATTAATATACAGTAAAAAGCATTGTTTCTTGCATGTTATATAGACAAAGCATACCATTCATAGAGAAGGAAAGGAGAGAGTGCAGAATGTAGTGTTACAGTCATAGCTAGGGTGTAGAGAAAGATCAACTTAGTGCAAGGTAAGTCCATTCAAAAGTCTGATAGCAGCAGAGAAGAAGCTGTTCTTGAGCTGGTTGGAACGTGACCTCAGACCTTTGTATCTTTTTCCTGATGGAAGAAGGTGGAAGAGAGAATGTCCGGGGTGTGTGGGGTCCTTAATTATGCTGGCTGTTTTTCCAAGGCAGCAGGAAGTGTAGACAGAGTCAATGGATGGGAGGCTGGTTTGCGTGATGGATTGGGCTACATTCACGACCTTTTGTAGTTCCTTGCGGTCTTGAGCAGAGCGGGAGCCATACCAAGCTGTGATACAACCAGAAAGAATGCTTTCTATGGTGCATCTGTAAAATTTGGTGAGAGTCATAGCTGACATGCCAAATTTCCTTAGTCTTCTGAGAAAGTAGAGGCGTCTGTGAATACTCCCGCCAGCTGGTCCGCACAGGATCTGAGTGCTCGTCCAGGCATCTCATCCAAGCTTTCCTTGTTGTGAGCTTGGGGTGAAATGTTATTTGATAATTACTCATGTGAAAAGCTTTGGGATATTTATTATGTTGAAAAGATTATAGAAATACAGGTAATTATTTCCTAAATGTGAATTAATATCCCTGGTTACCGATTCGCGCACTAATTCATCCCCTCACAACATTTGTCACTTTAGTTACGTTCCCCCTTTCAATGTTCTCCACTCCACCTGTGAGAGTTAATCCTTCTGTTTGTTTTCCACATGTTAGTCAGGTTAATAGAGTGAGACGAAGAAGAGTGGGAGGAGACTTTAGTGGAGCTTAAACGCTAGCATTGACCAGTTGGGCCGAATGGCCTGTTTCTGTGCTGTAGGCCCGAGGTGTCTATTGAAGGAACTGTTTTATTCCATTGTTCATTAATGAATTTAAATCTCTCCAATGACTCATTGTTTTATCATTGACTTGACCCGAAAGTTAATCACCTCTAAAATAGCTGAGCGGGGAATTAAATCCTTTTTACACATTTTGTAAACTAGTAAAATAAGTGATTCTGTGAATTATCTCCAAATTTTCAAATGGCTAATGTCAAATTTTATTCCAAATATAGTGTGAGAATCAGTTTGATTTATTTGCCTTTCACTCGATATTTTCCTTCATATTTTTATAGAAACAGCCCATAAATCTCAGCCGCCCTGGAAAATATTCCAAACTCTTCATCTCACATTTTTATAATGAATGTGCTCAATTTGCCCAGTGGGAGGATTTGAACCTCCGCTGTGTGAAATGTGGATCATTTGTCATCAGCTCGACTCGAGGGTGAGGTCTCTGCCGCTGGCTCTCACATTGAACAGGATAACTCTCATTCGAGATTTGTGTGTATATCACAGCCAGCAGAGAATATTCATTATACATAAGAACATAAGAACTAGGATGAGGAGTAGGCCATCTGGCCCCTCGAGCCTGCTCCGCCATTCAATAAGATCATGGCTGATCTTTTCATGGACTTAGTTCCACTTACCCGCGCGCACACCATAACCTTTAATTCCATTTCTGTTCAAAAAATTATCTATCCTTAAAATCATTCAATGAGGTAGCCTCAACTGCTTCACTGGGCAGGGAATTCCACAGATTCACAACCCTTTGTGTGAAGAACTTCTTCCTCAACTCAGTCCTAAATCTACTCCCCCTTATTTTGAGGCCATGCCCCTTAGTTCTAGTTTCACCTTTCAGTGGAAACAACTTCCCTGCTTCTATCTTATCTATTCCCTTCATAATCTCATATGTTTCTATAAGATAGAACAAAGAACAAAGAACAAAGAACAATACAGCACAGGAACAGGCCCTTCGGCCCTCCAAGCCCGCGCCGCTCCCCGGTCCAGGATTGAATCCTGAATCCAGGATCCCCGCCCAATTTTCCAGCCTATCTACATACTAATATTCTATCCACCGAACTGTCCCTCACAGCTACGATGCTTTGTTCATCACAACCTATTAACTCACCCCCACCCCCCCATTCCAGACCATGTGATCTCCAGGGAGAGGCGAAAACCCAGAGTGAAAACCCCAGGGCCAATATGGGGAAAAAAAATCTGGGAAATTCCTCTCCGACCCCCCTGAGGCGATCAAAACGAGTCCAGGAGATCACACTGGCCCTGGTGTCTCCCTCATTCTTCCGAATTCCAATGAGTATAGCCCCAGTCTACTCAGTCTCTCCTCATAAGCCAACCCTCTCAACTCTGGAATCAACCCAATCCACCGATCAACTGACTAGTTAACCAGATAGACCACCCAGAAATAACCTTGGCACACCCTGTGTATCTTTAGAGTCATCGAGGTCTATGGAACAGAAAAAGGCCCTTCAGCCCATTGCATCTGCACCAGTCAAAGGCAAACCATCCAAATATTCTTGTCCTTTTTTCCAGCACTTGGTGCCTTGGCGTCACAAGCGCACATCTAAATACTTCTTAAATGTTATCAGGGTCTCTGCCTCCAGCACCCTTTCAGACAGTGAGTTCCAGACTCCCACCAGCCTCTGGGTGAATTTCTTTTTCCTCACATCTCCCTAGCTATGACTGTAATACTACATTCTGCATCTGCACCCTTTCCTTTCCTTCTCCCATAAGACCATAAGATACAGGAGCAGAATTAGGCCATTCGGCCCATCGAGTCTGCTCTGCCATTCAATCATGGCTGATATTTTTCTCATCCCCATTCTCCTGCCTTTTCCCCATAATCCATGATCCCCTTATTGATCAAGAACCTATCTATCTCTGTCTTAAAGGCACTCAATGACCTGGCCTCCACAGCCTTCTGCGGCAAAGAGTTCCACAGATTCACCGCTCTCTGGCTGAAGAAATTCCTCCTCATCTCAGTTTTAAAGGATCGTCCCTTCACTCTGAGGTTGTGCCCTCTGGTTCTAGTCTCTCTTACTAGTGGAAACATCCTCTCCATATCCACTCTATCCAGACCTCGCAGTATCCTGTGAGTTTCAATTAGATCCCCCTTCATCCTTCTAAACTCCAACGAGTACAGATCCAGAGTCCTCAGCCGTTCCTGATACGACAAGCTCTTCATTCCAGGGATCATTCTTGTGAACCTCCTCTGGAACCCCTCCAAGGCCAGCACATCCTTCCTTAGGTATGGGGCCCAAAACTGCTCCCTTATGTACTCTATGAACGGTATGTTTTGTCTGTAAAGCGTGCAAGAAACAATACTTTTCACTGTATGATAATACATGTGACAATAATAAATCAAATCAAATCAAATCAAACACTCCAGAGATGACGCATCCTCGTATGACCCAAGGCATCGTCTCTGCTGTACCAGTCTGAACTTTGACATTTGTAGGGAGCATTTTAATTCAATCAAAGATTATTGGGTAAAATAAAAGCCCCATGATGTTGGAGTTAACATATTGACATGGATTGAAGATTGGTAACGAACAGGAAACAGAGAGTTGGCATAAATGGGTCATTTTCTGGGTGGTAGGATGATGTGTGCCACAGGGATCAGTGCCAAGACCCCAACTTTTCACAATTTATAGACAGGTAAAGCAAATGGGCAAAGATCTGGTAAAGGGAGAATAATGTGGGCAAATGTGAAAGTGTCCATTTTGGCAGGACAAATAAAAAAGAAGCTTAGAAGTTTGTGATGGAGTCGGTGGGGAGGCCAGGGTCAATGACAGGTTTGGGGTCAATGACAGGTTCGGGGTCAGTGACAGGTTCGGGGTCAGTGATGGAGGTTGTGGGTGGGTGAGGGATGGGGTCAGGGGTCAGTAATGGGGTGACAGTGGGTTTTGATCATGAAAACAGTAAGCGTGCTTCAGAGCGATGGGGACTGGACAATAACCTCTTCCCATTGCACAACAACAGCTTCAATAATTCCACATCTCAATCTCAGAGCTCCTGCCTGGGACTGGGACCCCCGCCTGACACAGGGTCTACAGGGGCTCCCGCCAGGCACAGGGGCCCCCACCTGGCACAAGGACACCTGCCTGGCACAGGGGCTTCAGAGGAAATAAATCACCTTCTGTGGGCAGGGACACAATGTGTCGAGAAAAGGGCTCTCACCAACACCCAGATCGTGCGGCTCTGAGGACAGAGGGTGTGAGACCCAGGAACATTGTGGACTAACAAAACAGAAATCAGGAAAACCTCCTGTAAACGGTTCTGGAAAATTCCATGGAATATCTGCCATTCCGAGAGGATTCTATCCTGATAAGAGTCAGGGCAACTCTTCAACTATCTGTCTCTTGTATATTTCTATTTTTATCTATACATAGAATGGGAGATTGCATTGGGTGTGTCGCTGATTTATAAATAATAGCCTGGGCTTGATGCTGGAAGTAGAATTGGAAACTCTGTCTGTGTCATGCAAATCTGTCTAGTTAAATGTGTCAGAATGAAATATTGAAGCTTCAGGCTCTGTCTGAGAGTGAGAGTCAGTCACTCCAAACTTCAGCCATCAAAGCACCCAATCCTTTTCATTAGAAAGATGTTGCTTCACCCCAATCATTTACAATGGGCAGTTAGTTATACCCACAAAATAAAAATCAAATAATCCAACAGGAATTCAGGAGTAACTTCTCCAGCCAGTGAGCGGTGAGAAAGTGGGACTTGCTCCCACAGTGAATAGTCTGGATGTATTTCAGGGTAAAGACATGAGGGAGAAAGGATCTGGTGATGAGGAGGCGGAGCATAAACACCAGCACCAACCGGTCGGGCTGAATGCCCTGTTTCTGTTGCTGAATATCTAACTCATTGTTAAATATTTCAGTTCGGGCTGGAGTGAAGAGAAAGTCTGCTTATCTAAAAAAAACCGGAGAATTTACATGTTCGCTTTCATATCTCATTGTCGCTGGTGAATTGCTGTAAAGTGTGTCTGAATCAAAGACAACAAATCCACATCCAATAAACAGACACGAGAGACATACAGCGTTTAACTGCAGAAATCAAACCATCCTTTCTGAACACAAGCCGCTGTAGGGTCTTTTGAAAGAAGACAAAGCTATTCTGCCAATCACATTGACAAGAATTTAACATTGGGCATTAATCCTCTGTCTATAAAAACTCATTCAATCACCAACCTGGAACATACAGAGTGAATGTGAATGCTGTTAACCACCTACCTTTACAAGAAAGTGTTACAGCTGCTCCTGTACCACAGGACATTGGCCTGGCGATGAATCTTTTGGACATTTGGCCAGTCTCAGCGAAACAGATCAGGTACCAGATCAGTCGGGATCCACTTCTGTCCAAAGTGAGACACAAGATACTTACAGGTTGGGCCAATGAGCCAGTTTCAGAAGAAATGAAACCATTTGTTACCCACAGGATGAATGGAGGTGCCAGGATGGTATCATGCCCTGGGGAGTAAGAGCACTGTCCCTGTATCAGGCAGAGAGCACCGACGTTAGACTAACTGGCCTGTAATTGCCGGCTTATCCCTGCTGCGCTTCTTGAATAAAGGGTCCACATTAGCTATCCTCCAATCATCTGGCACTTCACCTGTGGCCAGCAAAGATTTAAATCTCCTCTCCAAGGAGAACAGTTCCAACCTCTCCAATCTATCCTCGTAACTGAAGTTTCTCACCCCTGGAACCATTCTTGTAAACCTTTTCTGTTCTCTCTCCAATGTGTTCACATCCTTCCTATAGTGTGACTCCCAGAACTGTACACAATATTCCAGCTGGGGTCTAATTAGTGTCTTGTAGTTAAATATCAGCAATAAAACCATTGTTATGTTACATCTCCATGTTAATAAATTGCTAAAAATGCCCCCTACAAATGTCAAAGTTCAGACTGGTACTGCAGAGACAATGCCCTGGGTCATGGGAGGATGTGTCATTTCTGGAATCTTTGATTTGATTTGATTTATTATTGTCACATGTATTAACATACAGTGAAAAGTATTGTTTCTTGCGCGCTATACAGACAAAGCATACCGTTCCTAGAGAAGGAAACGAGAGAGTGCAGAATGTAGTGTTACAGTCATGACTAGGGTGTAGAGAAAGATCAACTTAATGCAGAGTAGGTTCATTCAAAAGTCTGATGGCAGCAGAGAAGAAGCTGTTTTTGAGTCGGTTGGTACGTGACCTCAGACTTTTGTATCTTTTTCCCAATGGAAGAAGGTGGAAGAGAGTAGTCCGGAGTATGTGGGGACCTTAGTTATGCTGGCTGCTTTTCTGAGGCAGCAGGAAGTGTAGTGGAGTCAATGGATGGGAGGCTGGTTTGCGTGATGGATTGGGCTACATTCACAACCTTTTATAGTTTCTTGTGGTCTTGGGCAGAGCAGGAGCCATACCAAGCTGTGATACAACCAGAAAGAATGCTTTCTATGGTGCATCTGTAAAGGTTGGTGGGAGTCGTAGCTGACATGCCAAATTTCCTTAGTCTTCTGAGAAAGTAGAGGCATTGGTGGGCTTCCTTAACAATGGGGGGACCAGGACAGGTTGTTGGTGATCTGGACGCCTAAAAACTTGAAGCTTTCAACCATTTCTACTTCGTCCCCGTTGATGTAGACAGGGGCATGTTCTCCTTTACGCTTCCTGAAGTAGATGACAATCTCCTTCGTTTTGTTGACATTGAGGGAGAGATTATTGTTGCCGCACCAGTTCACCAGATTCTCTATCTCATTCCTGTACTCTGTCTTGTCATTGTTTGAGATCTAACCAACTATGGTGGTGTTGTCAGCAAACTTGAAAATTGAATTGGAGGGGAATTTGGCTGCACAGTGCAGTGATGGGCTGGGTGTGAGGGAGTTCAGGCCCCGACATTAAACCCCGTCAGAAAGTGACTGTGGAGTGAAGTCGCTCCTCAAGGGAGTGAGGATAATTTCAGGGTTACTGCAAGGGGTCCCCGACTGGATTCAGCAGCTGCTCCAGCCAGGGTCAGTGGGTGGCGGGTTGGGGGGGTGCGGGGTGGGGGGGGTGGTGCGGTGAGAGAGTAAGAATAGGTGAGGGTCAGAGTGAGTGAGGGTGAGTGAGGTTGAGGGTGAGTGAGGGGGTGAGTGAGGGAGGGGAGTGAGTGAAGGTGAGTGAGGGAGTGAGGGTGAGTGAGGGAATGAGTGAGGGTTAGTGGGGAGAGAGTGACTCTCATTAAAGATGACAAAAAGGCAAGGTTTGGAAGTATTTGTGGAATAGCAGAGCTTTCTTATTAGAATAAATGTTTACATCGACGACAGAGAAACATCTTTTAATTTTGTTTTTGTTGTTTTGCAATAACAAATCCCTTTTATGGTTTGGTTCTTTAATCCAACAAGAATCTTTCCCCGGGGTTCCGTTAGTCCTCCCGGGAGGTTCAGTGGGTTCTGTGGCTGGGAAGTGTGGAAATCCTGATGAACTGGTAACTCTTGGAGAGAATTCTCTTGCTGAGAGATTGGGAGAAGATGCAGACTCTGTCATTTCCAAACATTCATTCTCTCTCAGACATCTCCCTATTGCCCTCAATGGGGAGAGTCAGTGCCTGAAACCCACTACTGATTATCACTGGGAATTACTGTCCTGAATATTGAGGAGGTTCCAATAGTTCTACCCAAAATCCCTCCACTATGGCTTCACCTACGTCCAAAAATTATACATGTTACAAGTTTAAATAAGTTTATAGATTCTTACTAAAACAGGAGGGTTCTACTTTCTCAGAAGACTAAGGAAATTTGGCATGTCAGCTACGACTCTCACCAACTTTTACAGATGCACCATAGAAAGCATTCTTTCTGGTTGTATCACAGCTTGGTATGGCTCCTGCTCTGCCCAAGACCTCAAGGAACTACAAAAGGTTGTGAATGTAGCCCAATCCATCATGCAAATCAACCTTCCATCCATTGACTCTGTCTACACTTCCCGCTGGAAAAGCAGCCAGCATAATTAAGGACCACATGCATCCCGGACATTCTCTCTTCCACCTTCTTCCGTTAGGAAAAAAGTACAGAACTCTGAGGTCATGTACCAACCGACTCAAGAACAGCTCCTTCCCTGCTGCTGTCAGACTTTTGAATGGACTTACCTTCCATTAAGTTGACCTTTCTCTACACCCTAGCTATGACTGTAACACTACATTCTGCACTCTCTCCTTTCCTTCTCTATGAACGGTATGTTTTGTCTGTATAGCGTGCAAGAAACAATACTTTACACTGTATACTAATACATGTGACAATAATCAAATCAAATCAAATCAAAATCATTAATAGTGATATTTGTCAGAATCTGTTACAATGTGCTCTGAATGGACAGGCGCAGTTTCAGACAGGAGCAGCCATTCAGCCCGTCTATCACACCTATCCTTAGTATTTGCCTCTGTGTTTCTAATAACCCTGAATCTCATTAGTTGACTAGATCCTGCCTGTTCCTTCCAAAGACACAGGGGCTGTTAGTGATTTACAATGAAATTGCTTTCACTGATGGACAGGGATTACTTTGTGGATATTATCTCCTGAACCAGTGAGTAATGCAGGAATGTGAACCGGGGTCTGATCCAATCCCCGACGCTTTCTTGCTGAAATACCTAAAATGGTAAACTGTGGGAATGGGATTGCAAGCCTTCTCAGAAAGGGGCTGGGATCTGTTGTCCGGTTCCTTATTAATAGCTCACTTGGCAAGTGACAGACAATGAGGTAATTAAATGAGTGGCGAGAGTTCTCAGTCTGTGAATCCAGTGTGAAGGGTAGAGCATGGCTTTCCACAGGAGCCCAGGTAAAGATCTCTGACTTTCTCTGAAAGCAGCAATTCTTTCAATTGCATTTTGTAGCAATTTGTCTAACGTTGTGGAATGAGGAATGTGAGGAATGTGGCTGTGCTTTTTATTGAGTTTTTTTGAGTATTTTATAGAGGTCTATAAAATAATGAGGGGCACAGATCAGCTAGATAGTCAATATCTTTTCCCAAAGGTAGGGGAGTCTAAAACTAGAGGGCATAGGTTTAAGGTGAGAGGGAAGAGATATAAAAGGGTCCAAAAGGGCATATTTTTCACACAGAGGGTGGTGAGTGTCTGGAACAAGCTGCCAGAGGTAGTAGTAGAGGCAGCTACAATTTTGTCTTTTAAAAAGCATTTAGACAGTTACATAGGTAAGATGGGTATAGAGGGATATGGGCCAAATGCGGGCAATTGGTATTAGCTTAGGGGTGAAAAAAAGGGCGGCATGGACAAGTTGGGCCGAAGGGCCTGTTTCCATGCTGTAAACCTCTATGACTTTATGGCTCTCTATGAGCACAGATTATCCTGGAGATATTCAAAATATTCCAGACATTCCTCAAACTTTAACAGGAGATTTGCATTGTTGTAGTTTTGAGTTCTCTCCCACACAGAGAATCTGGAATGTTGTATCTGCGAGTGTGGTGAAGACAAATTCAACTGAGGTTTTCAGAAAAGGACTTGGTTCATCATCTGATGAGAAAGTATTTGCAGGGGACAGGGTAAAGGCGAGGGGCTGGGACTAGGAGAACTGTTCTTGCAGGGGCCAGCACAGATGCAATGGGTCAAATGGCCTCCTTCTGTACAGCAACCATCCTGTGACTCCATATAGCCTGGAAACAACTAGGTTAGTGACACTAGTGAACAGTTAACCAATGACCCGACTTCACCATCGCTAGTTAATGGGTTAATATTTTCATTAAGCAGCAGCTGGGAGATGTTAGCGGCTTCATTGCTAACTGTGACAGCCCGAGTTTGTCTCTCAATCTGTAACCCAGTCTGATGCTGCAACACGCAGGGTAATGATGATCAAATCTTTGAGAATTGTCCTCATACCGGAAGCTGCCAGTTATACTGCAGCCTGCGCATCCTCAAAACAGAGAAATTGTAAAAATCAGTTCAAAACCAAGAGCTTCACACACTTTATATCTGGTAAAAAATACCACCGTGTTCCCAAGTGGGAGGAAGAAACGGGATCAGGGCTCAAATTACTCTTAAATTCAACTCCTGATGAATAGTGAGCAACACCTTTCACTTTTAAAGGATGTTAAATGTTTCTATCAGCAGTTAACTGGTTGGCAATTTTGCATCTGATACAGAAATGAAACGGGCAGCACATATATCACAGTGAGAATCAGTGTGTGTGGAACCTGTACCCCAGTGAGAATCAGTGTGTGTGGAACCCATACCCCAGTGAGAATCAGTGTGTGTGGAACCCGTACCCCAGTGAGAGTCAGTGTGTGTGGAACCCGTACCCCAGTGAGTCAGTGTGTGTGGGGCCCGTACCCCAGTGAGAGTCAGGGTTTGTGGAACCCGTACCCCAGTGAGAGTCAGTGTGTGTGGAACCCGTACCCCAGTGAGAGTCAGTGTGTGTGGAACCCGTGCCCCAGTGAGAGTCAGTGTGTGTGGAACCCATACCCCAGTGAGTCAGTGTGTGTGGGGCCCGTACCCCAGTGAGAGTCAGGGTTTGTGGAACCCGTACCCCAGTGACAGTCAGTGTGTGTGGAACCCATACCCCAGTGAGAGTCAGTGTGTGTGGAACCCGTACCCCAGTGAGAGTCAGAATGTGTGGAACCCGTACCCGAGTGAGGGTCAGTGTGTGTGGAACCTCAACCCCAGTGAGTCAGTGTGTGTGGAACCCATACCCCAGTGAGAGTCAGTGTGTGTGGAACCTGTATCCCAGGGAGAGTCAGTGTGGGTGGAATCCGCACCCCAATGAGAGTCAGTGTGTGTGGAACCCATACCCCAGTGAGAGTCAGTGTGTGTGGAACCCATACCCCAGTGAGAGTCAGTGTGTGTGGGGCCCATACCCCAGTGAGAATCAGGGTTTGTGGAACCCGTACCCCAGTGACAGTCAGTGTGTGTGGAACCCATACCCCAGTGAGAGTCAGTGTGTGTGGAACCCGTACCCCAGTGACAGTCAGTGTGTGTAGAACCCATACCCCAGTGAAAGTCAGTGTGTGTGGAACCCATACCCCAGTGAAAGTCAGTGTGTGTGGAACCCATACCCCAGTGAGAGTCAGTGTGTGTGGAACCCGTACCCCACTGAGAGTCAGAATGTGTGGAACCCGTACCCGAGTGAGGGTCAGTGTGTGTGGAACCTCTACCCCAGTGAGAGTCAGTGTGTGTGGAACCCGTATCCCAGTGAGGGTCAGTGTGTGTGGAACCCGTACCCCAGTGAGTCAGTGTGTGTGGAACGCATACCCCAGTGAGAGTCAGTGTGTGTGGAACCCGTACCCCAGTGACAGTCAGTGTGTGTGGAACCCATACCCCAGTGAGAGTCAGTGTGTGTGGAACCCGTACCCCACTGAGAGTCAGAATGTGTGGAACCCATACCCCAGTGAGAGTCAGTGTGTGTGGAACCCGTACCCGAGTGAGGGTCAGTGTGTGTGGAACCTCTACCCCAGTGAGAGTCAGTGTGTGTGGAACCCGTATCCCAGTGAGGGTCAGTGTGTGTGGAACCCGTACCCCAGTGAGTCAGTGTGTGTGGAACGCATACCCCAGTGAGAGTCAGTGTGTGT